>NC_026155.1:6917422-7025644 GCF_000512975.1 Sesamum indicum | reverse complement strand
GGTGTCTATCTTTACCTGATAGGCTACAATTAGCATGTTCCTTGCTCTGGGATGAGGTGTATCTTGTCAGTGACGATGAACATATGATGGGTGATAACTCAAGCAGTCGTCGTTCTCGAGAGGATTATGAGGATACAACATTCTTCGAGTCACAACTGATGCTGAAACCTGGCGGATACTTTCTTACTCCTGCTGCATAAAGCTTTACATCACCATCTAGTAGCAAGCGCCCAACAAGGTATGGGATGAGCGAATTGCAAGACAAGAAGTGTGAGACAATGGACAAGTTGAGTGAGTCATTGCAGAGAATATTGACAGAACCAACCCAAAAGCTACAGAGTTTATCGAGCGTTGCATAGATGAATTGATAAAGTTTAAGGATCTGCATGACGTCATCTTCACCGCAACATTAGAGTGTTTTCATAGTCATAGCACTCAAATGATCTTCCTCCATCTAGATGATGACAATAAATTGCGCTGGTGGTACTCATTGGGAAAGTAATTCATGCTTGTCATAGTGTAGGGGCCATGGGTTAAAATAGCTATTTGTTGTTTTTAATTGGAGTGTTGTCGGAATCACCATGGGGCTGAACATTCGTACTTTGTTAGTTTAAATTGATTGCCTATCTATTATGATTGTTGATGTTTATTGTCTCAACTTAAGATCCCACATTGTGTCTCTTTTTTTCATTTTCTCGTGAAGAACCATGGCGAGTGCGAGTGCGAGTGCGAGTGAGAGAGCTGCTTAGGACACAAATTCCTCCAGTGGCAGCGCGGGGACACCCGGGACTCCAAGCAGCAATGAATCTGCTGTCCTCGAAGAGTTTTACGCTTTTAGAGATTTGATATGTTCGGAGTTCTTTAGATAGAATGTGCCCGTAACACTAGTGCGCTACAAGGCGAAGGATGGGTAGCCGAGATAATGAATACCCCACACACTGACATGTTTTATGACAATATTCGCATGATAAAACCATGCTTCTACGCATTAGTTGATGCATTAACTTCTAGGTGATTGCTGCCTCATGGTCAGACCTTGAAAGTTAGCTTCATTGAGGAGGTTGCACTCTTCATGCAGACGGTTGGCATGCATAAATGACAACGTGACAATATGGAGCGATTCCAACACTCACTTGAGACTATTCATTGTAGATTCCATTGCGTGCTTTCCGCATTATGCGCTATGGCACCGAACTAATCACTCACCCCAATTTTACAGACACTCATTCGAGTGTAGCTAGCAATTCAGATTTCTATCCCTACTTTAAAGTACAAGTTGTATCATCATGGTTCTACTAGAGTCCGCCTTGCATTGTCAACTAATTACTTGACAATTCATAGGCATATAACTATTCTCCATTAACACTTTAACACAATTTTCAATGAATCATAGGATTGTGTTGGAGCGATGGACTTGACTTTGGTGCCAGTATGGATCCCATAGATAGATCAAAATTAATATCGAACTGCTAGACGACTAGCACAGAACGTTCTGGCTATCTATGACTTCGATATGAATTTTACGTACATGTATACTCGGTGGGAAGGGAGTGCTGCTAACGCACATGTCTTGAACTATGCTATATCACAGGACCCAATGTTCTCTTTTTCTCCAAATGGTGAGTAATCTAGTTAACACCATTCCAGGGTGACATGCAATTCTTGTATATTAATTCTGATGTTGATTCACGAAGTACTGCAGGCAAGTATTATCTAGTGGATGCTGGGTTTACAAATTACCAATTTTTTCTTGCGCCTTACCGAGGTACTCGATACCACTTAGCCGAGTATAGGGGTCATGGTCATCGATACCAACAGGACCTATTTAACTATGCCCATTCTCATTTGGGAAATGTACTTGAGAGTTGCTTTGGAATACTGAAGAAACGGTTTCCAATATTGCAGTGTGGGATGCCGAGCTACCTTCTTCAACACCAAGTGGACTTAGTTTTCTCTTGTTGTACACTCACAACTTCATCCGTGGGTTCAGTCATGATGACACATTTTTAACAAACTAGAAGATGAAATTCCTCCCAATATGAATACTTTTTACCATAGAGGACATCCTATCGTGACTGAATTAAAAGCACAATGCAATTTACACGACAACATAGCAATGCAGATGTGGGCATCTTATAATCCAACCTAGGCATTGGTAAACGTACAATTCACACGGCCGCGTGTAATGTTAATGTGCAACTTGCACTTTTGATTAGCGTGTAACAAATACTAAAGAGGATTGTGAGTTAAAATTGGTTAGGGGCGTTACAAAAAGCCTAGTATACTACCTTTAAATGTGTTTGACATATAATTAGATGTTCGTATAATTTTATTATAATTTCAGACCGGTGTATACATGTTTGATATTTTTTACTCTTAAATTAGTTGTTGCAAATTTGAACATATACCAAACCAACAACGTTCCTTACCTAATGATTCTAGCTCACATTCTTCTACACACTAGTATGAGCATCTATTTTCCAGGCATGGCATATCGCAGATACTTGAAGCGGATTGGGTTTCCACAGGAGGAGCATTTGACATTAAGTGTTGAGCAACGTTTAATGTAGATGATCGTTGACGACAACACTCGGGTCCCTATGAGAGATGATCATCGTGCGGAAGCACACATGGCTCAGTGGGTTCTTGGATTACGACATCATATTGGGTATCATTCAGGTCCTTCAGAAATTCTACGAATTGAAGGAGTGATTTTGTTAGTTCCACGAAATCACTCAGATACCAGGAATTTATTATGATGTTGAAACATTTTATATGGATTTTCCTGACGAGCTATGACCACATACGACACGGGTATGTCATGTTATCACTTTAATTCAAGAATTGCAACCTAACAACTGCCATTTCCGAATTAGTAATTATTTTTCAATGATCGGTTGGCAATATGGATCTGTTGCAGCTCTGCTCATTGGCCAGACGGTACTACCAGTACCTAGAGCTTCATTGCCCCAGCATGTTCGATATATGGGACCCAATTAGATTGTCGCTTGGTTCAACAGAGGTATACAGTGATGCACGACATAGCCAGAGTAGTAACGCTTTGTGTAGTTCTGTGAAAAGCGACGAAGAAGCCCCCATTATCATCTCAAGACACACTACACCAACCACCCAAACGCATACCTATATTGCTAGTTGGGATGTAGTGGAACAGGTAGCTCGTAGGGAATGGTGGCTCATGATTGGTGCGCATTATTTCATTAGCACCACGTCGAAGTCTGGACATGGGTTCGGAAGTTTGAGGGATTGGATCATGGACAGATTACATTCGTCACTTTGGCGTGCAGTCCGACTGTGGAGGCCATTCACATAATGAGGGAGACAGTGTAGCACTCTCTGGACAACTAAATGGAATTCCACCACGGCGACGTGACGATCCTTAGGTAGCAGTGGTGTTGTTGTAGAATATGCGAGCCATTCACTTGTTGTCATATGTTAATTACAAAGTTAATAGGAACATGATTTTGTGCCTCTTCAATGACTGATGTGTCCTGATTGTCGTAGTTTAATTGGACACAACTCCATATTAATGCAAAATATAATTTTCGAACCATCGCAATATGCAGTTATAAATTATAATTAGTTAATATTGCATTCTGTGGATCTTCAAAATTATTAAAAATGAAGGATGCATTGGAGGGGTTGATTTACATGTTAAATATATAATATTTTCTCCTGTGAGGTTTGAATTTAATTTTTAAATACGAATATATTTCATTTTAACCACTTAATGTTTTGTACGTAATATCATTGGAATAATTAAAAAATTGAAAAAATACAAAATAATATATCAATTCTACGCAGTTAATTCAAATAATATATTTAAATTGATCACCTTGAATAGAACGACTAACAAAAATATACAAAAGAGATATGATTTTACAATGAACGGTACTTTTTGTCTCCCACTAAACAACATCAAACATACTATACTTATTTTATATTATCTCCAAAAATAAATTCAACCATACACACTATCTCTAATATATACTTATTTATCGTTATTTTTCTCTATCTATTTTCATATAACGTACCAAAATAATTAAAAAATGAGTCCAAAGATAATGCCTAGGACGTGGACATGTGTGTGTATATATGTGCGGGTAAATTACATTTTTGGTCCCATAAGTGGACCTGATGCCAATTTTAGTCCCATACTCAGGGCAATTCGCACATTTAGTCCCATAAGTGGATTTTTTTTCCAATTTCAGTACCAGATGGGGATTTCCGTTAGAAGTTAACGGCAACTGCTGAAATCCGTCTGCTGCTGTTAAATATGGAGGGAGAACATGGAGAATTGGAGGGAAATCAGCAACTTGGTGGGAAATTACGTTATACCCTCTTTCTTCTATTTAAGTCCTATTTCTTCATTTCTCTCTTGCATTTAGTAGAAAAAAATATCACAAAATATGACTGCTAATAGAGAAAGTTTTTGTCATCACGGAAGGCTTGCGATTTTGAAAATCTCATGGACCGACGACAACCCAAGTAGAAGATTTTTTGGGTGTACGAAAAAAAAAGAAGAGGGTGTGGTTTTTTTCGTTGGGAAGATCCGCCGATGTGTGCAAGGACAAATGTTATCATACCCGAATTGTTTCGAAAACTGAATAGAATGGAGGACAAAATTGCACAGATGCAACGAAAACAAACTGTTTTAGTTTATTTTTTTGATTGTATCTTGGCTTATGATGTTGTTTAAATATTGTTTTGGTTGAGTCTTCGTCAATTTTTTTTGGAGTATATTCTCCAATTTTTCATGTATTCGGCAATATTAGGTTGCTATTATAGGATATGTAATCTGTATTTTTTACTCTATCATTATGTTGTTTTGTAATCGGCAATATATGATTTTGTACGTAATATTATGTTATGGTTAATATTTCATCTTCAACCAAAAATCTACGCAATCAAGTGAAAAAATACTGTAAAAATGGCATGTAAAATACTGTAAAAATACAGCAATCAACCAAAGATAGAAAGAAAAATATAGAACACAGAAATGCAAGAAATGCCCTGTTTTTGTCATTAACTTGTCAACTTGTCATTAACCCCATACAAAATGCCACAAAAAAATTTGAACTTGCCACCAAAATGTCATAATACTCCACCACATAACAAAATAAAAAACAATACAACGTATCATTGTTTTGCTCCAACACATAACCAAAGCCACAATATAAAGCAAGTAGTAAATCAAGTGAGGGACATATATACACATATAAATATACACAACCATAATTTACTGTACAAATTTTGTATAAGTTAATGAAAAGGAAATCAGAGTTACAAATTCTGTATAAGTTAATGAAAAGGAAAATTAGAGTTGTATCACAAATCTCCATTATTTACATATCTTAAATATCTTAAAGGTAGTTGTATGAATATAGCAACATGCATTGAGCTATTATTCAAGTGTCCAGGCCCAACTACAATACAAAGACTCATGATGATAGTGATACTAGTCAGACCACCTACTATTTTAATGAACTGCAAATTCACAAGCCAAGTTGAGTTGCCACCTATTCTCCATTAATTATTTTTTCAATGGAGCATTTAACAAGAATACATTCTTATTAATGCCTATAAAACAAGATGTCTTGAAGCGAAAGAATTTCACCAAATATTCTTCTCTGTTCATGATTGAGATCAACGCAAAACTCTCTCTCTTAGTCTTTAAATACTCCATTCCTTAGCATTAACAAAAATGCAAAACCAGTGTTCTTTATATTGTCCAATTACAAAAAGGAGTCTTCCATAAAAATAACAGCTAGGTATCAACTGTGATAGCAGATAAAGTTACAAAATTACACTACACTATGTGAGGGACATATATACACATATATCAAGTGATGGACCACCATGTGAAAGCAACAATAAAACGTCAATTTTTTAATCAAACCACAACATAAGAAGCCAAAATCAAGCACATGGTCAAAGATTCTTTTCAGCAAAATAGAGAGAAAGGTACATCTCGAACCACCAGTCAGAATAAATAAATAGAGAGAAAGGTACATCTCGCACTATCTATTATTTAAGGCGGAAAAACAACAGCTTCAGTTCAAATGTGCTACATACCGTAATCCGGAGGCGGGTTTCCATTTTCCTTAGGGTCGCGTAGATCCATTTCAGTTACCCACGACCGACACCTTGCCTTCAATAATGGCCGACACTTCGCAGAATTTCAAAGCAGGGAACAGGCGCAACAACACAGAGCAGCGCGAAGAAGCAGGTGAACGAAGCAGCGGCTGCAGGTGAACGGAAAAGCGCAACAAAGAAGGGGAAGAAATTAGGGCTTTTCACTGCGGTCAATTTTGAGCGTTTTTACTTCTCAATTACCGTAGGTTGAAGGTAAGTTTCTCACGTGCAAATCACGTGAGTAACAACATAACGGAATTAGCAGCTGGCGTTAAGCTTTAATGGATGGTATTGAAATTGGAAAAAAAATCCACTTATGGGACCAAATGTAGGAATTGCCCCGAATATGAAACTAAAATTAAAATCGAGTCAACTTATGGCACAAAAAATGTAATTTACCCCATATATATGTGGAACACGGTTACTGCCATCTCCGAAATACTAACAATCATCTCATAAAGACACAATGACGTAGGGATCGAAGCGTTTTTCCCCACTGCGCGCTGCTGCTCTTCCCTCACGGGAAAAGCTTCTGCCCAAAATGGAGCTTCCTTCCCAAATATTTCCTACACAATACTGTTTTAATCATACTGGAGATGGGATAGTTCGCATCCCTTTTCCTCCGAAATTTTTTCCGCAAATCAATTTCGTCTGATTCTTTCATGTACTTGTTCTTGTGAAAAAGCGTGGTGATATTCATATATTGTTGCTTATTATACAAATTTAATCGAATTGCCCTGTTCCCTTCTTTGTGTTTTTATGTTATTTGGGGAACCCGATTGAGCATCGAAGTTAATGATTGAAGGGCAATCGGCGGAATTGCTGTTTAGGGTTTTAGAGGACACGCTGTGATTTTTGCGGAGTGCAGTGATGGAGGGAGACGACCGCACATTTAGGGTTGATTTCTCAAGTGAAGGCGTGTTGAGGCTTCGCGAGGGTGTTAAGGAGAAGCTCAAGGAATTCATGGGTGACTACACGGACGATACTCTTGTGGTATGAAATGGAGAGTCCATGAGTAATTTAATTCACTTTTTCTGAAACAGAGTTTTATGGAGAACATGTCTCAGTTGGGATTGTCCATGCGAATTCTTTACTGCGGTTTGCATCTTTGGTAGTTATTATTATCAAGAATCCCTTAAACTGCAGTCACTATTTGTAGTTGAACCCAGTCTGGGAACTGGCATAAATGGCTTATTGATCTGTCTTTTGAATCATTTGGCTACTTTGGTATCAGAACTGCATGATAACGTGATTGACATGTTGTTCCATTTTTTTTTGTTTGGCGGCATTCATCTAGCTTATACTTGATTTGCATGCCAAATAAGTAATCATCACCCTCAACACTCAAAATCTAGTTCAAAGGTGTGGTCACTGCTCAGAGCTTGTTCAGTTGTGCAGAAATTATGGTTTCTTTGCATTGGTTGATACTCAGAGAGCTGCTGCAGCAAAGTGCTGAATCTCAATGTTTTGGATGTGATGCGAACGGAGTGGGCTGTTCATGTCAGCTGTCCGTATGAATTAGAAACATGACCAAAATTGAAATTTTCCATCTCAAAATAACGTGCCAAGTGTTGGTGGTGCAAACTTGTCCGGGCATGTGATGCATCTGGAAATTTGTTGATGCTGTTTGTAGTATTATGAACTGAGTGAAGACATTTGGGTATATCCAAGTGTTTTCATTAATGTTATTATCTGATTGCTTTCTTGAAATTATGTGTTGTATTTTACCCTAAAATACTTAAGAAAAAACTCATGAGTTTGGGAATTAGAAAGAAACATTCCTGGTCCAGAAAAGTTATATTCTCTATTCAAATGTTTCCTCTTACTTAGAGTTTTATTGTCCTTTACTCCGTGGCCTTGCAGCTGTTTTTCTTTCTTTAGTTTGTTTGTTATTCAAATGTTGGTTGGTGATTGCAATGGTCATTTGCTCAAGAGCAAGTAGGGAAATAATACATTTGCCCCTGTGCATTATTAAGGTCTTTCTTCATCTACCAAGTTTTCTTCTTCATGGTTGTTGTTTTCCACCTTAAGGATGGCTTAAGTTTATCAAGAATTTCCACTGAATATCTTGGGTAATATTTATAAGGGATTTACTCTTCTTCATAGCCTTCTGTGTGCCTATCTTTGAATGTTAGTAAAGAGTTAAAAGGACTGATCAGTTTAGGTTGGATTGGAAAGGGATATTCTAAATGCTGTTGCTAGTGATCACTGCTTCTTATTGCTACCTCAGCTAATGACATTGTTAAAAAGATTCACTGTCAGTTTCATATTATAATTTACTGTAGTTACATTTCGTCAGGAGCTCTTTTGAATTCCAATGGATTTATTCTCCAAGTCCTTATCGTAGTCAAAATTCTGGTGCTTATGACCTGATTGTTCTGTTGATTGCTTCACGTATTCTTTTGCATCCTATTTCCAATTTCTGACCTTAGGTTGTAGTGCTCTGCAACTCAATACTTTAATGATGATAACCGAATGAATAATTTATTTCATAGTATGAATTACTTATTAATAAGTAGAGCATTTTCACAAGCTCGCTTCTGATGGTGATTGCATTTTTCTCGCTCTGATGTTAATGCTTGTTGGTTGCGCCAATGTTGGTGTGTCACTGTCATTCGTTAACCCCTTTTCTCCAGTGAATTCAGGATAAATACCTTCACTATGAACTTGGGTTGGGGTTGCAAATTATTTTCCTCCTACATCCGGCCATTTCCATACTTACTTTGCCCAATTTTGATCTACTGAATTCACTTAGGTTTACTGGATTTTCCAATCATCCAGTTATATTTTTTGTACCTTGTGGTGATTGTTTTGTGTTCATGGAGATTTGAAGTTGCCTGTTCTTTTTACTAAATTTGATTACATTTTCTGTTTAGGCAGATTTGGCCTCTCTTTGTCTTTACAATTGCTGATTTTCTGTAATTTGTCTCTAGGAATATGTGATAGTCCTGCTAAAAAATGGTAGGCGTAAGGATGAAGCAAAAAGTGAGTTAATTGTCTTTTTGGGGGATGACAGCGGCTCTTTTGTAACTTGGTAATGTTACTCCCTGTTTGCAGTATCGTATTATGCACATAAGTCTTAAAATAGGTTCATGCTCTCTGACCATGATAACTGTTCTGCACAGGCTCTGGGACCATTTAGGATCTAATTTAAGTCTATACATGCAACCACAAGAGCTTCAGTCAGATGGAGTCTCAGAAAGAAAACCTACAGCAGGGGAGCAGGCTGGAAAAACTGATGCACATCAGATTGAATCTGACGCTGAGAAAGCAGATTCTAATAAAACATCTGGACACCATCAAAATCGGGACCACAAAGGATCAGTGAGGGATGGGGATGAAAATGAAGGCCCCCTTCCTAACAACCCTGTGTCTGACAATGTAAATTCCCAGGATGAACCTCATAAGAAAGTTGGTCAAACTAAACCATCTCTTTCGCCTCGGTCAACAATTCAGAAGAAAAGAATGCGAACTGAGGAGAAACACCTGAGGAAGGTGATATTTTATCTGCTCCCAGTTCATTTGTAGCAAGAACCTTTTCAATTTAGTAATTTACTGTCATTCTGATATGGGTAATAGGATTTCAAATAGCAAATTACTTGATGTCTTAGACTTTGGTTTCTTGAGTATTGAAACTACAGGTTTCACCACTTTCCTTGTAATTTTTCTTAACTTCAGTTTCTAAGTTTGCTCAGTAGCTCAGTGACTTAGACATATTTGGTAACCTGCCTAGTTCGCAAATTTTATCCTTCTTTAACTAACCTTTTATGATGCTGTGTTCAATGCTGTCACACCTATACTGCCAAGCTATTAACCCATGTTATTTTATGAATTATTCATCTGCCAAATACATAGAACTCTGTTCATGTTTGGCGTTTAATGTTTGCCCCATCTTGATGCCCACTCAATGATCTTTTCTTCTAGAAAGGAAAGAAAATAGATTTTGAATGTAGACATTCCAAATTTATTTTATCTTGGCCGTATCTTTCTTCTTGATTTTTCTCTTGCAAACCACATCATTGCTCTCCTATGAATTCGACAATGCTATTCAAGTATATGCAATGTAAGAATCTCACGAGTTGTCAATGCAATTGAAATCTAGGTTTTAGAAATTTCACATAATACAATAAGTGAAGATCAGGAATAAGGAAGAAGGAAGTTGATACATACTTTAAAATCAGTCAATGTGAAAATGAGAATCCATGCAAAGCTCATAGGATTTGATTGATTTTGGGATGAGAGTGACAGTTTAATTGTGTAAGCCTTCACATGAAAGACTGCAATTTGTGGAAGAAATTGTACTAGAAACTTAAAGTAAGCCGCAGTTTGAAAAATGTTGTTGCGTGCATGTTGTTGTTTAAGGGACTCCTAAATACAGTATGGCCTTTCAGATATCGCTGTATAATGCAAGCACGCCAGGATACAAATGAATGCAATGTATGGATAATTCTTGTAGCAATTTTATGTTAGGCTAAAAAAAAAGCATTAACATATGAATGTTGCTTTCTGCTAAAAAAACTGTATATGCGCATTAGGGGAGGCAATTGATTTTGTGTGCCACTGAAAGCAAGAAAGAAACATGCAACCTAAATAGATTAAGATTATTTGAAGTTCACAAACTTATGATAATTGAAAAGGTTCCAAAGAACCTAAGGCTAGAAGGGGTGAATATTGGTATGCAATGAGTGACTAATGGGAGTATAGATTTTTTTCTCTTTCTCATAAACTACCGGAAATGTAGTGACTTTCTTCATAGTTTTAACTTCTCTCAAAAGTTTGTTGTGCTGATGTTTACTACATGGTGGGTACTTAAGAGATATGAAGAATATGCATACAATGGGAAAGATTGACGCAGCTAACTGATGGTAGTTCCATATGGCTATGTTTGTATTAGGAAGTCAAATTATCTGTATGATCTATTTTACTAAGTCTACCATGGCTGTTTGCAAGACTCTGATGAGGAAATTAAAATGGAAAAATAGCTCAGCTCACCAATCCTTCTCCATTTTGTGATTATATAATACCATGGAAGGGGACCTTTTAGAATAAAACTTGGATTTTCTATTATGTGCCTGGTTCATGTTATATTATGATGGACCCTTGCCTATTTGGAGTGCCTAAGATTATATTAAAATGATAGTTGATTGTGGAAATTAATAATATGTTTTGATGTGATTTTTGAACACGAATGTATAATGTGTTATGTGAACAAGTGCTTCCTTGAAGCATTGACTTATTCTTTAATAGGTTTTTGAAGTTTGCTAAAATTATGTACCTGTTGCTTTACTGGAGAGCCCTGTTTCAAATTTTATGAACCATGTGTCAATAATAGTGATGACATTTAAAATGCTAAATTTGATATGAATCTGCATTTTTGTGGTGTGACACTAAAAATCCCTGGTATAAGCAAGATATGTGCAAGTGATCCAAATAGAACGTTAAACAATGAACAACTTTTAGATAGTAATTAGAGCCTGTGTTTCCGAAGCCTGTTCCATTCAATTGCTTTTTGGTTTTGCATCTCAAGACCTTCATAATGATGCTCTGTTTTCATAACCAATATAAACCTGAGACATTATGTTAATTCAATGTTTTCCTACACTTCATCTTGGGTTCATTACCCTTGGCCTTTTTAATCTTTGTGGTTTCTGGGAACCGATCTACTGAGATGAGTGACAGGGTGTATTTCACTATTTAGTCTTACCCCTTTCTAAGTCTTCGGGCAACTGTACTAAATCAAGTGTAACCCTGCCCTGCCAACTGACAAGTGGGCTTGCTTTTCTGATTCAGTTTGAGCAGCTGTTTCTAAAATAGTATGGTAGTGATAGCTCTGTGGCAGTGGGCCTGATATTTGATGCTAAGTTTTGCAAGAAACTGTTTGGCCGAGTTTTGAGAAGTCAAGTGCTTTGGGTGCACATGTAGAAAACTCTCGGCAGGAGTGAGATAAGTTCTCGTTCGAATAAACAGAATTTGGTTTTAAGCCTGATGGCTTTCTTTTCTGCTGGTAATTATTTGTTTTGTTCAGAATCATAGTTGATATTATACTCGAAGAAAAACATAATCATTATTCATGTTGTCATTGAGGAATGGTCATATCTTTGTTTTTGTTGGTTGATAAGACCTGAAGTTCATATATTGCTTTCTTTCTCTTTTGTTTGTTCTTTAAATTTGTCAGAGGGAATTTTCTGAGTCAACCATTAGTGCACCAAGAAGGCTACTGCAATTTGCTGTACGGGATGCTGTTGCTACTTCTAGACCATCCAATTCAACAGCAGAGCCTTCACTCAAACGCTTGCGATCTGTGGTTTCTGCATCAACAGGGGATTCATCCCTGGAAGAGCGACCCCAGAGAATTCAACATACTTCCATGTCTGCTGCTATTAAAGCTATCACAGAAGCTGTCAAGGATGTGAGCAAAGCTAGACCTTCACGCAATGTGTTTGATAGGCTTGGTCGTGCTACTGATGTTGCACACACTACCACTTCCCAAGAATATGGAACTGTTGCTGAGGATGTGGGTGGTGGAGTTCTTGATGGCGCAATGGAGAACTTTCACTCGGCTTATCATCCACGAAATTATAGCAGTATGGTGCAAGAAAAGCATATGCTATCTTTTCATGACTTTACCATGGATTTTAACTTGGGATATGCTGGAGAAGCTTATGGTGATGTTGATGCAAGGGTACAAGAAGCTAAAGATGTATCTCAGTCAGGCACATCTGGTGGGAAATGGGTAGAGAACTCCCTAATTTTCCAGTATGGTGCTGGTGGTGATGCTAATGAAAGACTGCACGGACAACGTAAATATTTGGGTCAACCTGCAACTGTGCCTAATGCATCACTTAGAATTGCTTCGTCTATAGGCATGAATACCGGGAAACATCCTCAATATCAGGAGGTAAGTGCGGAATATGATATGGAATATCGCAAAATTGTGCAAGGTAGTGTTGGTGTGGCTGGTAATTCTGAAGTGTGGTTGATGAAGGAGAACAACAATCCTGCAGTAGCTTTTAATGAAAACGTAAGACATCCAAGTGAGATGGTGCATGTTTATCTTTCCATGTCCCTTGTTTATCTGTAGTGATTTGTTCTATTTTTTATGATTCCTTTATCACCCATTTCTTCCACTTGCATTGTCATAGGCGAAACCTGATAAAGTTCCTCGACAATACCAAAAGACAGAGAAACCAACCGGTAAGCTTTATGTTCTTTCCTATCTGTGCTTACTTGTTACTGAATAGATGCATGCAGGCATTATGTGTTATGTCTACCTCATTTATGTTGTTATTGATTTCGGGCAAATCTAATTCCATCCCATGGATGTCCCCCAATTCTCCATTCGATATTTAACCAACTTGAAATTGTTTGTGTTTCTGGCTAGTAATGTTGATCCTTTATCTAAACACTTGGTGTGTGCAGGTTCACGTAATACTGGTCTACCAAGAGAAGATGCTGATTCCAGGACTATCTTTGTTAGCAATGTAATTTCCTGTGTATTGAACTTAAACCTTCTATTGATGGATGGAGACTTTGTCTTTTTTATTGCTTTCTCCTTTCTTCTTGACTGACTCTATTCAATGTATTAGGTTCATTTTGCTGCCACCAAGGATAGCCTTTCACTGCATTTTAACAAGTTTGGAGAAGTCCTGAAAGTTATTGTTTTAAGTGATTCAACTACTGGGCAACCAAAAGGGTACGGGGTTTTAGATGCTTGCTTCTCCTTCACCAAGCTATTTTAAATGTTGTTCTGAAATGCATTGCTTACTCAGGTCAGCCTATATAGAATTCATGAGAAAAGATGCAGCTGAACTTGCTTTATCTTTGGATGGCACCTCCTTTATGTCCCGCATTCTCAAGGTATATGATTAAGGATAAACAACGTACTGTGTGTATTGACTGTATGTGCCACTGAGATTTGTGTTTGCTTCTCTGGTTTTGGCGTTATTATTGCACACAGGTTCTTTTGGTTGTTTTATGAGCCTAGACAGATTTGGTTTCTTTTCCTCTCTCTCTCTCTCACCTTTTTGTGTATGTGTGCGTTGGGAGCATGGGAGCAGGGGGGCATGTCAGTGGGTCATATTTTTCATTTTCCTTTATACGTGAAACCCCCACCCCACACATTCATTGGATGTTACGCACTGATTGCTTCATTTCTTGTAACTAGTCCTGTAGACTGAAGTGAATGAACTGTTGCCTTAATTTGTAGATAGTCTAACCTCCAATAGATGAGTTTCTTGTTGCTAAATTTCCGAGAGAAGTTATCTGTCCTCTTCAAAGATTTAGATAGAAATATGGTATCGTTTGCGAGTTCTAATGATCCAAAAGCGGTCAGCCTGCAGCAGAGTTTCCTGTTGGCTGAGGCACTTCAGATAAGAAAAAGAAGCTTTAAAAAAATGACGCTTTCTGAATTCACTTAGAAAAGACACGGAATTATTTTGCCTAAAGGAAATCCAGAATAGTGGAAATCTTTCTAAGTTTCAGCAGAAATTCATTGATTAGAAGATGTCCGAATAGAGCAGAATCTGCTTTATACTGTTGAATTGTTGATGTATTGTCTTTAGTCTACATAAGTTGATTGTTTAAGTTTCTAACTTTGAACTGGTTAAAACATGATCTCCTCAATCCATTAGGTGCTCTTTTGACATTTCTTGTTTCTTGATTTAGTATGAACTGAGACCTCATAAAGGGTAGCTTATGTGCAGATTGTAAGAAAAAGCTCTGCTCAACCTGAAGCTGCGTCTGTCGTGACATGGCCTCGTATCGCTCGAGCATCTCCTTTTGATGTTCCGAGATTTGGCAGAGTTCCTTTTGCTAGAGGTATACCCAGTTTATACAGGGCTCGCATGCCCATCAAGCCTGGTGGGAGGAGTTTCCAGTGGAAGCGGGAGTGTGGCTCCACTGTGACTGAGGCCTCAGGTCAGACTTTCAACACTACTGCTACTCCACCAACTATTCGTAGTCTCACATATGTTCGAACAGAACCCAAGACAAATGGAAGTTCTGGCACTGCTTAGTCAAATTATTTTTTTCCATCTGAAGCCCAAGTACCATGCAGGGAATTCTAATTTCCAGGGTGCTAACCACTCTGGTGAGCTATACCGCAATTATTGTCTGATATCGTTTTTGCTTGGTTGGATATATAGGCCGAGTCTGGAGGTGCACAAGTTGAGGGAAAATTTCCTTATTTTGCTTCATTTAGTAGAGAGCTAAGATTGGGGGTCCAGGGCATTAAGGGAACGTGCCGTAGTTAGTCACTTTTGTGCAGCATACAAAGAAAATTATTGCTAGTTATTGCTATTTGTCAATAGAGATTGGATGGGCTATACACGTTATCCCCTTGGGCATTGTTTTTGCTTTGTTTCATGAATATGAAAGTTTGGAAAGGGAAAATGAAAGGGTAAGACATAATACTGCCTTTATATTGTTGTGTAATCACATTTCAGCCATACATTTGAGAGATTCTGGTCTCAAGTGCTTGAGAGATCATGAATTTGGTAATGTTTGTTTTGAATATCTGGTATCCGTGGAATGGTTTCTGTGTTGCACTTCAATTAGTAACATTTTCCAATGTTGTACTTGTTATTTTGAATTTTTGTTCTTCCATCTTTCCTGTCATAGGTTGAGCAAAAACAACAAATTGTTGACATTTTCAACTTAAAAATAATTGGTTTAGGAATCTATGAAATTTGTTTAGAGCAAATCTTGTGGTTTTTGTGACTAATATCCCAACAAAACAAGTGACTGCGTCAATCATTTGTGCGTGATTTGATTCCAAGAAAAACTGAAGTAGCCATGTCATCTTTCCTACAATTACACTACAATCCCTGTCTTGGTTCAAGGGATGCATGTATTTTTCAATCAAAATCCAATCAAACAGAAGCCAAGCCATGCATGTAATTTTTCAAATCCATCACCAATAAAATTAGAACAAAAATACATCTCTCTTAGTTTAGGTTTTACTAAACACGAATTGAAATCATTTAGACAGGGCGATGAATATCAAACCAACTGATGCCCCAGCGATGCACAAATACGAAACCCCACGAACGCGCACGAACAACGTATTCAAATTCTTGGCAACCTGAAGGGTGAGAGTCAGTATCTGCAATCTCCCTTGCTCCTCCATTTTCTTGAAGAAGTACATCGGCTTCAACGCCCGCCTCAGCATGAAAGCCAACGAGAAGGGCAGCCCAAAAGCCAGCAGACTCTGAATCGATGCCTCCGGAATAGGGGAATTCTGCGTATTGTACGACATCCAAGCTCCCAAACCGAGATGAACAAGGCCCAAACCAGCCAGAACCTTGCTTAAACTATAAACAGTCTTCATCATCGTCTCGAGGACTTCCCGGGTCTCGTTCGCTAACGCCGATAAATCTCGTTCCACAGTTGGTCCAGTGATTTCTTGGTGCTTGAACTCTTGATTCTGGCTGGGGTACTCAGCTGGATTTTGGGGGGTTTCATTGGTTGACGAGGATTGGTTTGGATCTGAGGTGGATAAATACCTAGCATTCCCGTACAATGCATATGGGTTTTTGGAATTTTGAGGGTTTAGCACGGATTTGGGGCTTGAATTTGCCAGGCGATTAACCAAAACTCGTCTATAATCAGACAACGCGTGATGGGTTATGAGATTTTTCAGCGTTTGCTCAAGAAATCTGGGCTGATGAACCTGATTATGGGATGTGGAAGTGGGTTTTTGGTTCAGAGACGGATCAGAGGCGGATAATTGTTCAGGGACGGTGAAATTGGAGAAGAATAGTGATCTTTGTTGAAGATTGAAAGGAGAGGGTTTGGATGGGAGAGATTGGTTGAGGAAATGAAAGGAAAGCTTGCGAGAAATTGTGGAAGCCATGTTGATGGAGATGGAGATGGAAAGAAGAAGAGAAGAGTGTGGCAACTCCAATTTTAGTTAGACTTTGCCTTTTCAGTCAGGTAAAATATAACACTTAAGCCCCTTTTAAGTAGGACAAATGCCTCTTCCCTACTTCCTAACTTTTCATTTTGCAAATGTCTACTACTTGTTTCAATTTTTTTGCTCAAATAATTTAAGGTTGCAATTTTGATTTTCAAACTTTTATTTTTTTTTTTGTCATTTTGTTTTCGATTTTCAAACTTTTACTTTTTTCTTTATCATTTATTTGTAAAACTGTTAAAATTAACGGAAATTTTGTTTGAAGGGAAAAGAACTCCCATCTTGGTGTCTTTTTCAAACTTTGATTTAATGCACCTATTTTTTTTTCATTTTTTTCAAGTTCTAAGAGAGAGGAAACGAAAGAATAATTTAAGCAACAAATTTTCTATATAAATTTGATAAAACATAATCAATAACATGTTTTGTGTGTAATGCAATATCTCAAATAAAGCGTGCAAGCTCTTATAGTCAATGTGCACACACATATATAAAGGATAATTTGTCAAACAAAAAATTTGAAAAGCTATATTGTTGTTCACAATTAAAAATTTGTGTCATCTCAGTCAAGTAGGTCTGTCTATATAACTTATATTCTAATATTAGAAGATTTTTTTGTTTAAATACTTTGCTATATTTTTTCCCAACTTATTTATTCGAGTGCTATTTTATTTGAGGACTCAAGAAGTTTATTAAATTCACGTTAATACCATTAATTTAAGAATGGTCACCTAGAGGACTTCCCACATCTTGTTATTAAGCTAATAAAATTGAAGTGAATAAGCTTATGAGCAGATAAAGCTTCTGAGGCTCCAAAAAACTAGTTTCCCTGTCAGTTTGATTCGTACATTTACAACAAAACTGAAATACGCAGGTTCTGAAACAAACTACAACAACAGTGGGCTACTTAAGCCCAAGCAAATTCCCTTGCACGGAGTATTAATCTAGTACCCCAGCAATATACAGAAAACCTCAGAGTGATGAGCGTGTCTCGGAGAGTAAGATCATTTCATCAAGAAAATAGCATGAATAGATTTAACAACTAATTATGCGCCTCTCCTCATTCTTTTTATTCTCTCCAGGGCACCTAGATGCCCATCATTGTTGCTTTCTGTAACAGTTGATTTACCGTTTTCCACATCTTCATCCGTCTCATCTCTTTTCCGCACCAAACCTCCAAATACTGCTGTTGGAACATCTTTCTGTGCTATCTCAACCTTTTCATCATCTTCAGAGTCACTATCTTCGGGAAGTTCAATATCCTCCTTGTTTGCCATCGTCTCCCCTCCGTTCTGCAACCCAGCACTCACAAACCCTAGTCGTCTACCAGTATCATTCGCTGTGGTTTCATTTGCAGAGGGGACTAACTGCCTTTCAAGGGCAGCCATTTCATCATCAGCCATACCCGCTTTCTTAAGAACATCCTTAGCTTCCTCAAGGGTCTGCATCTGATCCTTTTGCATTAAATACTCTGGTAGGATAAAGTGCGTCTGCAGGAGAGAGAACAAATTAGAAATGTAGCTAGAAAGAGAGAGGGATTGGCAGCGATATGCAAATTAAACATTCAAAAGATGAAGTAAAAATTTACCTGGCTATAACTAGCAGATACACTTCTTTTCACTCGGAGCATCTCTCTGAAGGTATCTTCATTTCCATGCTGCACCTCAAACTCATGCCATTTGTTCCAGAAGTCGGGATCAGTTCTCGGGTCAGCAAACTGCGAAGCGTGTTTATATAATGCGCGACTGCGGTCGATTTCACCAAGGCTCTTCTCAAGTTCAGCATACTTTAGACACATGACCTTCACATCCTTGTCTGGCAGGCCCGATTCTATAGCTTGCTCGTAAATCTCTCTAGTTTTTGGTACACCAAATATTTCAGCTGCCCGGGCAA
This sequence comes from Sesamum indicum, assembly GCF_000512975.1. Lineage (NCBI taxonomy): Eukaryota > Viridiplantae > Streptophyta > Magnoliopsida > Lamiales > Pedaliaceae > Sesamum > Sesamum indicum. The sequence continues at coordinate 7,006,689 of NC_026155.1, read as the reverse complement.
TGTAAATTTCATACATGCCCAATTTCTCATTAGCTGGGACAGCCTTGGTTGCTTGATCGTATACCCTCATTGCTCTTTTAGCCAGACCATAGTCTTCCTCTAGCTTAGCGTATTGAAGATATAGAGGTTTCACAGATTCTGCAGGGGCCTGATCAAAGTAAAAAATGATTTTTAAGTGAGCATCTTTTGTGAATGATTATACACCAAAGTTGCAATATAGCATTATGGTTTCTTCAGACAAATGACACTGGACAAACATAAGCTAGGGCTGTCCATAGATACACCAATGGCTAAGGGGAAGGAGGACACTCAGTGTGTTCCAACTTATGCACAATGATAAGCCGACAATAACAATAGTACATAACAAATTCAGAGGCTTGACGGCTCATTCTTCAAAACACTCACTGGTAATCAAACCACTACATAGTGAAGAAATTCAGAGCATGTATGACTTTTTTCTTGAACAATAGAGCAGAGTAAGACAGAACAGCAGGTGTCTTACAAGAAAATCCTAGTTCACCACAGTAGTCTTTAAATAAAACAAAGAAATAGATTATCCTTCAAAATTCCCTGCTAGCGTTAAACTTATGATGAATTGCGCATTTTCACATGAACTTTTACCTCAAACCCTAAGCACAGTATAAAACTCCCTTAAAGTTTGTTAGTACAGTTATGTAACTTGCACGTCCTTTATTAGAGTGGTCACTTCCACTTAATTCATAGCTCAAGCTTCTTTGTACCAAAGAGATTACAGGATGGGTTTGTATCAATATATCACAGAGTAACTGATGCATATGCACAGTTAAGCGTGGACATGGTTCAATACATTATAGAGATTCATAAATGAAAAAATAAAAAGAAATAAAACAACCAGGCAAGACCCCACATAGGACCTTGAACCCTTCAGATCAAATTTTGCTGGTTACAAGCATCAACAAAAAACCAAAAGCATACGTAATTCATAAAAGTAGTGAAAAGAATAAGCATACCATTTCAACTGCATGCTCAAATAACTCCCGAGCTCGTTCCAATTTTGACTTCCCATATCTCTTGACAAACTTGGAAAGATAAGTGACCCAGATATCTTTCACATGTGGGTATTTAAATATCTTGACGCCTCTCTCGTAAACTTTAAATGCATCTTCAAAATATTTGTTATCCTGGACAAATCAAAGAAATTAGATCATTTCTTAGTCAACCCAAATTTGGAGAAAGGAGGGTGAAGAAGCAAGGAAAGAATGCTGCCACCATATCTCCTACTTACTTCTAAAAGCATGGCGTAGTTTATTATAATTTGGGGAGTGGCTATTCTCAAATCCAATATTCTCTCATAAACTGCACGAGTTGACTCCAGGCTGCCCAGACTTTCCTCCAAATCAACATAAAATGTCCACAGCCTAAGGGATTTATGAAGCTTTATCTGCACTGGTTCATTGCCATCAGCAGCCACTGCAGAAAAGTGCAAATATTCTAGCTTTTAATCATATGAATAACTTGGAAAAGAAAGCTTAATACTTTCTTATATCACTTAACTCCTGCAGCATCCATGTAGTGATACTACAAGACAAACATATAAATTCTCATACAAGTAATTAGAACAGTATTATCTTTGAACACCCTGTCCCAGAATCCAAGTATGATGCATTTTGCCATGTTCATGTGCATCAGGTAAAAAAATCGCGATTCCAAATAGCATGTAAACTGCAATCTGATGCCGGAAGAGAAACGTCAGAAAAATGGCACGGACAGACTAATGACAAGAGAGAACTTAACAACCAGATTTCAAGTTTAGCGAACCAGCTTACAGTGTCGAATTGGCAAAAGCATGCTCATGCCCAATTGGCACTAGAAGAGACATTAGTTTCAAGATTCCACCAGAGGCTCTAGCCTTTCAGTTGGTATCCTAACACTATGTTATTCACAAGTGAAGATACTTGCAAGAATCTACACCATCAGAGATGGAAATCATCTTTAGGTTCATTGAGATAAGGAAATTATTAGTTCTCAGCTTTGCTGGCAGAGTAGACAACTGCTATCAGTTCATATTCACACAATATCAAGGGGCAACAACCCATACTCATAAATACAAATGGCAATCTACAGAATAAGAAAGTAGTGTTGCTAACAGAACTGTCTTTCTATACACACACATACATCTGAAATATAAGATGTTAACGCCAACTTATGTTTTTCAAGCAAGATGCAACATATTTTGCCCCATATATGCTGAGACATGATATGTTTTATGTCTACTAAATGAAAAGGTAAATCCCTAAAAGTAAATAATGCATATTAGTAATATAGAAGACCTACTTAGATCACGGTGATAATGCAAGAAAAACATTCTCGCCATTTGATTTTGCTGCAATTGAGTTAGTTTCTGCTATGACAAGGTAATTTCCTTGATTCTTAAAGAAGATACCAGGTTGGTGCAATTCACCAAAAGCTCATATGGCAGTTTTCCCAAGAAATTTGAAAAAGAAGTAAACCAAAATCCAGAACATTTATTTTGTTGTACCCTCCAACTCACTACTTCAATTAATAAACATCCTCCAACCACACAATAAAAGAAATAACAGACCAATAAGCCTTGGAGTAAACCAGAATACACAAAAAGAAGAGGAAAAGAATGAAAGAAATGGTGTGAACAGTTACCTCTCCTCTTGACCTCAACAGAGGGTTCTGCAGTAGCACGGCGCATCAGTTCCAATGCACCCTTAAAATTTTTGTGTCTGAGCTCCATCTCTGCCCATTCACACCAAACGCTGGCTAGATGATCCACAGTCTTATAATTGACCTGCACGGCCTTATCAAAAATCACCCGAGCATTGGAAACATCTCTATGGCTCTCATATAACTTAGCAAATGCTACCCACAGAGTATGTGGTTTTCCGACAGCCTTCATTGGGTCCACTGTCCTCACTGCCTCTGTGTAAGTCAAAATTTGCTTTGTGGGATTTCCCTCAAAGAGCTTAATCCTCCTATGCCATTGTTCTACATTGTGAGGATTCTGTCTCAAGAGCACACTGTTAGCCAACTCTGGCCTCCTATCCATCAGATACTCCAATCTTGCCAACCTCAAATCCACATCCTTGTCATCCTTCAACCAAAACTTGTCAATCCTCTTCCTCAACTTCTCGATATCCAACCTATCGTCCTCCTCTTCTTCCTCCTCCTCCTCCTCTCCATTCTCATTATCCTCATCGTCACTATCATCCAAAGTTTCCATTTTGATGGACAGCATACTCTCCTCAAACTGTGAATATGCATCAAATATAACACTAAAATCCCTCACAGTAATCACTGTTGTCATTCCTTCCTCAAAAATATCCCTGGCCTTCTCCAGCAAACCCCTCCTGATATAATAGTCCGCCAAAGATGTCCACAACCGCCCAACCTCATCCGTAAACTTCCTAATCCCTCCTCTAATTATTGCGTCCACATTCAATCCTGATATCTCACTCGCATGTTGTGTCAACAGATCACACAATTCCAACCACAACCTGTGCCTTGTTTTCCCCTTTATTGAGAAAAACTGATCGTCATTCAAAACCCCTGCCAGCCTCTCCGCTGCCTCCTGCCACAACTCCGAATTAATCAAAAACTCAATAAAATCCTCAATATGACCAGGGTCATATTTCAAATACCTCCTGTACACTCTCAAAGAGGTCTCGATCGGAACACCCTTCTGCGACACAAAAATCAAATAATATTCCCAAATCCTATCATGCTGAGTAACTGGGAGCGCGCATAATGCTCGATCAAAAGTGCGCCGCGTCTTGGTAATCAACTTTTGCTGTGTCAATGACTGCAGGTACATGATCCAAATACGCGGCATCTTGTGCATCGTGGCGAGAGCTCGTTCGAAGGTGTTGTTTAGGGTTTGAAACTGAGAGTGCGTAATGGGCAAGTTCCTAACAATCTCGAGGCGCTCGCGGAGATAAGCGTGCCATAGCTTGTAGCTTCCGGGCAAAGCTTTCAGGGCACGCTCGTAAATAATTGCGCGTTTCTTGAAAGGGGCTTCGCTGCGGGCGATTAAGTATCGCCACCATAGCTTAAGGCTGTTTGGGTTGCGGAGAACCTCTTCCTCGTACAGATAATCCTCTTCACTTGGGTACAGGTCTTGCGAGATTGACATTCTTGTGGATGTCGTGAGGAGGATTTCTCGAGGGTGGATGCAAAATTATATATATATATAGGGTTCCAATTTGGGAATTCTGGAGTTAGTAGGGTTTACACATGGTGGAGATATGGAGATGGCATTGTCAATCTATAAACCCTAGTACTCAGATTCAATTGAGTGAAACGAAGGAAGACTTGTTAAAGAAAAAGGGAAAAATCAATGAAGAGAATTTCATAGCAGAAGCGCTCCGGCAGAAACCCCAATTTGAGAACAAGAAGAAAACGCTACTGAAGAACCCAATAATCGCTAACCAAGCCTTCCTGTCTGACCGTAAGTACACAACACGACTTTAGATAGAGAAGAACAAGAGCCGCGAAATTGCATTCATAGTATTGGATTTATTTTTTTAGTGTTTATTGTTTTTCGTCGAGACAGAGAGAAAAATAAAAAAAAATAATTATGTGTTGGAAATAGTTGCATATATTTGAATTTATTTTAAAAATAATTTAAGATAATTTAAAATAAGTATTGTGTGTTTTATATTGTGTTTTAAGAAACACTTTTCTACATACTACAGATGTTTATATATAAATATTATATAATTAATATTGTATTTTTATGAGAGAAAAATTAAGGTTCATTGTCATATCATATCTCTTTTATATTATATTTAGGGAAAGTATTATTTTAGTCCGCTAAGTATGCCTAATTTTAATTTTAGTCCGATAACTATGTCCATTTTTGTTTAAGTTCAGTAACTTAAGAAATTACTTACTTTTAGTCCTCTAGCAGATTTTCAAACAATTTTACCCCTATGCAACTTTTGAAAGGCAGTTTTAGTCCATATGCACTCATTGGGGTAAAATTATCCGAAAAATCTGGCAAAAGACTAAAAGTAAGCAATTTCGTAAGTTACTGGACCTAAATAAAAATGGACATAGTTATCGGACTAAAATTAAAATTAGGCATACTTAACGGACTAAAATAATACTTTTCCCTTATATTTATATACTAGTATAAAACCCGTGCACGGATATATATATATTAAATTAAATAAATTTTTTTAAAATATATAATGCTATAAATGAATCTTTTACACAAAATAAAATTTTCATTTTTAATGAAAAAAATGTATTAGTTTTGAATCGATAGAGCAACTTTTTAATATATCTAACCCTATATAAAAATAAGAAAACGAAATTAGTTAAATATATTGTTTGTTTATATAATTCATCTTCCTCAAATCAACTATATAAAGTACATAATCGAAAATAATTTATAGAGCAGGAATAGAAACTTTTGTTAATGAGTTAAAAGAAAGACAACTAAAAGGGCGGAGAAAGAAAGATGTATGATTTTAAATAATTTCAAAATCTCGATATCATTTTATCAATTTGAACAAAACAAAAAAAAAAAAGGAGTAAAGATTATCTTGAATGAAAGAAAATATGTACAAATACAAATAAAATAACTAAGTTCAATTTAAATCATAAACATAGCAACATTATCATGCAAATAAATCTTAAAATATGAAAATTTAATGTGCAAACAAATGAATTAATTGAAAAAATATAAATCAATAAGTAAAATAAAAAATATTTATGATGCATTTCTCTAAAAGCCTAAATTGCATTAATAAAAAGGGTTAGAATGAGAAAAGAAAGCATATAAAAAGAAAAACTATAATAATAAAAAAGATAAACTTTGCAAAAATATGAACTATAAAATATATTAACATGTATAAGTAAGCAATAATTATTAAGTTTTAATTATAAAAAATAAAGAAATAAAGACCGTAGTGATATGCTATAATATATTACTATATATTTAGAAAACTATTTAAATTATACTTGAAATAAAAAATATCATTTATCAAATTTTCATTTTCAACTATTATTTCATGCCGCAAAAAAACTTGGTTTTTTTTATTAAAATTTCTCTTATTTTTTAATTTATTTGTATGTAGCATAACCTTTACAATTTTCTTGAAATTTGACAATATGTAGTTATTTATTTATTTATTTTGTTTAGCATGACCATTTACAAAAAGACAAGTGTTTACATTAATATAATTTTTTTTTCAAAAATTCAAAAAGTTATTTTTCTCCAAAAACATTGCCAGTTAATTTTGATGGATTTTCATTTATAAAATTAAGAACTTAAAAAAATGATATTTGTTTGAATTTTTGGGAATATATTGTATTGGTAGTGATAATTTAATTGTTTAGTAGAATAAACTATACAAAAAGATTAAATATCTCAAAGTTCAAATTTTGTTTTATAAAAATTCTACTACAAAAAAATGAATATAGTTAAAATATTAATCAATAAAATAAAATTAATAAAATCTATAATATATATATACAACACATAAAATGGTGTAAGATACAAAAGGATAAACAAAAATATTTAAAATGATACAACAGAGTAAATATTTAAACAAAAATAAATACTAAATGAAGCAATTAAGTAGAATTAAACAAATAAAATATAAACCTATTAACACCAAATAAATTTTATTTCTTTTTGCACAAAAATTAAATCAAACAATCATCATAGAAATTGTAAAAAAGAAACTAACAACATAAGAGAAATAAATATTAAACTTTAATAAAGAAAACATAAGAAAATTGTAGATACTTCAATAACTTTCAAGTATCTCGGAAAATAATGTATAAAAAATAAAATTATATCATGATAAACAATAAAAATAATAGTCTAGCCACACTGAAGATGAGTGTAAAACATAAATAAATATTAAAATATAGAAATTATTAATTAAATAACTACAATAATCATGAAAATAACATCATGGAAAGGCGCCCATTTTGAAATTGTTTAATGGAGAATAGAACTTTGACATAACTGAGAGTATCTGAAAAAAAAAAAAAAAATGGATAATAGATTTCGTTCTATTTAAATAAAATAAATTTTAGTAGGTCAAAAATTCGATTTATGATTAAAAATAAAAAAAAATTACTGCAATATACCAAAAACAATTATTTGGAAAAAAAATCATAGTCTGGTTAACATTTCACATATTCAACAAAAAAAAAGTGGAAAAGAATTATTACTTAAATTTTCCTTTTTTTCATCGCAGACAACTATTTATTTATTTATTATTCAGTCGTAATTAATGAAGAACCTATCTGTAGATGAAAAAAAGATATGGCATGTTTGATAATTCCATAAATATAACATTATTATATTTTATATATATTAGCATACATATTTTTGTGTATTTATCATTTAATTATAAATCGACTCTGACGGATACTTAACCAATGTGAATTATACAAAATTTGAGGACAAATATGAATTGTTTTCAAAATATTATCAGTTACAAGATTAAGTTAAATCAACACGATTTTAACAAAATTCAAAATTAAGCTAGTTTTGCCAAACACTGTCTTAAAAAACTTTGACCCACATTTTATCATTCAATGTACCCTAATTTTTTTTAGAAAAAAAAAATAAAACAATCAAATACTTTATTATATAAAATATTAATAATTCTATCCCTTATTTAAAACTCACCACATACCAGAAATAATAATTTATGACTCTCCACTTATATAAAGACTAATAAGGTGGAGGAGAAAAATATTGCAAATATCAATTTATGGCTAAATTGGTTCTTCTCTTCTCCTACTTGTGTTTGCTTGTTTGTCTTCCTACTTGCAAGGTGAGAAAACACATACATGTATATATATATATATATATATGGTTGAATAGTATAAAATTCTGGAGTATTTTAAAAATTCAGCTAAAAATCGTCCCTGTAAAAATTATAGGCAAAACTCCCATAAATATTGCTGATTTGCCCCGTTAAACATATCTAATGGCGTTATATTTTATAATCATTTATTGTTATGCCTTTATTTCATGTGTACTATTTCTTTTTTATTGGTTGTTGGATCTCTTTCGATAGCAGAAAATCTGTAAAGATAATTAATTATTCTCAACTGTTAGACCTTAATTTTTTAAGAAATAAAAGGCCTGAATTTGACAAATTCTTAAATATATATTATTACATAAATTATATTAAATAAAATTATTTTGTAATATAAATTAAAAAACACTCCTCACATATCCCCAACCCCATCCCTATCCCTTTGCGGCTCTGCTCCAGCCGCCCACCCTTTTAAAATCCTAAACCCGCCACCTGATTTAGGCGACAGTGACGCCCAGTCAAACAAAGGCAGTGACCTGATTTGGGTGAAAGGACAACGTCGTCTCCCAACCACCACCGGAGGGGGCGGCGCCCCCTCACTCCCTGATTTATGTAATGCATCAGCCCCCCAATTTTTTCTTATTATTAGTTTTTATTTGAGTTACGAAAATAATATTTTTATTTGGAGGGGGGGCGGGGCGGGAGGGTTATTTTCTTAATATAAGGGAGTTTTTAGCAGTTATAGAATAATAAATGGAAGCAAAAATGTTATTTTCATCCTATATATATATATATATATATATATATAGGGTTTGAAGCATTCGGCTCGATGAAGAATTAATTTGGCAATTTACTCTACCAATTTATAAATTTTATCACAAATCGAGGATTTCTTTTCCTAGAATTTTTCAAGATTTGGTGGATTTTTTCAAGTGTACATCACACGAGGGCATAAAATTTGGGATTTTGAAACTTTTTATGAAAAAAGTCCTCAATCCATGAAAATTGATAAGTTGATGGACTAAATTATCAAATTAACTTTTTTTATAAAAATAAAAAAAAGAACTTCCACCCCATATAAATAGGACGAAAAATTCAATCAAATTGTATAGATGTATGGAAAAAGTTGAGTGGTTTCTGTGTCAGAACCACTATGGGACAGGGCATGCCATCAAGATCACATGTCATTTATATAAATACTTACGTATTACAAATCAACGCATCTCTGATATCAATAGAGAAAATAAAACACACAATCTTTTTATAAAGACATGTTCGTCCTTATTAATTGAACCAACGCGCACCAGCTATTGTAACAGTATTGTGACTATTGAATTTTGCCCCCCACATTATTAATTGAGGCTAGAATAGTCTTTCCAATAGTGTATCAATCCAGCAATTCCAAAAAGTTCATGCACCAATTTGACAAATACTTAGAAGTTTACGTACCAAATTGTAATTATCGTGTGGGTGTGAACTTGTGAGTATTTGCAGGGAAGCCCTTCATGGTGCGTTGCGAAACGTAAAGTTGAAAATTTGAAGTTGAGCGCATTTGTAAGGTCCACGTGCAGAAAGAACCCGAATGGCTGTCGGATCATCCTACCCGGAGGTCTCTGTTTTGATGCGTATTCGGATATGGTAACGAGGACCCGGTCACAAGCCTCTTTTCTACTTCATAGAATCTACAGTCAAACCAAAAGTTGCAATAAGGAATTGGGAGAAATAATATATCATTATCCACGTAAGCAATTTGATTTAATTATTTTTTTAATAAATGTGATTAATTGCATCACTCAATCATTCCAATATAAAAAGACGGGTTTAAAGCAATATATTCCCCTTATGATAAAAAAAATATTAATTTACCCGCTGTGTTTTTTAATCTATGGAGGTAAATTGCTATATTTTGAAAAATATAGGGAGATAAATTGCTATTTTTTTTTTCATATGAGAGTAATTTGCTAATTTACAATATCACAAAGGGGGGAAAAATCCTGATTTATTTGTATATTTATTTTGATGCAGCTCGAACAACCATTGGACGAATATCTTTCAGCTTTCTATGCTTCGCTGCAGTCAATTCTGAGAGCTGGGCGTAAATAGTTTTATAGGCGTGTACTCGTTCGAGCTTTTTTATTAATAAAATAAAATTAAAAAATTTCTTACAAATTGGAAAATTTGAAAAAATAATTTAATTTGATTAATTTATAGTGTCATGTGTAAATATACCCAAGATTTTATTTAATTTTTGCCCACACTTGGTTGAATTTTGGGGACATAAGTTTGAGATTCCTTATTGAAATAATAACTTTTCTGATTTGTATGGAATTTCAATTAATATCAATGTAGGAAAAGAGTTATTTAACCATACTTGATTAATATGTATTAATTAAATAAATTGTTTGTTGCTATTTCATATATATATACCCATTTCCATATCTAAAAGATTATTTTAAATAAGTTTCCAAACATCTTCTTGCTTAAAATTATTTTATAATATTGAAATATCGTCTTCCCAAATATGTATATATACACATTAATATACGTAGAACCCGTGCTATGCATAAATATATATATTTTAAATTAAGTAATTTTTTTATAATATATAGTGCAGTAAATGAATCTTTTACGCAAAATAAATTTTTTATTTTTAATGGATAAAATATAGTAGCTTTGAATAGATAGATCAACTATTACATATATGTAACCCTATATAAAAATTAAAAAAAAAAAGAAATTAGTTAAATGTATTATTTGTTTATATAATTCATCTTCCAAATGGTTTTTTTTTGTCCATTAAAAATTCTCTTATTTTTTAATTTATTTGTATGTAGCAAAACTTTTATAATTTTCTTGAACTTTGACCCTTTTTTTATTTATTTATTTTAGAATGACCATTTAAAAAATAAAAGTGTTTATGATAATATAATTTATTTTCAAAATTTCAAAAAATTATTTTTCTCCAAAAAAAAAATGCTAGTTATTTTGATGAGTTTTCATTTATAAAATCAAAAACTTAAAAAGACATTTGTTCGAATTTTTTGGAATATATTGTATTAGTAGTGATAATTTAATTGTTTAGAAGAATAAACTATACAAAAAGATTAAATATTTCAAAGTTCAAAATTTGTTCTATAAAAATTCTACTACAAAAAAATGTATATAGTTAAAAAATTAATCAATAAAATAAAATTAAGAAATTGAATTAACCACTGTATTTATTCTTAATTTAACACATGTCTACAAAATATTTAATTAAATCAAAATACACATAAGAACAAAAAAAATTCAAACAATTCGTGTAGATTTTTCTGTTCTTTTTTGTAAATTATACAGACATTAAAGTACATATACTTGCATGAAAATGTTTTAGAAAGCATATATTGATCATAAATTTTGTATAATTATATTTACATACTTCAAATTAAGAAACTAATTACATTAAAGTTAAAATGTGGTCATTCTTTTGATCTTGTAAAACATTATTAGTAGACAAAAAAAATTTAAAAATTAAAATATAAAATAAAAATTTTAATGAATAAAACTATAATATATAAAAAAATTTAATGTATAAAAAGATACAAAGGGATATATATTTAAATAAAAATAAAACTAAATGTCAAATTAAATATAATTATACGAATGAGTATTAAATGAAATGTGTACGTAATAAAGCAAAATAAATGTCTTTCTTATTGTAGAAAAATAAAAAAAATAAAAAAATTATAAATTAATAATTTAAAAAATAAAGCTATAATATATATATACACACAAACATAAAATGGTGTAAGATACAAAATGATATATAAAGGGAAAATTGAGTAGAATCATACAAATATATGTATCTATTAATATTAAATAAGTATGTTAAAAGAACTAAAGAAATATGTTTCTTTTTGTAGAAAAATAAAAGATAATAAAATATGAGAAAGACCAATAAAATATGTTCCTTTTTGCCCTTACTTAATATGAGTTTTGTAATTTATTTATCGTTATTGGTTATATTGATGTATTGATTAAATTGAGATATTACTCAATATATGGAGGTGAGCTACTGTAATTTATTTGCCGTTATTAGTAAAAAAAAAGTTTACAAATATTACTATTTTAATTTTTACGACATAAATATACTTTACGATCGGTTTTTTTCCTCATACTTAATTATAAAATAAAATAACAATGAAAAAATATTTAGGATTTTGTATTGAGTTGAATGATTTCATGATTCTCACATATTTATTAAGGGTAAATTACAACCATCTCCTTGAAATTTAGGATAATTATAAATACCTATTTGCTGTTTGAAAAATTACAAATATCACATTGATTTTAATATCCATCAAACAACGAACCAATTTTGTAAATTTTCATTTAGTTTTTATCCAATTTTTGTGGTGAACTAACCAAATACCTTTTTGGATTATAAATTATAATTTTACATATTTTTTAAAAATTTTCTAAAATACTTATATGAGCTAATATCCACTATAAATTATTTACTTTACCCACCCTCAAAATTTTATATTTTTTTAAATACTTTCTATTAAAAAAATTCAATAAAAATAAAATAGTAATTATTACGCATGCCATATGGGACTATATAATTATTTTCATTTGATTAGATATTTATAATATTTTAAATAATAAGAAAGTATTCGTAATTACACAAACTTCAGGAAAGATAGCTATAATTTATCATTTATTAAATACATAATTATATCATACCAATACTAGTTTTCATTCTCCTAAAATTTTCACAAAAGAACTTCAAAATCCCAGTAGATAAAATATATTGTGAAATAAAGGACTGAAAAATATTTCTTTTATCTCTTTTTTAATTCTCTCGACATGCTAATTAGTTTATAATAATAATAATAATAATAATAATAAGCGTGAATAGCAATTTACTCCCCTATGATATTAAAAATGAGCACATGCCCCCTTATAAAAAGAATATAGCAATTTACCCCCTTATACTTTTTAAAATGAAGCAATTTACCTCCTTATATAGGGAGATAAGTTGCTTTATTTTAAAAATCATAGCGAGGTAAATTGTTGTATTTTAAAAAATACAGGGAGGTAAATCGCTATTTATTTTTTTATAAGGGGGTAATTTGCTCATTTGCGATATCACAAGGGGGTTGCTTGTATTTTTCCCATAATAGAAATAACAACAACAACAATAATAATAACAACAAATTTGTGAGGAAAAAAATCCAAAAAGCAAAAATAAACACTTCTTGAGATTTATTTTTGCTCAAAAATTGTATGATCACGCCAAAATAGGCTGTTTGTTTGTGTTATCATTCTCAATTTTTAGTGAAAAATATGTATTTTAAATTGTGTATGAATTTTGGTCTGAAATGAGAATATATTTGAATTAGTTAATTAGATTGTACTTTATATTGAATTGGTATTAAATTAATATAATTTCGATGAGAATACGTACAAATAAACATATTCTAACTTTAATTACTGTTTGAAAACTGAAAACGGAAAATGAAAACTAAAAGTTTATTTGAATTGAGTTTCAATACACCTCATCGCATAAACAATTATAATTTCATCTCAAATAGTATTCAACTTTCCGTTTTCTGGAAAGAAAATTTTGAGCTAAAATGCACACCAGCAAATCTTCATACCGCCCTTCCTAATACAGGGCGAAGAAGGACAAGATGGCGGCCCCAACCAAGGACCCGACGGCCGGCACAGAAACGATGGCATTGCTGATTGGGACGAGCGTCGGGGCCGGCGCCTCGGAGATGGTTGTGGCAACAGCGACACTCATAGAGGCAGCGGCCACGACGGCGGCGGCACAGGCAATTTTCTTCATTTCCATTATGGTGAAAAGTTGCTGAGGAGGATAGATCGCAACAATCACCGGCCGAGTGCTGCCTGTTTCTCTTAGCTCCTGTGTGTTTGCTTTTATTGTGAATGAAAAGGGTGGTGCATCAGGGCTTTTTATAGGGGTGTGAGCCTATTTTTAGAAAATAATTCGAGTAAATATCGGCTATTATTTTGCAACTTAAAAACTATTTTAAAAATATTTTGCAACGGTAGAACTACAACATAGGAACGACATTTGAAAAAATTCTAATCTCGACCAAGTTTGGTCGAACCAAATCAATCACAGAGCAAGTGTATGTGATTAGTCGTATTTTTTTAACTGTACACCAATCACACGACAAATATATTGCACATACCATATAATTGATTCAAATTCGTACTAAAATTTTCCCAACATCTGAAAATGTATATCCTAATAATACCTTAAAATTAATAATATGTATATATATACATAAAAAACTGAAATACGAATGTATATATTTTGTAGGGTTAAAAACTGAAATACGAATGCACTCTGACCTTTCTTTTTCTTTTTTCGTTTTTTTTTTATTTCACACTCAACATCTTAAACTTTTAATTTTTTTGTAGCACGGTTTATATTTATTAATTAATTTCAAGCGCATCAAAATAGAATATTCAGAGAGTATAAAGACATGCTTGTGAATAAGGGTGACAACAAGTTGAGCTCGAGCTCGCTTCTGTAATTTCGAGCTTGACGAGCTCGAGCTCGACTCCTATATGTTGAGCTCGAGCTCGAGCTCAAACTGTTTCTTTTTTTATTTTATTTATTTATTTATTTATTTATTTATTTATTATTATTATTATTATTATTATTATTATTATAATAATAAATTATAAAAATCACCAATTTTTTTACATAAATTTAAAAATAATAAAATAAATTGTATAATACATACTATATTATTGTTATTATTATTATTATTATTATTAGTAGATTAAATCATGGGAATCACCAATTTTTTACATAAATTTATAAGTAATAAAATAGATTATATAATGTATACTATATTATAAATATACCAAAATATAGTATGAAATAATTTATTGTTATAAATATAAACTACTGATTAGTTTAGTAGTAATACAATTAGTAAATTATAAAAAAAAATTATTTTGAACAGTTTAAAGTTATTGGGCTCGCGAGCCAGCTTGTGAGCTGGTGAACAACCATAACTGAGCTGAAATTGAAAATTGGCTTCATTTTTAAGTCCCTTTTAGTATTTTTAATTGAAGAAATTGAGAAGAAAAATCCAATGCCGTGGAGGAAAGTTGCTATTGTGGATGTCTAACAGTAGAGAAAATATCATGAATCGAGTTGGATAGTAAACTTGAAGAAGAAGAGAAAATAAAGGAGAAATGGATGTGGGTGGTAGTGAAGACCACTCGTTCAATAGTAGAATTTCCGACTTTTACTCGTAATAGGCTTGTTAATGGATAGAGTAAGGATTCAAAGAAAGCCCAAATAAAAAAAATATTGTACCCAAACCCTATTCAATTCATTAAATCCAACTCAAGATCCATGGATATCTAGATCCGGTCAGACCCGATTTTTAGGAAAATCTCATATTTCAAAAATAAAAATAGACTTGATGCTTTGACAATAAAGGAAAATATGAAGCTAATGATTAGTTAATTCTCTATAAACACAGTAGATGGAGACACTTTTAAGTTGCAAGTTGCAAGTTGCTTTATCTCATCTTCGATTGTGCAATGCAGACATTCACTAAGGTTCTCAAAACATAGCAAGACTTACTACAGTTATTACACTCTACGAAATGATACAAAATTTTAAAACAAGAAGAAGAAAAAGTACTAGAGTGTGTCGATTTGGGGGTTCTTGATGGCGCGGCGGGACCAAGCCAGAACCTTTACGTCTGGAAGGTGTTTGATTTGAGAGAGACAGACACGATGGAGGAAAAGCCTCTCTCTCTCTCTCTCTCTCTCTTACAATACACAATTTTCACCTACGAACATATGCACACACGGATATCTGTAATGAAGATGCTTTGGCGAAATTGATTGATAAGCAAATGTGGTAGATCGGATGAAGGATATGAGGGAACTATGGCGAAATACAACGGGGTTTTAATTTTAATGAGTTTTACGTTTTAGCATCCAAAGTTGTTGATCATGGTGATGTTGATGCTATGGAATCCTTGAGTAAATTGAAGAAGAAATGGATGAAGTCTCTTGTAGGAGAACATTCAAATATTATTTCATCATCGAGAGAGTGAAGGCCGGTAACGGAACACATTGTCACTCCATTTCGTTCCGATGAGGTTGCCTAGTAGATGTATTCCTTTGAGGTTAGAAACTCCCCCTGCATTGAAGAATGATGAAAATTCAACCATGGTGGAGCAAAACGTGGCTGGGATTGTGCAAAAGGAGATGGAGGCTGCAAGCAAGGAAATGGGATCTCCTATTAAGGAAGGGGATCTTTGTAATGGAAGGAAGAATCATCTTCCTAACTTGAATATGGGTGCTGCTAGGATTATGGAGGAGAAGGTGGTAGTTGATAGGGTGTGCAAATGGAAATGGCGACTCCCAATAAGGAAGTGAATCTTGGCAATGGAAGGAATGTTTTTGAGGATGCTAGGAAAATGGATTTTTGTCCATGGCAGCCTACACCATTGATGAATGAGGTAAAATCTACTCCTTCAATTGGTATTTTCATTGGGTCTATTACTTTACGATCTCAAACAATCTATGAGGATGTTTTTGCAAATGGATTTAATAATTCAACTTGTAAAACTCTATCTTTTGCTTTTATTCCACCTACTATGCAAATAGGGAAGTTATTGTTCGTCTGACTTTCGATATGGTGAATCGTGGTTCTAAAAGATGGGAGTCTACTATGGTGGGATATTACCCATATTTCATCAGTTAAATGCTTACGTCCAATCTATTTGGCCGCCAGGGATGGATGTCATGGCAACTAGTACCAGATTTTATTTGTTCTTGTTTAAAATCGTTGTTGCAATGGAAGAGGTTATCAAGAGAGGCCCGTGGTTACTTTAGGGACAACCTATTGTTTTGCAAAAGTGGGAGTATGGTATGGGATTATATAAGATTGTCATACACAAGTGCCTATATGGATTACGTCATCTTCCAGTAGAATACATGACCAAAGAGGGGCTTAGCACATTTGCTAGTGGAGTTAGTCGACCACTTTAATCTGACGCTATTACGAAGACATATACGAGATTAGATTTCATTCGTGTATGTTTGACGCGATTATCAGTCTATATTGCCTAAGCACATTATCGTCATACAACCTACAAAAGATGACAGTGAGACCCCTTATAAGGTCGATATTGAGTATAAGCAGATTCTTGCTTGTTGCACCATGTGCTGCTCACTTGGACATTTGGTTAAGATTTCCCAACTACCAAAGTACCGGTGAAATCCCCCAGTAGCGATATATGTCCCTAAACCGACAGCACATGCATCTGTTCGAAAGCTTGCTGCTGTCGCTAAACATGCAAATGCTCCTAGACCAACGACTCAACCAAGTGTGTGGTTTACTACAATTGATCATGAGGATAGTACTACAACGGACGTGCCTGATATGCCTTTAGATAAAGGAAAAGTAATCATTATTTATAACTTGTTCCAGGCGTTAGATGAGGTTATTCTTGATGATGTGGAGTTTGTTGATCGCTCTAGTTCCTCGGATCCTAATGCAAGTAGCCCCCAGATTGGTGTTCCATGACGAGTGGCTCTTGGACTTGGGGGAAGATGATAAAATTGAGGCACTTTCTCTTACATAGGGTGAAGTATGAGGTTGGAACAATTGAATCGTTCATGGTGTGGCATGATCCTTGGCACTCAAAGGGTGTTCTCATTCATAGATATGCAAGAGGTCCTTCCACTATGGTATTCCTCTTGACACATGTCTGGATACGGTTATGATTGAGGACTAGTACCATTGGCTGTCTATTTTACTTACTTGGAGATGACAGAAATTATTAAGGACTTGCCCTTGATTCATGATGGGCTGAGTAGGGTTCGCTTGAATAATTCCAGTGGCTTTTTGATTAACGTAGAGGCATTTTTACCTTTTTAGCGGAAAGGCCCCAAAATAGGTTGATTTTCACTATTTTTCGATCCCTTTCATATCCCACGGAGGCTGTTTATCCTATTGTTGGCTATCTTAGAATGGTTATCTACTTTGAATAACCATGGTGGATGATGTATAATCAAGAGGGTATGCTGTGTGACACTCATTTGACGGAGACTCATAATCACTTATTCTTTGTATGTTCTTATGCTTAATTATATTTTACTATTATTAAAAGACAAGTTCGACTCTAGTGGCCTTATGATGATTTGTAGATGGGGATTCAATGGGCTAGCAGGAGGTGGCATGGTTGGGATGTGGTGAATGCTGCATATCATACTATAATGACTTCTTTGGTATATCACTTATGGCGAAAACGTAATTTGAGAAGATTCCAAAACATCCGAGTGGAAGTGAAAATGGTTATTGCTCTTGTAGTAGATCAGACTAGGCACTGCATTCTTAGTGATGAGTTGGGATTTAATTTACAGACTTCAATTTTATATAGACTATGGTGTATTCTATCGGATCTGTAGTTGGATAAGTATTGTAATTAGTTAGTGGTTGTGCTGTTGTATTTAACTTAAGTCCATTGCCTAAGTTATTATTGTACCATTTCTTATTATTAATAAAATTTATCTTTACCCCAGAAAAAGAAAAAGGTGTTTGATTTGAACGGGAACCCCAATTACACTAATAAGCTGCACCGAATTACTAAGCTCCTTTTTTCCACTAAATTTTAGCCAACCTAGGATACTGGGAGCTTGCCAGCGCATACCATTCATACTCGTAAAACCCATTATTGTTAGTCGCCGTTGTAATATACAACAAAATTCGAGGTGGGCTTGTTCATCCACACAACAAATTCAATTAATATACAATGAAAAGACAAAAAATCAACTTATATCTTTTTTGAGGTGGCCGCGCGAAAGAGGCGGAAGCGATGATGGAAGGGTGACGGAAGCTGAGACGACGGGTTTGGAGAGGGACTGAGGTTGATGAGAGACTAACTAGTAGTAGTGTGAATGGCTCAATGAAGAAAACTTGGGTAAAATTTTTTTGGAAAAAATAACTTGATTACGATCATTTTTATCTTTGACTTTTGGGTTTTAACTGACACCCATGCATTTCACGTGCATTCTCCGGCAGGAAGAGGTGTTTTTACCTAGTCATATATCCAATTTTACTTTAATTGTATCTATTACATATATTACATAATATATATATTTTAATTGTATATATTACATATATAATTTAAACTTAAGTTCGTATATTTGTTTAAATTTTAACAGTAGATTGAAATCAAAGAAAATCTACACTATTGATCTATTAGTTAATTTGGACCTTAGGTTCAAATCAGATCCAACGGTTATTAAATAAGATTATAAATATAATTTCATAATTAAAAATTAAGAACAAGTGCGTGAATTACACAAAAAATCGCGTTGGAGGTGTAATTACTCTATTTTGAAAAATACAAGCAGATAATTTACTATTTTTTTCACAACAAGATAATTATTCATTTATAATATGGACAAATTATAATGGCATTCTCTTAGGTTTGACATCATTATAAATACCACCTTGTTCTATTAAAAATTACCAAAACCCCCTACTTTTAACGACCGTCTAATAATTAGTCTATTCCGTCAGTTTCCATTTTTTTTTAGGACGAACTGACCAAAATGCCCTTATGGAGTAAGAATTATAATTTTATTTTTTTAATATTTTTTATTTATTTTATTGACTAAGTGGATAATTTTTTTATAATTTTTCAAATTTTTCCATCCACCTCGTTTGATATTTTATAATTTTTTAATTTTTTTATATAAAAATATACAGTAAGGTCATAGTAGACAATTTCATACATCCATCCAAAACCTACATAATTTCATCAAACGTCAAGGGGGTATTTGTAATTTTTCGAACAATGAAAGGGTATTCGTAATTATGTCAAACCTCATTGGAGGATGTTGTAATTTGCCCTTTATAACATCATTGGGGATAAATTGCATTAAACCTTCTTAATATCATAGGCTAGCTCAATTAACTTATTTCGATTTGTTTCAATATTTTCATCATCTCTTCATTAACGGATAAGGGAATGCAACGTTACACGTTAAATCAATTAATGTTATGGGGGAAGAAACCCTAATTTATTTTCTTTGCAGCTCCAACAATCATTGGACGAATATCTTTCAGCTTTCTATGACAACATGATCTTATTTGAAATAAGTTTCCAAACACTTCATTGCATAAAACATTACAATTTTAATTTCAAATAGTACTAAACTTTTCGTCTTTTTTTATGAGCTGAACCCAACCAAGGACCCCACGGCCGGCAAGGAAACAACGGCATTGCTGATTGGGACAGGTGTTGGAGTGGGCGCCTCAGAGATGGTGGTGGCAACGGCAGCGCTCATAGAGGCAGCGGCCACAACAACGGCGGCGCAGGCAATTTTCTTCATTTCCATAGTTGGTGGAACTCGGTGGAAAACTTGCCTGAGGAGACTGATAGCGACAATCACCGGCCGAGTCCTGCTTGTTTGTCTTTGCTCGTGTGTGTTTGCTTTTATTGTGAATGAAAAGGGTGGTGCTTCAAGGCTTTATATAGGGGTATAAGACTATTTTTAGAAAATAATTTGAGTAAATATCTACCTGTAATTTTTTGATGTGCTATTTTTAGAATATTTTACAAAGTTAGACCTTCGGCGTAGGAACCACATTAAAAAATGCGAATAAAGAATAGGGATGATTACACTTTCCTCCCTTAGGATTTAGTATAATTACATATAAATTCTCTTTAGTTTGAAAAATTATATCTGTTGTTTCTGAAGTTTGCTTACATCTTACAAATAAGTTCCTCGAATAGCCAAAATTCACCAAATTTGTTGATATTAACAAAAGACTTGAATTAAAATTTATATTTATCATCGATTAACTTATTACTGACTTATGCAGGTCGAATAATTCTTTTTTTTGACTAAACTATCTTTATATCGGTGAAGATATACCTCCTCACATGAAATAACACGTAAAGACGTATGAGGATAATTTTGTTATAAAAATATTTATTTGATCTGCAATAAATCAACAATACTTAAGTCAATCAAAGGTAAATATAATTTTTTTTTTCATTTCTTCGTTAATATCAACAAATTTGGTGAATATTGACTAATTGAGGGATTTATTTGTTAGACACAAGCAAATCATAGGGGGTGCTAGATATAATTTTTCAAACCAGAGGAGGTCTATGTGTAGTTACGCCAAACTTTAGGGGATGAGAGTGTAATTATCCCTAAAAAATAATACTATAAAATTAATAAATATAGTCAATTAATACTTCAAAATACGAATGAAATATTGAGAAAATATTTTTATAACTTTTTAGGCTTCAAAAACTAGAATATGCATCCATAAATTTGTATAATTATAATGTTTTCCAAAATTATAATTATTCATATTTAGAATGTTTTGAGGATATATTTTTTCTAAACATTATATCTTAAATATACCATTATCCTAATTTTACGAGTACAAAGTCGATTTTGTGAATTTAATTGGCTCAGCCGACGGGGAGTCAATACTCCCCGTTGTAAATTTGCTCACCTTTTTTTTAATAAAGAAGGATCGACGACTTTGAAAAACTCCCCTGCCCCCAGGTGGTTTCAATTAAAAAAAAATAAAAAATTGGTTCAGCCGACGGAGTTCAAGTGGGATCTCATATTTTAAATTTGAATTTTACTCAATTACTAATTGAGGGCATAACTGTTTCCAATAATTTAGTAATTGAGCCATTTAAGAAAAATGACAGATTATAAGTTGATGTATCAAAATGTAATTATGGTATAGATGTGAGCCTGCAGTATTTGCAGGGAAGCCCCTCATGGAGCGTTGCAAAAAGTAAAGCTGAAAATTTGAAGTTGGGGATAAATGCAAAATTGGTACTGTATTATAAGCCACTTTGCTGTTCAGATGTCATACTTTTTAAAATATCCTAATATAGTACCATTGTTTGGAGGATTATGGCAAGACTGATACCGTAGTTTATGGAAGTTGCAATTATAGTATCTTAGTTTTTGAATTGATAATTTTAATACCATGCCCTATCTTTTGAAAATCACATTTTAGCCCCTTCAAGTTTGATTTGTTGTAGATTTAGTCCAATGGTTTGAAAAATGGTATCAGAACATATGTTTATTAAAAAAAAATATATTGATTTATATTACATTTAGATTTTCTAACACTAATGGAGGAGACTTTTCAAAAGTATGGAGTTGAATGAACGTTCAAGTTATGATGATAACAGGGAATATTTTCAGATTTTGGAAATATATAGAAGGAAATTCCTTATGGAAATCCTTGAACAAATTGACAGTCTGAAAAGGATTGACTCGAGTCTTCTCACGCTAGAAGAAAAAGATGAATGGTTGAGAATTTTTCAGGTTCACTAGATACTACCAGGAAATGCGGTGAGGTGTTTACAGTCCATCGAAGTCTATGGTAGGATACTAGTAAGGAGAAACAAAACGGGTAAATTTCTTGACCGATACAATTTTAAAAATTATGATTAAAGGAGCTGACTGGAAAGAACTCGAGCCGGATACCTTGAAAATCTCTCAAGATCTAAGAGAGATCCAAAAGACTGCTCAAGACTATAGACATAAATTAATTCATATATCTATGAAAATGGAACTTTTGAGCTAGAAGATGGATGAGATCTTTAAAATTCTCCCAAATCTATATATGGATCTTTTTTATCTGAAAAATGAAATCATAGATCTAAAGAGAAACTAGAAAAATACCCCTGAAACATCCAGATCTCAACAAGAACGAATCAGGGATGCTTTTGGACCAATATCTCTTCTACACCAGAAGGGGAAGGCTATGAAAAGTCCAAAGCCAAAGACAAGAAAAGATCTAATCCTTGAATCTATCAGATCCATAAAATAATGGAGGTAACAACGGCAGATCTATCAAATCTACAAAAATTGGTTGAATTCCTTTCCCAACTTTTGATTGTGGATTTAATCAACATTCAAACTAATAAAATTATTCTAGCACTACCATGCCGGAGGAAAGTACAGGTTTCAACGATTCTCTACAAGATCGTCCAATGAGGGAAAGTGCGGATTTCCAACCAATGTAACACCAACGTTAATGGGAACCAGATTTAGAGAGAATCTAGGATGAAACCCAAGAACAATGCCTGGAATACACCTTGGGCAGGGATAACGCTCCAACCCTTGCATCCATACGGCACTATACTCAATTTGGATGTTATCGACTTTCGGAATATTGAGAAACTAATAGATGAATGGGTTGGAATCATAAAAAATAGCAGCAACTACTTAAGAATTGACAAAGAAAACTTCGTAAGATTATTGGAGTTAAGCTTGGAGGTTTTTGTGCGGATGTGATAATACTCTAGAAAATACCAAAGCCAATATCCTTGCTGGAGTATGTAAAAGCACAGTGACAAAAAGGCTAGGAAAGCTTATGAAGTTAGACTTCATCAGAGATTGATATTTTCAAGGAAGTGGAAATGAAAAGGATGGAGAAAGCATACAAGTTCTCTTTGGCCTTGAATTAAGGAGTATTTGTGCAGTAGATGATTGTATTAATTGGTTTTGCAAATATTTCTTTCAGAGTGAAGTAAAAACGGAGGTAGCCGCTCCAATTTCCTTTGCAAAAATCTGCAATCCATAGAGGAAAATGTTAATCCAATCATACAAAGTATCAAAGGACAACTGGATTTAATAGCAAGAAGAATGTCTTTTCTCAAAGACAAACTGAAGGATTAGTGTTATCAAGCATCTATCCAAAAGAACATAAAGAGGCTAAGAGGTAAGATCAAAAGAACATAAGGATTTGTTTATGAATATTTTTTAGTATTATTTTATCTTAAAAATTACTAATTAACATGTTCTTTCAGGTCTGACCACCACTTTCACGAGCACATCAATGCAGTGGTGCGAGGGCACTTTCTCCCGGGGCCATGTCTGAGGCAAGTGCCGACAGAGCTCTAACATTTCTAGTTTCAGAGCATGAAGGTAATGTAATTAAAATTAATTTCGTATTATCTTATGATTTATATTATTTAATGAATTCTACTAATATTTTGTTTAATTTTCTTATTGTAGATGACCTATTGGTGGGATTATGCAATGAGTTATGTTCCGAATCTTCCACACGTGGGCCGGAGAGTACATCCAAAAGACATTCTCCGTGCTCGGTCGAGCCTGGTCAAGCCACTTTGGCTGGCCAACGACGTATTGCTCCAACTCTAATCATATTGTGGCAGCGCGGATTTCCAGCAGGAGTCCTTAAAGAATAAAGCAAATCGAGCGACGAATCCTACAACGTCTTTGACTGTGTATTGCGCGAATATTCCTCTATTGGGATCCACAAGGACTCTGATCCTCTCTTTCAAGAACTCTCTAACTTTGCCTCTCCAAAATCTTACGTTTCTCCACCTCTAAAAGATGTCTTCGACGTTCTTCTTTTTTTCTTTTATAGGTATATTTTAATTATGGTAAGCAAGAAAAAGAATCCTAATAGCTCTCAAACTCTCTATTTCCCTTCCAATCATTTCCTACCATTATTACAATTAGCTCCAGAGAAAGATTGTGGTTCGAGCAATTAAATTAAGAGTCTGCTAATTTTCATCCAAGCGCATGTGTCACACATGTATGATAATTCTCGAGCAGGGGTTGAGTGTTGGGAGAGTTGTTGTTTACGAAATTCTAATAATCCTTAGACACGGGTTATTTTGATTGCATTTTTGTGATTATTTTTTTGTTCTTCCACTTTATTTGCTTTCAAATATGAGTTCTTTCTTCTCAATTCATCATTTTCCATTAAAGTACCTAAAAATCAAGAAAGATCACCATGTACAAGCATTGTATCATCGAAAATTGGAAAATTCAATGTAGAATAGACCACATAAATTTTTAATGACGTGGTACAATTGACGATGTTGTATATCATACGAGCTGTGTGTTGTATGATATAATTGATAATGGCATATCACACGAAGTATGTGCTGTGCATTATCAGAAAAAAAGAAGGGGTGATATTTTGATTGAAATGATGATAGTCGGGAAACACTATTTAATGATGCACTCCAACCTTGGGTATTGTACTCTGGATTGAAATATGATTGTTGATATTACTCTCGCATTTATTGTGATTGTATGGTGAATCTCTATTGGTTGGTGTCATTGCATGAAATTTATCTTAATGTGTATTAGTATATACATATAAGTTGATTAGCTGTACTTGTTAAATAGGTAGCTCATTTCTTGATACATATTTTTTTTTCCAAGGTCTTTGTGTCTGGCCAAATTGTATCTTAAGTGATGCTGCCAATCTTATTAGGTGGACCAACCATGATATCTGAAGTTGTGAGGTCTAGCAATATGACCATTAGATATCTAGTCTTTCACTAAATTTGCATTTCAAATTTAGTAATTGTTAAAAACTTTGCTATTTTCCTTTTAGGGCATGTATATGAGTACATTATTGGAATAATAAATATAAACTTGTAACGACGTCTATCATTATTTTAAGGTAAATATATATTATATTGATGAATTAAAAGATCTTATTCATTTTAAATGAAAGTTTCATAAAATAGGTTAAGATTGAAGAGGGCGTATAGTATTAATTAGCGGGTATAAAGTATAGTATCATAGAATTAGGGGTGTCAATGGCTAGGGTTTTAGACCCATAGTTTAATTCTAAAATCAAGACCTATTGAATATTGTTAGACCCAGAATTTGGGTTGGGTCTCTACCCATCAATACCCATGGATCAATGTACCATATTTAGACCCAAAAACTAAATTTATTTTTCTTTGTTGTTCAATTGAATTATTATTTATCAATCAATCTATCTTCAAATGAACAAATCTAAAAATAATTACTCCCCTATCAACTTTCTTGCCATTTAATCATACCTTAATAAATTTGTGTTTATATATATATTTCTCGGAAAGGGCTTACATGTATTTTTAAAAGGGTTAATTATATTTTGTGATTTGAATTATGATTATTTTTATATTTTGACGTCTATATCTTTCTTATTTCAAAACTTACCATCTTAACTTTATGAGTTTTTGTACTTTGCCATTTATAATTATTTTTTAACTATTTTTTTTTTCAAAAAAACATCACATGCAGTGTATATGTGATACTTAAGGGTTATATGATGTGGTATTTTTCACACTGAATGTGATGTTTTTCCTATAGAAAAATAAACAAAAAATGAATCATATATAAAAGTGCAAATTTTACAAAATTAAAATGATAAATTGATACAAAAAAAAAAAAGTTTCGATGGCAATAAAATCAAATATAGTTTAAATGATAAATGTAATTTACCCTTTAAAATATTTAAGAAAACACACTTAAATGACCATTTAATGA
This sequence comes from Sesamum indicum, assembly GCF_000512975.1. NCBI lineage: Eukaryota > Viridiplantae > Streptophyta > Magnoliopsida > Lamiales > Pedaliaceae > Sesamum > Sesamum indicum. The sequence continues at coordinate 6,980,536 of NC_026155.1, read as the reverse complement.
AAGTGAGAGAGAAATTTCATAAAGCAAAAATAAACACTTCGCAAGAAAGATTATTGCTCGATCACATCCAACCAATTCAATTGTACGTGTTTGGTTATTCTCTTTAATATATATAAATTAAATAATAAATATAATATTCTAGTCATAAGATTAGTTTTAAATTAATCCAACCTTGTTTATAATGGAATTTCTATAAAAATAAACTTCTTTCACATCTAACTTTATTTGAAATAAGGTAATAAATACCACCTTACATAAAATACAATCTTATCTCAATAATATTGAATTTTTCATCTTTCGAGCAAAAAAGAAAAAAAGAAAATTATGAGTTAAGAACCACACTAGCAAACTTTTATTTCACTCTTTCTAGTGCATGTAAAGGGCAAAGAAGGACAGGATGGTGGCACCCATCAAGGACCCCACGGCCGGCAAGGAAACGACGGCATCACTAGCCAAGATTGGCGTCGGTGCTTGTGCTGGTGCCTCAGAGACTGTGGTGGCAACGGCGACGCTCATGGACGCGGCGGCCAAGACAACGGCGGTATAGGCAATTTTCTTCATCTCCATGTTGGTGAAATTAACTCGGTGAGAAACTGCCGAATGGGATTGAATGCAGCAATTGCCAACCGATCCTGCCTGCTTGTCTTTGCTGGTGTGTGTTGGTGTTTATTGTGAATGAAAAGTATGGGACTTGAAGGCCCTTTATATTAGTGTTATAAGTCTATTTTTAGAAATAATTTGAATAAATATGTGTGAATAATTCTTTTCCTTACTATTTTTAGAATGTTTTGTTGGCGTTGATCCTCAAGTATCGGGACAATTATAGTTAAGAATGTGTTTAGGAATATTATGTTGAAATATAAATCATAAACATAGTACTTTTTGAATCAAAACAATAATGTAAAATTAGCAAATGTTTTCTTAATATATTTATAGGAAAGAATGCAATTTACTTGCTTTGTGATATGAGAAATGATCAAAAAATCTGTTCCTCAGGGGACACTTCAATGGTTTGGGGCTCAATATTTCATTGTGGGAATATTGGGTTCAAAATTCACTGAAAAAAATATATAATAAATTACCCCTTATGTTTTGAAAAATAAAAATAGGGGGTAATTTGTTTCATTTTCCAAATCATTGGTGTGCTTCATTTTGCATACCAATTAGTTGATATCAAGTCAAAGGGATTGTACCTTTTTGAAAGAGTGGAGCTTCCTAATTTCAAGTGCTCATCTACAATAAAGTTTCTTACTTGTTTACACAAAAATAAAAGAATACTCTCTCTAGCAAGTTCACACAGAATATCGACTTGTGTCTCTTTTAATCTTGCTAAAAACTCAAAACTATAGCAACACTTCTATGGACTGAAATATATAATAGGGATTTTGAAAAAACTTTGAGGGTACATTTGGATTTAGAGGAATGATTTGAAAAAGAATTTCAAATCACTCCATTTTAAAAGAATTTGAAATCCGTCAATATTCAATATTCAATATTCAAAGTACTACGAAGAGGGAGAGAAATGAAACACATACCTACCAAGATCTTGCTAATGGCCAACCACTCATATTTATATGGATAAATTGCATAAAACCCCCCTTTGTATTTTTAAAATTTAGCTAAAAATTCTCTGTGTTGAAAAATATAGACAAAAAACTCCTTATATTTTTAAAATAGTGTATATTCTTCCCTTCCATTAGGTAAGCCCTAACGACGTTAATTTTTTTTTGCTAAACTGACCGTTATACACAATTATAACAATCATAGATATTCAATTGTAAAAAAATTTAACGATCCAGATTTTAAGTAATTTAAATATATTTTTATTTATAAATATTTATATATAAAATATAATAAACTATATATAATATATAATATAATAGATATATATATGTAAATAATATATATATATATGCATTTGTATTGGCGACAACCACCGCTTACGTGGGTGGCGAAGCCATCGCCCGGGCACAAAGGGGGGGACGCTACGCCGTGCGGGAGACATCACCCAGATAAAATTGTCTGAATATTTGCCAGAGGACTAAAAGTAAGCAATTTCGTAAGTTACTGGACCTAAATAAATATGGACATAGTTATCGGATTAAAATTAAAATTAGGCATATTTAACGGACTAAAATGATACTTTTCCTGCACCAATGATAAATACCAAGAGAGAGATACAAATTTTGGGACAATGAATGATAATATAAAGAGTATATGATTATGATCCTCTAAAATTTGAATTTGTCTAAGATAAATACAAACTGATTAAGTATCCTAATCTTGAGTCTTGTATAAGTAAAAGTTTGTAAAATTAAATATCCTGTAAATAATTTTGTAGATAAATACAAATCAAATTATTAATTTACAATAAATATGATTTTACAACCAATCGATTTAATAAAAAAATTTTTTGCTACATATACAAAAAAAAAACACATAAATTTTATAAGAACAAAAGTTCTGAATATGAAATAACATGAATTTAATTTGATTAATCTCAAGTAACATCTGTAAATATACGTACCAGCTACATTCTATTTGTTTTTGCCCACAGTTCATTTAATTTTGGCAAGACATTGACAAGAAATTCATGATTTGATGAATTAATGATTGTTAGAGGGACAGCCGGTGTTTTAGAATTCCCATAAAAGTGAGAGAAAGCAATTGCAATTGCTCAAATTATATAATCACATCCAACTAATTGAATAGTATGTGTTTGATTATTCTCTTTAAATAGTGTATTAATTACATGATAAATATAATACGCTCGTCGTATAATTAATTTTAAATTAATCGAACCTTGTTTCGAATGGAATTTCTATAAATATAAATTTCTTCCACATCTAGGTTTATTTGAAACAATGAAATAAACACCTTCTGACATAGAATACAAATTTATCTTAATAACATCGAATTTTTCATCTCATCGGACAAAAAAAATTATGAGCTGAGACCCACACTAGCAAACTTTTATTCCTCTCTTTCTAGTGCATATAGAGGGAAAAGAAGGACAAGATCGTAGCACCCAACAAGGACTCCACGATTGGTAAGGAAACGATGGCATCGCTGGTCGGCACTGGAGTTGGAGCGGAAGCCGGTGCCTCAGTGGCGGTGGCGGCCACCGCTATGCTCATGGAGGCGGCTGCCAGGACAACGATAGAGGCAATTTTCTTCATTTCCATGATGGTGAAACTCGATGAGAAACTACCGAGTGGAATTGAATGTTACAATCGCCAATCAATCTTGCCTTCTTGTCTTTGCTAGTGTGTGTTGGTGGTTTATTGTGCATGAAAAGTATGGCACTTGAAGGCCCTTTATACTAGTGGCATGTCTATTTTTAGAAACAATTCAAATAAATATCCACCAAGACTTCTTCACCTTACTATTTTTAGAATTTTTTTTTTTTTGGTTTTTGGCATTGTTCCTTTAGTAACGGGATAATAGTTAAGAATGTATTTAGAAAGGGAAAAATATTTTTTTAGTCCGTTAAGTATGCCCAATTTTAGTTTTAGTCCTATAAGTATGCCCAATTTTAGTTTTAGTCCTATAAGTATGCCCATTTTTTATTAACTCAAGTAACTTGCAAAATTGATTAGTTTAATCATCAGGTCGATTGGATTTATAATTTGCACCGGAAAAGTGACATGGCATGACACCTAGATGCGTTTTTGTTGATTTATAATCTTATATGACTAAAATTATGATGTGGAAGACAAGTTGACCATCTTTTGTGCAAGTTTGGAGAGAAGAAAAGTCACTTTTCTTCCCTCCAACAAACAGATACCAATTTGTCTTCCACATCATAATTTTAGCCACATAGAATTATAAATCAACAAAAATGCATTTAGGTGTCATGCCATGTCACTTTTCTGGCGCAAATTATAAATCTAATCGACCGAATGACTAAAACTAATCAATTTTGCAAGTTACTGGAGTTAATAAAAAATGGGCATACTTATAGGACTAAAACTAAAATTGGGCATATTTAACGGATTAAAAAAATATTTTTCTCAATTTAGAAATATCATACTTGAATATAAGTAATAAATATAATACTTTTTTTGAATTAAGACAATAAGATAAAATTAATATATATATAGTTAACTAGTACTTCAATCTATATGAAATTAGCAAATATTTTCATAATTATGTTTCATAAATTGAAATATGCACGTATAAATTTTGTAAATTATTGGATCATTAGGAGAGGTGATGCCTGTTGCAAATATTTCTTCAAGTCTAAAGTGATTTCAAGGGAAAACGCTTCGTAGAGTCCTCTCAAGGGACTTCAAAGTGTGTTGTGGGGGTTCTAGTCAGGTGTTAGCGTCGATCCCCATAGCCCTTTTGTTCCCCTGGTTTCCACTCTCCTCTGGCGAATTAAGGGGATCAGTCCTCCCAACGCCTTAGGTTCATCCCTAGTTGGGATGTTTGGACGTCCAACTCCACCTCCACTCTGATTTCCTCTGGGGCATTTTCCTCTCGATTGACGGTCGTGCTTGTTGTTCAGCCACCTCTCTTGGATAATGATGCTACTTTGGAGGTGCATGCCAGCCTACATTAAATAGATTTTCTTGGTGGCCTTATTGATGTCTTGTCTTTTAGATTGTTGGGGACTGATTGCCACTGTATTAGAGGAGATGCTGAACCAACCTCAGCACCTTCCCACTCCTCTTGAAGGCCTATTGAAGAAGTAATTCTCGATTTAAATTACGTATCTTGTTCGTTTTTCATCCATAGCCTTACACATGATTCTATTTTATATTGTCTCTGCATTTTTCTCTATACACCAAACTTTCAGGAATATCAAGGGAACACTTCATGACCTGAATCAATTGGTTTTAGTTTTTTCGTACTTTTTCTCGCTTTTATCACGTGCTCAAGCCGTACTGATCCTTTCATGGAGTCCGTTAATCTTTGGGGGAAGAATAAGGGAATTTGCTTGAATGAGGTTTCTAGATATCCGAAGGTGCTTAAGAGGATATTCTCCTCTTATTGAGTTTCTTGGACTAGAGGTTACCTACCTTAGGGATAAGGATGCACTCAGTCCTTCTTTTATGGCCTCCATGTATATCTGCTTGGATGGTTGGAACCTATCGATATGGTCTGAAAGGTCCTACGTGAATGCCACTAAAACCATCAGTAATGTTCCGTGGCATAAACTTGATTGTGATTGGGATTCTAGTTCGATTGGGGATCCCAAGCTCCACAAACTTGGAGAGGGAGGTGCCACCTGGTTACCAAAATTATGCGATCCTTGAAAGTAGATAAAGATACATTCTCTATATAAGGATGTCTACCACATATTGGGAATATCCCATAAGTTTCATGAGGATTTCTCCTAGATCTTTAGGGAATACCTTCTTCCCGCCAATAGATCAAGTTTTTAGGGCATGGAGGTCGCTTCTGACTAAGTGTGCCACGCATCCTCGCTTATGGGGTTGGTGTTGATTCACCCTGTGGGGCCTCTGACTAACATAGTCTTTGCGAATGCCCATTTCATGCCATTTAATCATACCTTGATTAAATAAATTGTTCGAGTTGTTTCATATGTATATATCCACTTTCATTGTATTTCTAATATTAATGAAACTATAGATAATTAAGATGAAAACATATTACATTTTATGAAAATTTTTAATTTTTAAATTCCAGATAACAATATTCCCATGGACGCTCAAAGTAGTGCTCATTTGTTTACAGAACGAATTTTTGTTTATATATTCCTCAAAAAGTGCTTATGTTTATTTTCACATATTTGTGAAAATGCACTGAAACGGCCATTTTATTAAGGAAAAAACGCAAATAATCTCTTTGTGGTATTACAACTGAACAAATTACCTTTTGTGGAAAAAAATAGTCATTTATCTCCCTATATTTTTAAAATGCAGCAATTTGTCCTCCTGTGATTTTCAGCATAAAGGAATTTACCTCCTTAGGCAAGAAAATAAATTGCTTTATTTTTTTTTAAAAAAATAAGGTAAATTGTTATTACTTTTTTATAGGGGATAATTACTGATTTACAAAATTTGAGAAAGGTAAATTGCATTATCCTATTTAATTAAAGTGAGAAATTTCACAAACATCGCGAGGAAGCTTTTTGCCCAAATTATATGATCATCTCCAACTAATTAATTGTACATGTTTGGTTATTCACTTTAAACAATATACTCAATTACATTATGAATTTAATACACGGTCATATGATTAATTTAAAATTAGTCGAACCTTGTTCGGAATGAAATTTCTATAAAAATAAACTTCAACATCTATGTTTATTTGAAATAAAATAATAAACACATTCTTAGATAAAATAAAATTTTATCTCAATCATATTGAAATTATTCATCTTCCCGAAAAAAAAAGAAAAATAATTATGAGCTAAGACCCACACTAGCAAACTTTTTTTCCATTCTTTCTAGTGCATGTAAAGGGCAAAGAAGGACAGGATGGTGGCACCCACCACGGACCCCACGGCCGGCAAGGAAACGACGGCATCACTAGCCAAGATTGGCGTTGGTGCTTGTGCTGGTGCCTCAGAGACTGTGGTGGCAACGGCGACGCTTATGGACGCGGCGGCCAAGACAACGGCGGTATAGGCAATTTTCTTCATCTCCATGTTGGTGAAATTAACTCGGTGAGAAACTGCCGAATGGGATTGAATGCAGCAATTGCCAACCGATCCTGCCTGCTTGTCTTTGCTGGTGTGTGTTGGTGTTTATTGTGAATGAAAAGTATGGGACTTGAAGGCCCTTTATATTAGTGTTATAAGTCTATTTTTAGAAATAATTTGAATAAATATGTGTGAATAATTCTTTTCCTTACTATTTTTAGAATGTTTTGTTGGCGTTGATCCTCAAATATCGGGATAAAAGTACTGAAATTATATTTTATTTAGATTACTATTTGATATCGTCATAAATAAAGTAATAAACGGTGTAAGGTATGATCAATTTGTTAGCTCAACAATAGGCCCATGGGACCCAATGGACCAAAGAGGCTCATGAAGGCCCCACATGGATCTTCCCCCAACTATGGCCCAAGAGAATGAAAGCTCAGGAGAAGACTCGGCTCTTGGAAGCTCAGACGGTCCAGTGCCATCCTGACAGCCAGCAAAACACTTGTCTAGATAGAAATATCATTCTAATAGAGTTTGATCAGCATAATTAAGAAAGAAGACCCCTGAAAAAGCAAGATCCATATTCTGCTAAGGACTTCGAACCTAATTGAACTCCCGTAGACTTCTCCAACCAACATCAAAGAGATTTATCCATTAACAATTACCTCCACTACTCCCTCGGAGGCTAGACTCCCTCACCACTGGTGGACTTCAATTATAAAACTAGGTTTGGTCTTATCAACTAATGTACATGAAATTTGCTTTTTTTTATGTTTCAAAAGTTAAAAATACGCATGTATGAATTTTGTAAACCATTAGTTTTTTTTAACAAAAGTATAATTATCTTATATAGAAAAAAGTTGGGATAATTATATTCTCCTTCCCTAAAATTTGTTGTAATTATCTCATATAAAAAAAAAGTTGTGAACGTATTATTTTTAAGAATTATATTTAGAAATATATCATCAATTTTTTTACTACAAAGTGGACTTGGTGATTTTAACCAGTCCAACTTATCAAGTCAAGTCAGATGGTCTCATATTTTGGTAAACAAGCCCAAAATTAGGCTGAGTTCATCATCTATAATATAAATATTTTATTTAGAATAGTATTATAGGATTTTCATAATTATAGGATGTGACACAAATTACTATTATGCATATAGGTAAAAATATATTTTTATTCTATAACTTACTTTATTTATACATTTAATTTTTATTTTTTTTTTGATGAATTTAATTTTGAGCATTTCACATTTGGTCCTTCTTTGACAAATATAGCCATGTATTGACAAATTTAATCTTTTTCATATAGTAATAGATCTCCTTTTTTACCTTATATCTATAGATCATTAGGTTCAAAATCGTCAACATAAGACTAAGTTTGTCAAAAAAGGACTAAACGGGAGATATTCAGGAGTAAATTTATATATAAAAAAAAGGATTAAATGTATAAATAGAATAAGTTATAGGATCAAAAATATTAATGATCTAAAATTATAGGACCAAAAATACAATTTTGCCATATATTTATATTAATATAAAAAAAAAAAGAGTCTCCATACTTACAAATGACAGTTAATAACGCCTTCGTACCAATTTTTTGGGAAGTCAAAAATGTCATTTAACTATTAAACTATCCTATTCAACCTTTTAAATTATACATTAACTGATAAATTAATATTTTCTTTTATATATATGTATATATATTTTAATGTATTGTATTGTTTTGTTTGTTTCACTCTAATTTATAAAGTTTAAAGTATGAAAAATTATTTATTACATGCACGTAGGAACGGTGTGCAGGAACTGCTATAATCTATACTATATATTAAGCGAGAACACCTCTTTGATTTCTCTTTTATTTTTTAGCTTTTTTTTTCTTTTTCTTATTCTTTTTTCCCACTAACTTGCACATTTTTCACACTATCTAGAAGTGGTAAAATCTATTTTCTAAAGTAATTATTTATTTTAAATTCATATATCTCTTTATTTTGTTCCAAATATACTCTCTCGATATTATTTATTTTTTATTATAATCATCTTCATATTATCATTTTTCGTACAGCAAAAAAATTTAGTAAATGAAATTTAATTATTTAAAATTTTAGAATTTTTCGTCCATATACAAATATATATTAAAGGAGAATACCTCTTTGTGTGTCGCTGTTTTCTATCTGTCTTTTCTGAAAATATTAAATTTAATTTATTTACTTATATACCTAACTTCCTACATACATACGTAGATCCATTATAAGCAAATTGTAAGAGTTAGAGTTCAATTTAATCCACAATTAATCATTGAGGGCAGAACAATATTTTAATATTGTAGTTGGTGAGGTCTGAGAAATAGTATATAAATAGTTATTTATATTTTTAATAATATGAGTGTGCATAATTAAATAAAAAATTTAAAAAAGTTATTTATATTTTTAATAATATATTTTAAATGAATAAAATAAAAAATATTCAAATTAAAAAAAGTTATAAAAATTATGGGGTGTAGAATAATGGGAGGGCGGAAAGTTAATAAATTAATTAATTAATTAAATTAAATATTAAAAATTAAGAAAAAAATTCTAACTCCAACTACGCCGATGGTTTAAGTTTCATCACAAATATAAAATAGCAATAAATAACCATCATAACTGTCGTTGTAAAAAGTGTCGTTGGAAGGGCAATTTTTTATAGTGTAAGTCCTAAAAATTTGATCAAGAGAACCCTTTTGGGATTTCATAAACTACGTTGATGGATTTGGAGACACGAGTTGGGTAGGTTTCCACTTGCTTGGGGTTGAAATGATTTATGAGCGTTTAGCTTGCATTTGAAAATAGGTCAAGTGAGCTAAAATATCAAAATACGGTGTTTCGAGTCCAAATATTAATCTAGCTTATCGTGTGTTATTGGTTTCATGTGTGTATCATATTTGGAAGGAACGGAACTTGAGACATTTTGAGGAGTTTGAGTAAGAACCGACCGCACTTGCTGGACTCATTGTGGAAGAGGTTGGACAGAGGATTCTTAGTGCTTCTTTAGCTCGTTCTGTTAGTTCTTATGCGTTATATGAACTTTGTCGTATCCCTTGGCCTGTCGAGGGAGACGCCACTCGTTGAGCATTGTTGTACTGTATGCTTGTACTATTTATTTAATGAAAATTACATTTACCTAAAAAAGAGTCCAAATATTAACTATATGTTGAAGTTCATTTAGATAAAAATAAATATAGTGATGATTTCTCTGATTAATAGTGAAATTTCCCCTCTCTCATAAACATTATTAATTGGCTATGTCTGAATAAAATATTTTAAATAAAAGGAAATAATGGACCAATGGGATTAATAAATTAAATATATATTTCCATAAACATAATTTCTTCACTACAACATCAATTAATTAATATCTTAAGAAAAAAGCAAAGAAATTATGAGCCGAAACCTACACCAGCAAATCTTCTTCATCCAACGTATTCTTCCTACTGCATATAGAAGGCAAAGAAGGACATAATGGTAGCCCCCACCAAGGACCCCATGGCCGGCAAGGAAACGATTGCATCGCTGATCGGGACAGGGGTCGGAGCCGGTGCCTCGGAAATGGCGGTGGCAACGGCGGCGCTCATGGAGGCGGCAGCCACGACCACGGCGGCAACAGCAATTTTCTTCATTTCCATGGTTGTGGGAATTTCGTGAGAAAACTGCCGAAGGGGATTGATCGCAAGAATCGCCAACCGTGCCCTGCCTGCTTGTCTTTGCTTGTGTGCTTTTCGCTTTTATTTGATTTGAAGGGTAGCAATCTCAAGGCCTTTTATAGTAGAGATGAGTCTAATTTTAGAAGTAATCTGTGTGAATATCTACCATTGATTTTTCAACTTACTATTTTTAGAAATATTTAGAAATTTATTGTTTTGTTTGATAAATACAAGTGTATGGACTTCCTTTTATGCTTTGTAAGTGGTCAATTTTTGGTTTAACGCAATTTTACGATGTGATATTGTAAATGAGTAAATTATTTTTTTAAATAAAATAACAATTTATCTTTCCTGTGCTTTTTAAAATAAGGCGATTGAACTTTCTACCTAAGGAGGTAAATTGATTTATCTTAAAAAACACGAGAGGGTAAATTGATGTATGTTAAAAAAAACACAGAGAAGTAAATTGTCATATTTTCACAAGGAGTAATTTGCTCATTTGAAATATTACAGGGGAATTATTTGCATTTTACCTGATGAATTTCAGATCTGTATTTAGGGGGAGTTATTTTTTTTTAAAGTAAAAGTATTTGATCACGTCAAACTCATCATTTGTGGTTATTTAACTAAAGTTGCATTTGAATTGAATGATGTGAAATTATGAATTTTAAATCCTTAACAAAAAAAATCATTTGAAATTATTTAGAAAAATCAATGTATTATTCAATTTTTTTTAATATTTATTAAGTTTTAAAAATTTTATTTCGAGTTGATTTGAGGTGGAAAACTCTAGTAAGTTTATTTTTTGTATATATGGCAAATTGCAATTTACCTACCTGTGATGAAGAAAATAGACAGTTAACCCCCTTGTGTAAAAGATAACACCAATTTACACCCCCCGCCCAACTTTTAAGAAAATGTGCGAACACCCTTTCACGTAAGCAGTGTGTACATCACGCGCATGAGGTGTGATTTTGCTTCATTTTTTAGCTATAAAATGACTATTATACCCTTAATCATAAATCGTTAGATCTTGTTCTACATATATATCAACGTTCCACTTCTCATTAATAAATTGATTATCTATATCTTTTCTGATTTAAATGAACGGTGTATACTTGATATACAAATCAATGGCTTATGTCCATTTAAATTAGATCAATGGCTCAAATTTATTCAAGTAATAAATATAACTTTATAAAAATTATAAAAATAGATTTATACAATGAATAATACATAAAATATGCATACACATTTATAGATATACAATATCCAATATTTAGAAATAAAAAATATAAGAAAAAATAAGAGGATGGCAACAAAGGGGGAGGGAGAGGCGAGGGGAGATGCAGCCGCAAGCGAGGTGGAGGCGGTGGTAGAGGGTAGAGGCGGGGGTGGAGGGAGGGGGCTGCATGAGGAAGACGATGATTTTTTTTTTTCTTTTTTTTAATTATTTGTATTTTTAATTTTTTATATATAAATAACATATAATAAATTTCAACTGTTGATTTATATTATATAAAATCCAATCATTGTAAAAAAAGATGAAATAATAAAAAAAAGACAAAAAGAAAATTTGCACGTGCACGACACCACTCGCGTGAAGAGGGATATTCTGCACCTTTTTTAAACATTGAAGGGGGTAAATTGCTCTTTTATTTTTTATAAAGTGGCTAATTGTCTATTTTTCATATCATAGGTAGGTAAATTGCAATTTGCACTTTATATATAAAATTTGATTAATTTAATTAACTAATTGAATCAAATTCAATTAAATTAATTTAATTATGCTAAGATTAAATTTAATTAATTGGATCATCCATCAAATGGACTTTTCTATTAAATAATCTGATCATTTATATTCTCCGAAATTAATTTAAACTATTTAAAATTAATTCATTTATTCTAGGATTGATTTCAAATTAATTCTACTATTCTCGTAGTGATTTGCGTGTGACTCTTAGATTTATTCTCAACTAGACTTCGTTTTATATCCAACAAAATTAACTAATTAAATATAATTTAATTAATTACTTTTGATTAACAATTAATCCAGAAGCGTCCATCACCACGGACGGCCATCTATCAATGATTCATAGCACTAGAAACTAGGTGAGCATGAAAATTTGGACTCCTGATCGAGTACCATACACGTACTGTCCTTTCATTTTAACCGTCTTCCAAACCTAAATCTAGGGTATAAAATTACACCTAGACCCTCTCTGATTTAAAAAATTACATCTAGCACCCCTGTGGTTTGTTTCTGTCTAACAAGTAAGTCCCTTCATTAATCAAAATTAACTGAATTTGCTAATATTAACAAAAAAATATAGTGAAAATTGATATTTACCCTTGATTGACTTATTGCAAGTCGAACAATTTTCTTTTGTCTAAATTATCGTTATAACGGTGAAAATATACCTCTTCACATGTATTATACGTGAAGACGTATGAGGGCAATGTGGTCATAAAAAGGCTTATCTGACCTGCAGTATATCAGTAATAAGTCAATTGAGGGTAATTATAGTTTTTTTGTTTTTCAATTTTTTTTATTAATATCAGCAAATTTGATAAAATTTGACTAATAAAGTGACTTATTTGTTAAACTTAAGAAAATTTTAAAGTGATAAATATAATTTCTCAAATTGTAAAAAATTTAGAAACAATTACATTAAATTTTAGGAGAGAAAAATGTACTTAACCTGATTAATAATTAGCTAAGCCCCCAAGCCAGCCAGCTGTCCCATGTGTCCCAACGTGCCCACCAGACATCGCCGCCGCCCAAATCTGCTAAACAGCGGCTGATAGGCAGCTCATCTTGTGCGCCTACCCCCAGCCACCTCTCACCATTTCCATTCTCATTTAATTTGTACACAGGGTTAAATGATCATTTCCAACAATTTCTTTTACATCAGTTCTTTAATAGTTTATTTCCTTGGAGTGAAAAATCAATATTGAATGAAAAAGTGAAAGTTTAAGGTTAAAAAGATAAAAAAGTGCATTCAGTCATCACTTTTAATAGGGATAACTACACTCTCTTTCCTGACGTTTATATTACACATAAACTCCACATCTAGCAGTTCTGAAGTTTGCTTTCATTTGACAAATAAGCCCCTTCAATAGTCAAAATTCTTCAAATTTGTTCATATTAAAAAAAATCTAAATAAAAAATTAATATTTACCCTCGATTGACTTATTGCAGGTCAAATAAATTTTTTTATGACTGAATTACTCTCAAACGTCTCACGCATTAATACATGTGAGGAGGTATATTTTTATCGTTATAAGAGTAGTTTAGTTCGAATAAAATTGTTTGACCTACAATAAATTAGTAATAAGTCAATCGAGGTCAAATATTAAATTTTATTTTTTGTTTTTTATTAATATCATCAAATTCAGTGAATTTTAACTAACGGACGGACTTATTTGTTAGACGTAAGCAAACTTTATTTCCCAAACTATAGAAAATCCACGTATAATTACATCAAATTTTAAAAAAAAGAGAGTATAATTACCCCCTTTTAATATATAGCCTCCAAAATGTAGATGCATTCTTGAACCACATTTATAGTACTCAAAAAAAAAAAAATTTTATTAAACTTACTAATTTAAATATTAGATGACTATAGTTAGAATGAATCCAATATTTTTCTTACCTAACTTTTTGGCCATAGTTAGAAATTTATGTAATATTTTTATTAATGCAAGCTTTTTCTATTCATATTCTAATAAAAAAAGTTATAATTATGAAGGTGAATAGCAATTTACCTCTGTGATATTAAAAATGAGCATATTACTCCTATATAGAAAAGATATAGCAATTTATCCCTCTGTATTTTTTAAAATGAAGCAATTTATATACCTTATACACGGAGGTAAATTGCTTCATTTTAAAAATCATAAGGGGTAAATTGTTGTATTTTAAAAAATATAGGGAAGTAAATCGCCATTTATTTTTTCATATAAGGGTAATTTGCTCATTTAAAATATCACATGGGATTAGTTGTATATTTTCCTAATTATAAATGAAGAATTCAAAAAAATGTGCAAGAATTTCAAAAGTTTTTTAAGGAAAAATACGATAGAATTTAAAATAGAAATCCGTTGCTTAAAAATTAGACTAGGCTCCCACTTTGCTTAATGGACAAAATCGTGTTCAGCTCTGGCATGTCCCACCCCACCTGCTGTCCATCCACGCTTTTGCTGGCCCCTCACGCGTTTACATCTACATACAAACCTCTCCTGTCCTATAAATACCCCACCAGAATCACACCTCCCTTCATCACATTTATCACACATTTCTTCTCTGTCTACTTCGATCTGTTCTCAAAACTTTTGAGATACGAAAGTTTGCTCTCCATTAATATTCATACTGCAGTAGCTATGGCGACTTCGAAGGCTGTCGTTTTGATGCTTGTGGCCATCTTTGCAACTCTGTCTTGTGTGATCGCACAAGGAGCTCTCGCCATGGCTCCGGCGCCATCCCCTGACACCGGCGCCGCTGCCGGTCAAGGCTTCCCGGCCTCCGCCGCTGTGGTGGCTTCCTCATTGATTTTGTCTCTGTTGGCTCTCGTCAACTACTGAGTTTTGTTGCTATATATTGACGTTTTTTTTCTTTTTTCTTTTTTTTTGTGTGTCTATAATTCGTTCATATTGGGACTCTGTATGTAGGAGGGAAATCCTTATTTATTTATTTATTTTTGTTTAAATCTTTTCGTAATATTGGAATGGAATTATTATTTTTCTTCTCTCTTGCATTATTAGTTTTTTTTTTTTTTTTTCATAAATACGAATCATTCTCAAAGAAAACTTAAATAATTAAGTATGAAAAGTTTAAATCTGTTGTAATAATGTTTATGCATAATTAAGGGGTGAATAATAATTTACCCATGTGATATTGAAAATGAGCATATTACCCTCTATGAAAAAAATATAGCAATTTATCCCCTTTGTATTTTTTAAAATGAAGCAATTTACCTCTTTATATAGGGTAAATTACTTCATTTTAAAAAATATAGGGAGGTAAATTATTGTATTTTAAAAAGTACAGAGAGGTAAATCGCTATTTGTTTTTTCATAAGGGGATAATTTGCTCATTTGGAATATCACAAGGGGGTTGCTTGCATTTTTCTCCATAATTAAGGATTGATGTTAATAATTTTAGCATAAAGACAGAAACCTTTTTATTGGAAAAAAATGGAAGCAATTTTTGTTGATGTGTTCGAAAAATGCACAGGTCCAATAGATTTTGACGATCACTCACAGCTTGGGCCAAAGCAAATACAAATCCTGAAAGGGAACCTGCAAAAAAGGCGTTAGCACTCCGACGCCAAGTTAGTATTGAATTTGAAATTGACATGGTGAATAAAATCGTTGAAAAGTACAAAAATACGTGATAATTTACACATAAAGTAAATTGCTATTCCTTTATCATAAAGATAATTTACTAATTTATAATACTACGGTGCGATAAATTACATTGAATTAATTTTTTATTTGAGAGAAAACGCTAATTTTCTTTAGGAAAATGAGAAAAGAATTAAGGAGGATAGCAAAGGTGAAAAAAAGAATCGTTAAAAACTCATTAGCGTTTTAGATAAAGGTAATTTGATTAAATAAATAAATAAAAGAAGATGATACAACAAGATTTTGCAGGCTGTGGAAACCATGAAAGCCACCACCTAAACACTTGAATTGCAGCTCCCAGTTCAGCACATTAAGACACCCTCTGCGAAAACGACATAGCGTCTCATCACAAACAACACAATTGTTGTCCTTCTCTTGCAACCAAGTCTTGTCTAAAGTTGACAATCGCCCCAAATTTCCAACCAAAAACTAAACTGACTTTGAGCTCCCTTGGGATAAGTACATTTTTTTTGTACTTAAATGCGATTTTGGCTTTCAAATAATTTAAGATTGTAATTTTGGTTTTGCAAATTTTAATTTTTGGCACTTTTTGTCTTTTCATTAACTTTTTCGTTAAATTTAACAGAAATTTCATGTAAAGTGGAAGGAATTGCTATTTTCCTCCCGTATTATGGTGCTTTTCAAGTTGTAATTTAATGCATCCATTGTTCTTATTTTTCTTCAAATTTCAAAAGAGAATAAATAAAAAAAAGTAAATTTAAGCAACAAATTTTCTAAAATTTGACAATTTTTCTATTATTAACAATTGTTTGTTAAGATTATTCAGAAAATTTATTACTTAAATTTATTTATTTTTTATTTATTCTCCTTTGAAGTTTGATGAAAAATAGGAAAAATTGCTGTATTGGATTACAACTTGAAAAACATCAAAGAATAAGAGGAAAATAGCAATTTTTTCCACTTTAAATGAAATTTTCGTTAAGTTCAATGAAAGGACCAAAAGTGCCAAAAAAAATTAAAATTTGAGAATCAAAATTACAACATTAAATTATTTGAAGGCCAAAATCACATTAGTAACTATATTTAAGGACAAAAATTACATTTACCCCGAATAAGGTACCTCAAGGAACATTAGCACCCTGTGGTTGGAATAGTTTAAGAGCTTCAGCTGTGTTAAGTTGACCTGAAGATGAACGACAACAAATGTGATCCTTCCCCTAATAAAAGGATGGAATAATAGCCAAGATTTCCGCCACCACAGAAATACGAGACACAAGTGTCAAACCTATCATAGTTGGTGTAAAATTGGTGACTGTCGATTCAATTGTTGACTTAAAATCAACCATTTTGAATAATCTTTTTCAATAAAATATTAATATTGAGAAATGTTCTTTGATCAACTTCACTATGATTTGTACATTATATGTATGCATTTGGTTGAAATTCTTAGATATTGATGCTATGGGGTTGGCACATGGCATTGCCGTCATGTTTCTTGATGCTGTTTTCAGCACAGATCTTGAAATTTTTAAATTTTATTTTTCAAAACTTTTCTATTATTCTGGATATTTTTAAATTGTTAAAAATATTATTTTTTTTAATTTATATTTGAAAAAGAAAATTGAATTTCACTTTCAATTTGTATAAACAGCTCATCGCACCCACATAAGATATTTACTTTACATTATGGAGAGTCGTTTCTATCTCAAGAACTCGGTACTAATTACTATTAGAGTTCTATAAAATTGTCTGATAAAATGCTTATAAGATCTTTAAAATGTTTACCATATTAGTTATTTTTTTTTAAAAAAAAGATATAATCTCTTTTTGAGTAGATCTTTTAAACACGTTGACCTTAACATCTAATCTACAAAACTCTCATTATTTTATTAGTATTTTATTTTTACCCTTTATACGACTAACGTTGCCTTCCCCTCCCCCCTCCCAATCGCATCCCCAAAGCAAAAATAGCTATCTATATGATTTTAATTTCTTATAGTTCGACTGTCTTTTCAATTATTATTATAATATGAAAAGTTCATCATGTCAAATATTTTAATTTTATAAGCTCTATGATGGGAATCGAGACGAAATAGAATAGAAAAAATAATAATACATAATATATTTAGATAGGAATATTATAGCAGCTCTAATATTAGTTAGAATGCAATAGTAATTAGAATTCCTCAGATCTTTAATTTCTTTCCTAGTTAAATTTTATTTCTTTATCATATTAGGTTTCGTTCATTGTAAGCTTATAAACATATGGGCTAAACTCATTATCCGATACTTGTTTATTATTTAAAAGTATTTTATTTAGAATTCATAAATTTTAATACGATAAATTAATTTAATATCTACTAGTCATTCTAAATCACTCTGACATTTTATTTATCGATTTAAGAGCAAATTTTTATAATATAATTCAATATTTTTAAAATTTTAAAACGTTTAATAGGATGTGCGAACTTATAAGATATTTAATATAAATCCCAAATATTTTATTAAAAAAGTATAAGATATTTTGTAATATTTTATAAATTTTTGACAATATCTTATAAGATATTTAGAAGAATTATATTTCATTTAAAGATTAAATAGATGAAAATCTTCCCTTAGAGGGGAAGAAATTTCAAAAAAAAAAAAATAATAATTAGAAAAAAATAATAATAATTAGCTCAACAGCAAAACCAACCAGCTAAGCCACGTGTGTCCATCAGACATCCCGCCGCCCGAATCTACTGAATAGCGGCTGATTGGCCCATTTTGTTTCGCACATTTATTAAATAATAATAATTAAACCAAAATTAAAAAAAGTGTAATAATTTACTACACTCAAAAAATAATAATTAAGAGTTTGTGCCCATTTATGTGACACGTCACTACTTTTAGTAATAATAATAATTTTAGTAGAAGAAAAATTATATTTTTAAATGTATTGTCTTGAAGATAATATATATTAATTATCAGTGAACACTCAATGAGTATGCATAATTTAAAATTTAAAATTTTTATTTAATTATATAAAAATAAAATAAAATAAAATAAAGAGCTGATCAAGCTGAGTTTTCTTAAATAGTTTTATTAATCTTAAATATGCATGAAATAGAAGAATTTAATGCGATGGTTATTCATATAAGAATACGTATATTTGAGGGTATTTTAGTCGATATACAGTTGTCAAGCTAAGTTAATTTATTCTAACATTCTAACCCTCTCTCGTACTTAATAAATAACTAGTTGGATGTGACATAATCAGTGCATGTACATATAAATTTATAATAATTAAATATTATTTAATAAAAAATTATTGTAGGAAAGATGATTATGATAAAAAAAAAAATTGAGAGAGCATTTCTGAAGTTGGAGAAATGAGAAAAAAATATTAATTAAAAATAAATTACAATTTAAAATAAAGAAGACACCAAAGAGATGTTCTCTCTTAATATATAGTATAGATACAAACATACTGCATGCTCCCACTGTCATATAATTATCATATATATAAATATATATTAAATATATACTTTTTTTATTAGTTTATCAGCCTTTTTAATTTTATTAATTGTATATTCTTTAAGTAAATATACAAATATATATATATATATGCATGTGTAAATTTATTTTTAATTTGATTTGACAAATAAATAATTAAACTAAAATAAAATGAGCTATAATGACTTTAGAATTACGGAAATAAAAAAAGAGCTCGATGAATAAGTGAAACCAGAATTAGAAAATATTTCGACAAAGGATGGTTTTGGTATTTTGAAAATTTCTTTCTTTCTTTTTTTTCACAGAGCAAATTTTTTAAGGGTAAAGTGGACTTTTTATACTTAAAAATTAAAGGTCAGAATTTTTATTTGAAGATTTTAATATTTTAGGAATTAATTGATGTGATGAATATTTGAGGGATGGTAACTGTATTTAATTTTAAATTTTAAATTTGAAGTATGAAATTATTTGTAAAAATATTTAAAATACTTCCCACATGTGTGAACTGGACTAAGCTTAGAGCTTCCTTAACGAGCAAAGTCGTGTTCAACTCTGGCATGTCGCACCCACCAGCTGTCCACGCTTTTGCTGGCCCCACAGGCATCTACATAATAAACCCCACCTGCTTCCAACCCCTATATATATCCCACCTCCTCCATCACATTTTCTTCAATCTCTACTCACAAATTTTCAGGTACAAAAATTGATTACTCTCCGAATATCATTTCTACCAGTCCGGGTAACAATGGCGACTTCCAAGGCTCTGCTTTTGATGCTTTTTACCGTCTTTGCAGCTCTGTCTTGTGTGATTGCACAGGGAGATTTCTACATGGCTCCGGCGCCATCCCCTGACACCGGCGCCGCCGCTCAAGGCTTCTCGGTCTCCGCCGTGATGGCGTCTTCTTTGATTCTGGCTCTCTTGGCTCTCATCAACTACTGATTTCGTCTGTTTTATATGGAATTTTTTTTTATTGTTATGTAATTCGTTGATACTCTGTTTCTTTCTTTCTTTCTTTTTTTGTTTTTTTGAAATAAGGATGCATATATTAATTGAGCAAAAGTCCGAAGATAAAACAGGATGCAAACAAGCATAATGTTTGGATTTTTTTTGTTTTGAGTGTATTGTTGTGATTTATTGGGATACGAAAAAAAAAATAAAAATAAATAAGTATATGTTGAGAATAACGAACCTTATATAGAGACTCCATATATACGAGTGAAATTCTTTCTTTTTTTAAAAAAAAAATTCATTTTGGATGAATGGGTTGTGAGAGATTAATATATAAGATAAATTACAATGATTTTTTTTGAAATTTATCATAATTATGAATGTCTTCTTGATATTTAAAAAATTATCGATACTCTATAATTTGAATGGGTATATAACAATTAGCCTAATTTACTAGATTTTTATCTATTTTTTTTTATGATAAACTGATCAACATATCTTTATGAATTAAAAATTTATAATTTTATTTACTTTTTTATGGACTAAGCAGATAATTTTTCTATAATTTTTAATATTATTCCATCCATCCATTTCGAATTTTTTATAAATTTTTATTTTTTTTTTAAAAAATAAAAGATTACAGTAAGGAGAAAGTCGACAATTTCATACATTCATCCAAAGATTACATAATTTCATCAAACACTAGAGGAGTATCTGTAATTTTTCAAATGATAAGAACATATTTATAATTATATCAAATCTCAAAAGAAATCGTTGTAATAAATCAATCCTAAAATAAATTTAAATTTTTATTTAATTTTTGTATTGATGTCAACTGATACCCTAAAATTATTTTCCAAAGCTCAAGACAAGGAAGCGGACATCCATTAGACCAGCCCAACTTTGCTGACCCAATGAACTACGGCTTTTCCTTATTTAAAAATTACACAACAGGATTTTAAAATAAAGCCCAATTACTCGATTAGTAAGCCTAAAGATTGAAATAGTGGGACGGACATGTCATTTAGATTCTCCACGTTACAAGAGAGGTTGCAATAGAAATTAATAAACATAAAAAGAAAAAATAAAGACACTAAAAAAGTGTTCTTCAATCTCATTAAAACATATTGATTTTGCGAAAAAATAGGTAGAAAGAGGAAATAATTTAATTCACGTTGTATCTTACTGTATATAAATTTTAAGAAGCATTCACTGGGTACAGAGGCGATTCTCTCATCCAATGGACTTGCTCGTCTAGGACGTGACAAATGGTATTAGAGCCAAATTCCAAGTAGAATTAGAAACTAAGAGCTATACACCACAAAGTATTACACGTATAGAAATCACCACAGTCAAATTTCAAAATACACACAGTGTATTTGAATATAATTTCCTCGTCCGACGAACCTGTAAGCCTGGGACATAACATATCAGATCATGACGAATAATAGATACAGTTATTAATATATATAAAATGCTTAAATTAAATAAATTATGATATTTCCTCTTGGAACACCTATATAAGGACGTTCTTGAAATTTGTCTCCTATACACATCATAAAATAAAATTTGAAAAAAAAAGAAAAAAATATTGAGAAAGGTCTCAAACTTTAATTTATGCACACCACACGAATGAAATATTATTTCATTTCAAACATATAAAAAAAATCTAATATTTCATGTACATAATTTATGATATTAAAAGATATACAAAATATAACACTATTTTATATTAAAAGATCTAAAAATATTCTACTTACTATCTGCAATACCAAAGGTGAAAGAGTACTTAGTAAAATATGGCAATAATTTTTGCGTTTTGTCATCTTCTCCCACTTCATCACCCACTCACAAGCAACATAGATTTAATAATGACATGTTGCATATGGCGTCTAATAAACTCATTTTTCCATAGTTTGGTAGCTAGAAATTCGTATTGGTATATATATTGTACCACTTAATTTTATTTCTTTCCATGCACTATTTCAAAGTAATACCCCTAATAGTTATGTAATAAATTTTACACGCAATTAATGTTGTCATAATTCTTTGTCCAATTCTTTTACCTGTATTTTATACGAACGATAAAGTGAAGTAATTTATAGTATGAATAAGTCATTATGATAATTAGAAGTCCCCCAATTCATAACTCTCTACAGTCAAATCAGTGATATACTTCGATGTGACCAAAAGTGGGATCAACATGATTTATATATAGCCTAAACGCAATAACACTCAATCCCCAGGAATTCTTCACCTTATTTTGTCGTATTGAGTGTGAATTTTTCTTTTTACTTATTATTTGTGGATGAATTACAATGGGCTTTTATAAAATTTGTTATAATTATAAATATTTTTTCATTGTTTTGAAAAATAACAAATGCCCTTCTGAACTTACAAATAGTCTAATAAATATTCTTTTGTGATAATTTATTGTAGGGTGTATTTGTTATGGTATCTGTAATTTTGTAGGGTAATTTATGACTTTTCAAACAATGAAAAAATATTTGTAATTATAGCAAATCTTATGAAAGCCTGTTGTAATTTGTCATTTCTAATTTTTTTTTTTTTTTTTGTTGTGGTTGGTGTTTATCATAGGGTATCAATTTAGTAATTTGGGTTCTTGATTCTAATATGTTGTTACCTTCTTCGGTTCTTCGCTAAAAATTTTGTCCCAATATGCATTTAAGTTCACTATCAGTAGTCATCAACAATAGGCCTGTTAATGGGTAGGGTCTTACTCTACCCAGGCCCAAATCCAAAAACTCCAAACAAATTAATATAGTTGCTTAAGGTTTTAAGCAACGTAAAGGTCTAGAGATTTTTTATACATAATCTCCAGTAACTAAAGTGACATCCATTAGAATCTTAATTGCTATTGTTGCAATGTCTGATTTGCATATTCATCAAATGGATGTAAAAACTACATTTTTGGATGTGAACTTAAACGAAGAAACTGATATTGACCAACGGAAGGGTTTTGTGAAAGCAGGTCAAGAAACCAAGGCGTGAAAATTAACAAAATCCTTATATGGCTTAAAACAAGCACCTAAGTACTGACATGAAAAAATTGATTCCTGTATGATAGAGAATGATTTTAAACCAAATGAGTGTGGCAAGTACATCTATTATAAGTCTTGGAATAATTCACATGTGATTGTTTGCCTCTATGTGGATGAGTTATTGATATTTGCATCTACTTTGTATGTGATTAAAGAGACAAAAAATATGCTTAGTACTCACTTTGATATGAAAGATCTTGGTGAGACAAATTTTATTTAGGCTTGAAAATTACCAACACATTTGGTGGTATTTTCCTTGACCAATTGCATTATATTGATAAAAGTTTGAGAAAATACATTTTTATTGATTGTATGCATGTTACAACTCTTTTTAATCTTCACTTGTTTCCTATTGAAAATGATGATGTGATGAATCAAAAGGAGTATGCTAGCTTAAACTTAAGATATGTGACTGATTAATAATAAGAGTTATGAGATATTTACTTGGTACAAAAAATCGTGGCTTGTTTGATTGAAGACATCCTGCTTTACTTGAAGGCATTTCTTATCTTTGATTGGAACACCTTATGAGGTGATTCATGTTCTACCACTGGTTACATCTTTATTTTGGTGGTGTTGCTATTTGTTGGAAGTTAAAAAGCAAATAATTATTTGCTAAGAGGAAGCAAATTGGTTGTGAGATTTATTATTTCAAATACCATATTTTAAAAAATCAATTACTCCATTTTTATTCATTATGACATCGCCGCTGTGATTGTTAGAATAGAAAACAATTATTATAATAAATCCAAACCTATAAGAAGAAAATAAAATACTATGAGACCATACTTGATAAGTGATAATCTCAATATTGATTATGTTTAAATCTTTGTGATAATATTGCGGATCTATTAACCAAGGCCCTGACAAGAGAAAGATTCTGGAATACATCAATGGGATGGCGTTAAAGCCTATACAATTATAAATTATGTATGAGTGAACCCAATCTGGGGACTAGAGATCCTATAACCAGGTTCAAAAGAAAAAAACGGTACATATGATAACTTGTTTTGAAATTCACTATCTTATTTTAATTACTTTTCATCCCTATGAAGTGAGTGCATTTATCTTGTAACAATTTGTGGAGGTTGAGTTTATTAACTTAATGAAAATCTGTAGCTCCAATGAGTGGGGTGTTAGAGTTACATGGGCACCCTTGAAAGATTTTACGTATATGAGTGTGGAAATAAGGAATATTCAACAAAAATAAAAAAAAAATATAATATTGCTTCGTCCCTAAAAATATGGGGGGGCACCACTCACAATTTGTTTTTTTATCTCCCTCACACAAAAGGGAGGGTAAATGTCACTCTTCTTGCCCTACAGGTGGGTTCTTCTCCTGCTCCAAAAGGGGGCGGATTTTTAAAGGGTTGGCTCTTCTAAAATGGTTGGGGCTGGGGTTACTATTAGCTCGGGGTGCAGCTTTGGGAAAGGTTCTTCGGAACATCCACTTCCATGACAGTTAGGCTATTGGTATGTGGGGGAGCTGCACCTCCTGCATGACGGCCCTCAGGATATTCTCCAAATCTTCATCTGAAAGTACTTTCCAGCTATTTTATTGAGCAATTTAAAAATCTCAGTAAGAAGAGAAAGGAGATGGGCAACCTTGTTACCTGAATCCGCAGAAGCAATCTGGAAGCAGGTTTTGGAAAGGTTGTTGCAAAGGGATTGGGAATATCTTAGCAAATGAAGCTCTCATCCGAGGAAGGGGTACCCATGATCAACAAATTGCTTCTGGTAGGTTGTAAAGCTATGTATTAAAAAGGGCCCTGCTATGTTGGCCATCTTCATCTGGGAATTCATTGACTTATGTTAGTACAGCAAACGACTTTACTAGGACTCTAGATACCGTCGACCCTCATCAGAATTGGGAAAATCCAAATGGGC
The DNA here is from genome assembly GCF_000512975.1 of Sesamum indicum. Classification (NCBI taxonomy): domain Eukaryota; kingdom Viridiplantae; phylum Streptophyta; class Magnoliopsida; order Lamiales; family Pedaliaceae; genus Sesamum; species Sesamum indicum. Next base: position 6,955,473 of record NC_026155.1, on the reverse strand, counting down.
ATCCTCCTTACTTTCATCGCCTCGGCTTGACTCTTCGTCAAGTCCAGCAGCTGCTAATTTATCTTTCTACAATTATTTACTAACTTGAGTATCAAACTGCTAACGATTATTTTTTCATTCTAGACTTGCAAAAGACTTAACCCTAAAGAATTCAAGTCCAAAATCTACATGACAAACTATTTCTATTCGCATCACTTACAATATTTTTTAAATAGATTTTTAAATATTTTATAAGATATTTGAAAAAATTAATAGGCCTCTTAGTATATTTCATTTAAAGTTTAAATAAATAAAAAATCTTCCCTTAAGAGGGGAGGAAATAAAAGAAAAAGAAGTAATCAGCTAAACAGCCAAACCAACCAGCTGTGCCACGTGGGCCAACGTGCCCGTCAGACATCCCGCCGCTGCGCCGCCCAAAAATCAGCTAAACAGTGGCCTATAGGTTCATTTTATTTCGCACAATTATTGAATAATATAATTAAATCCAATTTGTTTTTTAAAAAAAGTATTTATTTATTACACTCCGAAAATAATACTTAAGAGTTTGTGCCCATTAATGATAACACGTAATTAACATAGTAATTATTACAGTAAAAGAAATTCTAATTTAAATATATTGCCTTAAGTACATAATGCATATTACTTATCGGAATTCAGTTGATAATTATGCATAATTCAGATTTTTATTATATTTATTTAATTATATAAAAAATTAAATAAATAACTAATCAAACTAAATATTTTCTTTAACAATTTTATTAATCTTATATATGCATGAATAAAATATCATTGATATATATATATATATATATATGTTTGATGGCATTTTAGTAAATATATTTTGTTAACCAAGAATAATTATTTTAAATCCATCATACTTAATAAATAGTATAAAAACATTATATCTTCCCACTTTTATATAAAATTTTCTTATTATTCTGATGTAAACAAGTCGAATTGAGTGGAATGTATTTGTTAATAAATTTAAATTTAAATAAAATTTAATTAAACTACTAATTTTTTTCACTAATATAGCTTAATTCATGTCAATTCTCAAATTGAATTTAAAAATATAATAATTTTATTTATCATAATTAACAGATGTCATTCCTGTGAGACTAATTTGAATTACAATTTTTACCTAATTCAACACTGCACTCAGATTACTGGATTTGGATATGAGAATTCTAAATTCTTAATAATAAATGATTGACTGTATTTTAATTCCAATTTTAAATTATATTATAATAAATAGTAATAAATTTAAAAATTATATAAGGTTGCATTGCACTTAACTCATGAATTTCAAATCCTTAATAACAAATTATTTGAATATGTTTGGATAATTCTAAGAAGAAGTTACAATGATTTCTCCTGAGGTTTGACATAACTACGAATACCCCTTCATTGTTTGAAAATTTGTCAATACTCCGTGATTTTAACCGTCGTTTTAACAATTAGTCCAATCTGTTAGGTTTCTCTCTATTTTATGTGTCAACTGACCAAAATGCTCTGATGGATTAAAAATTATAAATTTATTTATTTTTAATTTTTTTTCAGCACCCCTTTCAATTTCTTTAGAAATTTTTAATTTTTTTAAAAAAAATAAAAAATACAGTAAGAGCATAATTGATAATTTCATTCCTCCATTTAAAAATTACATAATTTAATCAAACGTCATGAGGTATATGTAATTCTCAAACAACAAAGGGGTATTAATGATTATGTCAAATGTCAAGGGAGGTCGTTGTGATTAACCCTAATTCTAAATATAAAGAATTTCAAATCATTCTATTTGAATTTTGAACTAAATTTTGATAAATATGGATGAATTTTAAATTCCTATTAAATAGAATCATTTAAAAATTCTTTTTCAAAATTTCTTTTTTTTTTTTATTGCAAATTTATCAATCCAAATATACCCGAAAATCATTTCTAAAAAATTTTCCCCAAAATTCAAATACTTCCACATATGTGTGAACTGGACTGGGCTCCCACTTTCCTTTTAATGGACAAAATCGTGTTCAGCTCTGGCATATCCCACCACACCAGCTGTCCACGCTTTTGCTGACCCCACACGCGTTTACACACATACAAACACCTCCAGCCGCTCTATATATATCCCACAAGAATCACTGCCTCCTTCATCACATTTTCATTTTCTTCTCCCTCTACTTACAATTTTTCAGGATACAAAAATTTATTACTCTCCGAGTATCAGTTGTAACAATGGCGAGTTCCAAGGCTGTGATTCTGATGCTTGTGGCCATCTTTGCAACTCTGTCTTGTGTGATTGCACAAGGAGATCTCGCCATGGCTCCGGCGCCATCGCCTGACACCGGCGCCGCTGCTCAAGGCCTCCCTGTCTCCGCGGCGGTGGTGGCGTCCTCTTTAGTTCTGGCTCTGTTGACTCTCGTCAACTACTGAGTTCGGCTGTTTTATATGGAGTTTTTTTCTTTTTTTTTTTTTTAATCGTGTGATTTGTTGATACTTATTGGTTACGTATTGGGACTCTGTATGTGGGAGGGAAAATTCTTTTCTTTTATTTTTTAAATTATTTTGGATACATTGATTGTGAGGGATTTTATACATACATATATATATATATATATATATATATTGGCCATCATTTAACTTACAATTTGCAATTTTTTCATAATAGGAATAAATTACATTTTGCACCCTAGAATCAATTGAAATTGTGACTTACTACCCTGAAAAAAACTAAATTGCAATTTACATCCTGGAACAATTGATTCTTTCATATTGAAATGTTGGGATATTTTTAGCCAAAGTTGGGCTGGATGTAAAAACTTCCCTTTGTTTTAGAAATAAGTAAAAAAATCTCCTTTATTTCCTTAAACGTAGCTCTCTTATACCTCTTCGTTAATTCACTTTTATGGTGTGAATTATTTTTAAAGTGATCGTTATATTCTTATCTAATATGAAGTGTTCTTTATTTTAATGATAGTTAGATTATTTGTTTAGTATATAATGGCCATAGGATGTAATATATAAAAGTTGTATGACATAATCAATTCATTTCAACTATTAGATTTTATATTTATAAAAAATTATAGGTTTAAGTTCAATCAATTTTAAATATATATTATATGTATAATTATAAAAAATAAAATTATTAGTTAAAAAATTATATAAAATTAGCCCCCTGCCCCGCCACCCTTCCCCGACGGCAGTCCCCCGACGCATAATGGGCAACATTACCGTCGCCGCCACCCTCCCAATAGCCATTGTCGTCGCGGTCGCTCATGGTAAATTTGAGCCACTACAACCACATGTCTCCTAAATTAAAAGAATTTAAAAAAATATATATTTTCATTTTAAGTTTCTTAAAAATAAGAAAATTAATTTTAATTGTTTGCAAATTTAAAAGAAATTAAAAAAGTATTAAATTTTCATTTAAAATTCTTATAATATTTATTTAAATTTGAAATTATTATAGTAAATAATATAATTTATTTAAATATATTGAATCAAAATTAATAGTTTAGATTAAGAAGTATATTTAAAAAGAAAATTATTTTTATTTGGGAGAGAGGAATACACCAAAAAAAAAAAAAAAACAACAACTCAGAATAAGTCTAAAACAAGCCAATTTTACTAAGTCTATTATATAGAAGCAATAAGGGTAAAAAAAATATCGCAATTCAGCAATCGAGTTTGATTTTATGTTTATTTATAATGATTTTATGTTACTAGACAACATAGACCGAGTTGATCACGATAACAATAATAACTAGTAATTTGTTGGACATCCTATGCTTATGCAAATACTTTATAATAATATTTTTTAAGAAAATTTATTACTTGATAAGGTATATATAAAATAATAAGCAAATATTAAAATTTATAAAAAAAAATGGTGAAAAAGACATGCATGAGAGTTTAAAAAATAATAAATAACTATCATTAAATAGTGGGGGGTGGGAACTTAGATGAATAAATAAAGTATTAAAAAAAATAGACACAAAAAATATACTCTTTCTTAATATATAGTATAGATAATTAGAAAAACAACAATAATATAATAATATACTAAAATTCTTCATATGTTTATACAAAAATTTTGATGATACATAAACTAATATTCAAGACAATATATTTTATATTGGTATTGTATATTATATATGTATAAATATATAAATGAGATCAACTAGTTAATTAATTTGTAGTTATTAGTAATATTTTATATGTTTAAGCAGTTGATAAATGCAAAAACATAATATAGATGATATCATTATTTTATTACACACCCTATTTTCATAATCATCTTATTTTATTTCAAAACTATTTGTTTAACATTAGTATGTTATCATGATCAATTTCTTATATAATGTCATTCAAAAAAAGAATCTTTTTCACAATCTTATTCATAAAAATGATTGGTACGTTTTTTTTATATTCATTTGTATTCTTCTATAATAAATATATAACCATGCATAAATGTTTATTCTTTACATGTTGTAATTGATATCTCACTTTTTTACATTTTTGCCCATAGAAAAATGCATTTATTAAGAAAAAAGAATTGTAGCAAACATAAGTTGTTACAAAATACTAAAATCATTATACAGGTCATTTACTCTATACCAAAAAACCGCCCCAATTGAATTAGATCGCAAAGCACATCTTTTTTTTTTTTTTTTTTTTATGATTATCAGATTGGGTTTGGACTAAACTTTCTAAAAATCGGAAGCATTAAGTCGGCCAAAAAAATTATCTGAATTGACTCAACCAACAGCATTTGTACTCATAGTACCTTCTGCCCCACAAGATGAATTTTACTTTTATGGAGGTCTATAAACTGGCCATATTGCATGAATGTTTCTTGTATGATCCCTCGTCTCAGCAATCTATATATAGACAGTTTACACCTCAAACTCCCGACTATCAGTAACCCCAAAATATCAATACAAGAGATCCGTAGGTAACTTTTGGTCATGAATACATTAAAATTTTGGTATAATGGGAACAACCCACCTCGATCTTGAAACCTGGAATTCGATGCTTGCATTCAAGGGGAGAATTATTGCAATATCTGAAAAGTCATCAACAAGGAAATATCACATGTTTCAGCATCGGAAAGGACATAGCATTAACATATATTGCAGAGAATTGGTTCTATCTACTTGAGAGAGATTTTACAATGTTGTTTTTCCATTTTTAACTTGGATTCTACTTAGTAGGAATCGAGGGGTGTCCATATAAGAGGAATACTAACATTTCTCTTGCAATGATATGGATTTGCCAAATAAGTACAATTTTATCTACAAAAGATCTACACTTCAATAATTATTGAAGAGCCACTTGCTGGTTTTTGTTATTTGACTGGCCAGCATATTTTCCAAAATATAATATCAAATCGTTTTACATCATAAGATCCAAGGACGCAAACATTTTCGAAGAGTCATTTTTGCATAAACATTAAGAGTAAGTACTTCTAGTATCGTTTCAGTTAAAGTTAACAAAGAGGTGGTAAATATCCTAGCAAAGTACTGTCTCCTGAATTCCACTATTCTAGAACAGTTGAACTTTTCTGTTTCCGATGAGACATTGGCAACTCTCAACTCTTCAGGGGGATAATATAAAAGATCCTATCACTCGTAGAAGTATAAATCTTAAAGAAAAGGAATGTTTTTTAACGTCCCAAATCAATTAAAAACTTTAACCAATGGTAAGGATTTTTAAAGATCACCTCATCTTATTCAACGCCTTGTTCATCATTTTCGAAACTTTAGCTGGATGCATGCTAGCAAAAGCCCTGCACATATTCCAGTCCTCAACATTAAGAACAAATCAGAAGTTCTAAGTTACTCGAACTTAAAAGAAGCAAAATCCAAGATAAGCAACATCTTTGACAAGTTGAGGCATGGTAGAAGAGAGCAGGAGGAGGAAAGTGAAGGTGAGGCAATGTGAAGAGAAGAGATGAAAAGGAAGAAACTTAGGATCAAGATGTCCTCCTTAAATAGTATTAACTAAATGATAAACATAAACACAGAAATAAATTCTAAAATAGAGTGGCATGTATAAGTTGGGGGTTGGTAAAAGATGGATTCAGACCTCAGCACTCCCTGAAATTTCTGAAGCTTTAATCACCTTATCTGCAAATTAGTGAGAAAGTCGGAGAGCCTGAAAGGATCACCATTGGCACATAAAACACGTTATTATGCAAAATGGCGAAAGTATATTTTAAAACACAGAAAAGTGGGAAAAATTGAGACCTGATATCTTTTGCGATAACTGTATTTCCATCTTCAGACCCTAGATGGCGAATAACCACTTCCTCAAGTCGACCATCGCGATAGGCGTGCTATAAAATGAAATTTATATTAATTACAGATTTTTTTGGCTAAAGGGTCAGTGGAAGTGAAATAAAATAAACGAATAATTATACTCCCTTCCCCTGAGGTTTGGTGTAATTACATGTAAACCTTCTATGATTTGGGAAATTACATCTAACACCCCTGAGGTTTGCTTCCGTCTAACAATAAGTCTCTCTGTTAGTCAAAATTCACTAAATATGTTGATATTAACAGAAAAACTGAATGAAAATTGATATTTACCATCAATTGGTTTATTATTGATCTGTTGTAGGTCAAATAATTTTTTTTTTGACTAAACTACACTTATAACAGTGAAATATACCTCCTCACATGTATTAACGCGTGAAGACGTATGAGGGTAATTTGGTCATAAGAAAATTTATTTGATATGTAATAAGTCAGTAATAGGTCAATCAGGGGTAAATTTTTTTTTTTTTTTCTAATTTTTTGGTTAACATCAGCAAATTTGGTGGATTTTGTCTAAAGGAGGGATTTATCTGTTAGATGGAAAGCAAACCTCAAGGGTGCTAGATTTAATTTCTCAAACCACAAGAGGTCTACGTATAATTACACCAAACCTTAGGGGAGGGGAGTGTAATCATCCCTAAAATAAAATAGATTTATTTTGGAAGCGAAACAAACATCATTACTGAATTCAAAATCAGCAGAGTAAAGAAGCACGCGATAACTGCTTTATGGTTTCACATAGAACTGCAAAGAATCTTAATAATTTCAGACTAAAGTAAATAAGGAAAACAGTGTAACCCGGATCCTTCAATAACACACATGGAGTTTTTTCTTTAAGCCTTTTCCTATTTGGCGGGGACCCAAGATATTCTTCCTCCAGGGGATGGGGGATAATGCCAAAGGAAGAAAGGGGTTTTAATAGGCTTACAATTTCTTTCACTATATTGAGATTTACATCATAGATTCATAATCTAAGAGAGCTGATGGGTTAAAGATAAAATCCTTGGAATGCGGAACCTGCATAACATTCTGTTTTATATATGTTAAGTAATACTACATTTACATGGGAAGAATACATTCAGAAATTAAATCCGCCGCATCTGCACATTTACAAACAAGCATGAAAATGCCACGCAACCAGAGAAGGTGAAAAAGCACATAGCTAATAAATGCATCAATCATGAACTTTAACGATTCTCAACTAAGACAGAAAAACAAAAGATAAAGGAAAAACATATTTTAACAAAGATGCATCCAAATCAAATCCTTTCAGGTATATTTTTATGGTCATATACACCTGCTTGGCGTTCTCAGTGTTTGGGTGCAGATCTGTTCCCTCGTGTAGTTATTCCAGAGAAACCCTACTTTCAGATAACTTTTTCCGTTAAGGGCAAATTCATCTGTTCCAAACTTAACAATATATTAAGCAATCCAATGAGGTAGCATATGGGTTGAAATACAATCAGGTTCAAGACTTAATAAGAGCCTATATAAAGCTTTCTAATGATTTTAGTTCAAAGCAGATATCTAAATGACTGAAGGTCAGTTTACTGTCATTGATGACTGAAAGAAGAGGGTCACCATCTAATGGCATAAACGAATGTAAAACAAGTAGTCCCCAGCAAAATGCCAAAAATGATTAGAACAACATCTACATCGAATGTTTTGGTTATGAAGTAATTCACGATTAATGTTACACGGATGAGGGCCTGCACTCGAGAAGCCGCAGAATAACAACTTACAGACTGCTTAAATATTTGTTGATGGTGCCAGAAGACTTAGGTTAAAATGATTGCGGAAACGTGAATACCTAGGAGTATGATTCTAGAAATGATTGCTTGGACTTGAGGATTTTTAATACCTACATAGTGTGTCCAGAAGAGATTGATTAGGTTTAAGGTTTCATTATTTAGAGTTCCAGGGATTTTATTAATACGAAATAAAAGAGGACAGAAAGGACTAGGCATTAGAGTAACATCAAATGAGACCAAAGACCACATGTAAAGGTTACACTTATATAACAAGTAAGCCAACCATGAACTGAAATTATAACAAGCTGCTATATGCTGACAATGAGAACACAACTTAACTACAAAAAACAATTCAAGAAGCTTTTTATATCCAGGCCAAAGTTCCTAAACCCCAGATATCTTTCTCAACATCATCTTCATGCAGGTGTCTTGAAAGCTGATTTCTGCAACTCAGATATCGCAACCACAAATGAAAATTAATACTAATAAGATCTATCATTTATGAACTTAATACTAACAGCATTATGCGAGACTAGTCTTCTCTCACTTGGAACTACACACAAAATTTGTGCCCTTTCAGAATTTTACGTAGTAATGGTTGAGAACAAAACTCAAACTAGTGGCAGAAGGGATAGTTGCATGCCTTATTCAAAAATAACATCTAGAATCACAAAATGAGATTTCTCTTCCATCTGACCATCTGACAAAAGCTATACCCTGTGATGTATCATCTCAACCTAAAATCAAATAAAAAATAAATTCCAACAGCCAAGTGCCACAGTTATATAAGGGTAGAAGTCAAGGCAGTTAGAGTAATCCATTTATTAGCACATCCACTTTTACCTAAAACATTATACAAACCTTAATTTACACAGATGTTACTTTCAATAGAGCAATCAAGCATGAACCACAAATGATTTGGCAAACACTTGTATAATTTGCGAAGGAAAAAAGAAAAACAAAGAGAGAGAGAGAGAGAGAGAGAGAGATATCACCTTGTAAAAACAACTGGTTCCAAATGGGCAGGTCCCATTCCCAAAGTTGAAGTGCTTACAATCAATAGACCTGAAAGTGAATTACCAGCCAATCAGAGCAAGGACACAAGGGTGAGGGGGAGGGGAAGAGAGAGAAAGAGAGGTCAATTGTACCTCAGCTTTGCCTTGTAGCTATCAACAATCTCCTGCTTTTCTTCTTCCGAGGAATACCAAATGACGCTAGGAATGACAAAGTATGAAAGCTTTCGACAAATAGGACAGGTTCTTAATGCAGAATTAGCATCCGAGCTAGAAGCTGGAGAACTGCTACGCCAATTCCTGATACATGATACACAGAATGGATGATTGCACTCGGATAATATCCCAAATTTACGTTCCGCTGCTGTAGGCTTTGAGAGGACGCGCTCAAGGCAAACACTGCACTCTATTTCTTGACTACCTTTCAGTGCTTCTAAGTGCTTCTGCCTCTTATCACATGTTTTCAAGTGTTCTTCTCTTTCATGAGGCCTAAAAGGATGCAAGCAATGTTTCCTGCAGGTAGGACAAAGATCCCCATGAATCTGAGGACAATTTACACCACGTGGACATTCACCAGCAGCAGCAAAGGAGCATATCGGTCGATCAGCAGGATCAAAATTCCCAACATCAGCAAAATCATCATCATTGTGGATTATATCATGACGCATTGAATTCTCCCCCCATGCAGGTCTGTTGGGAGGATCGAGTGGCCCACTAGAAGCTGAAGAAACAGAACAAGTGGCAATGCCCACGCCAAATGTTGCAGTAGCCGAAGGAAGTACTTTGGCAAAAGCGAGATCTGCTGATGAAGATGAAGCTGGAGGTTGTGACCGAGAAACTTTAATGTGATCGTATCTACATCGACTTCCATAAGCACAAACCCCCTTTTGGTAGAAGGTACATATCTGCAATAACATTAGGGGGAAAAAGGAAAAGAAAGAAAGGAAATTGCATTACACCATTAAAAAACTTCAACAATGCCAACCAGCTCAGAAGAAATTTACATTATTTGGTGGGGCCTTCCAGTCATGCGAATACTCACAGCATTCCCCTTTCAGACATGCACCATGAGCAAAAAATTTGCAAAGAATCCTGAAAGAATAAAAGTCATTTGAAATTGATATGTTTTCTAACATTTAAATGATGGAAATGTGGATCATATGAAAATTAAAATAAAAAGTAAGAGGAAAAATGAACACAAACTGGACTTAGTTTTATGAGCTCCATGACAAGCAAGGACACGTTTCAGTCAAAAGGAACATGTCTTTGCTGTCTTTGTACATTCCTTGCAGTAAAAGTTCTAAAAAACAAGATGCAGCATGCATAATTCAGTGATGGTGTTAAAAATAACTTACGTTTCTATTTAACAGGAGAGAGTTTTAGAAAAATGTAGGAACAAAAGTGCAAGTTTGACAACTAAATATTACTTAGTAACCAATGTTTCCATATAAAAGAGAGAGTTCGGCAAGAACGTATGAAAATATGGGATGAGAGGTGCAAGTTTGACGACTAAAGGTCACTTCATACTCCAATCTAGAACAATTTATTTCAATTTCAATAATAATAGAATGTCAAGGTTTTGCAAGAAATTAATAATGCATGATGTTGCTGAGCTTCAAAAATGCCTTTTACCTTCTCTGACATAACAGTTATGTTGAGTGACGAAATTATACTATTATTTCACCTCAGAAGACGGAAAAGGCAAACAGCTAGATTATAAGATTGATACCACAATGGATGAGACTTTGAAATTGAAACTACTGTAGAGCAGAAAAGCTTGACATCCTAAACGTCATACTGATAACTAAACATATAAGCACAAAGAGCAAACTAATCCAAGAAGCATTATGTTTAAGACCACAACTTAACAATTTTTATATAGCAAAACCGGCAAGATTAGTTCTCTCACGTATTGGGTAATTGATTAAAGCAACAATGTAATTTGGAACCATAAGCAGAAAGTCCCCCTACAAAGAAAAACATTAGAAATGACCAAAGTGATCGGGAGCCAGTTCTCAAGTTTTATTTTTATCAAATCTAAGCATATGAAACCATGGTAGTTTCGCAAATTCGCTGCATCACCATATTTGCAAAGTTCCTTCAACTCTGACTAATCTATGCTTTCTTAAACCAGTTTTGAGGCACCAGATCAGCAGTCCAATCATCAAGGAAGCAACTTCTATTTTTCAAAGCTTCCAAGACAATAGAGAAAACATCCTAAACTTCCTTCAATCACAGCATACAGTGAAGTTGCAGTGAGATTTCAAAATTTTAATATCTCAACTATGTTAGATGCTGTTAAGAATTGCCAAACTTCATATCTTTAGGTGAGGTTTTTCTTAACCAAGGGTGCGAAAAAAGGACCACAAAATAGAATAAAGAAGTTCACATTACGAACTTTTATTCAAACTTCAAAGAGAACTGTTATATTTAACTCAAAATCTATGCATCAAGCAGCACTCATAGACAAGATTGTTAGTTCAACAGTCAAAGTTCAACGACACAAGCCCAACTTGAAAGTTTCAAATCAAACAAAGCTACTCAAGATAAATAATTAAAAAATCATCTGAGCTCAACTTATTAACACAAAAAGGCAGCTCGAAACCTTCTACAGGTGGTTTAGTTTTAACTTTTAAAGCATAGGGGAACAACAGCTGGAAACGGCTGCTAATAACCGCTCAAACTCAACAAAATAAGTTGAGAAACATCAAACTACAAGCTTCAATCATGTTCGGCTGTTCAAACTAGTAAGAAATTCCAATCAAGCCTAAACAATATGTTACCCCACTAGGGTCAACTTTTACTCCTATTTAAAGTCTGCTACGAAACAAACTTTGACAGGAACTGTTTATCAGTATCGTTCTAACTATACAAAATAATGATTTCGCGAATAAAACCTCAAAAAACAACATATTATAGGAGAAATTACCTGATGGTATCAATCTTTCCTTTCCTCAGGGAATGGGGGTCAATTGATTGCTGTTTTAATTTATTGCAACGTTCTTGCTTCCAGATATATGGCGTTTATTAGAACCACATATTTTTTGATTTTCCCATCTATCATTTTCAGTTTTCCCTACCTCCAATGAAACCCCAATCGCAAAAACTAGAAAGCAAATTTAAGAATTAATTGCACGAATCAAAATTCCAAAACAATCTGGACCAGCATAAATTTGATGAAACAAGATTACAACCTTGATAAAGACTGTAAAAAAAAAATAATCTGTAAAAAGAAGAATTCAACAAATAATGACGGAGGATAATTATATTTTGAAAAATTGTGCATACCGTTTAGACATGGCGTTGCTGAGAATTCCCACGAACGGTCCGATTATAACAAGGAGGGGGGGTTTTCCACTCGATCAAGAGGATACGGATTTGGGGGAGTGTATTTAGGGATTTTGGCGGGTGGGATGTTATGGAAAATGCTTGCAAAGGGGTCCTCCAATTTCAAGTATATTACGCAAAAGGCTCCCTGTTTATTTGAAATTTATATAAAGTTTAATTTAAGAAGTCCTTTTTATTGAGGTGCATAAAATAAATTTAGGGCTAATTACATCGCCCTACTCAGTGTAACGACATCTAAATTCTTTCAAGTTTGAATAATGACACTTAGTATTTTCGACGTTTATTTTCATCCAATAAATAGATTTCTCACAAATTTATTGATATTAATAAAAAAAAATTGAGTGCAAATAGTTGGCAGCTTGTGATCTATTATAAATGATCTTATTCGATGTAATGTTAAATATTATGAATATCAGTGGTTATCTTTGTGATGTTGTGTTTATATATTATTAGTGTACTTCACAGACAACCTACAGATCAAATAATCAATTGTGATGGGTGGCACATTTGATGGCAACTATAAACAATTTTCGAGGGTTAGTTTGAAGTATTTCAAGTTGATAACCCTCAAGAACGGACATTGTGGAGATACAGAGACTTGCATCAATTAATGCATTCATATGATGAGTGTTGTATTTTATATCTATGGACATTAGTGAAGGCTTTACTGGGTTATATAAATGTCATATAAAAATCCATGTGGTATGATTTGTATACTATAAATCTTTAGTTGCAATGGTATGAAAGTTAATCTTTCGATCTAAGGAGCCATAGTAGCCTTCTACATTGGACAATTGTATGGTCATCCTAGTTGATGTGACTGTAATATTACGTGGTTGCCAAAGCCTTGCAACAATATTGTCATTACAAGCATGGAGGTTGGTACATTCCGAAAAGGAATCCATTATCCATCATGAGATGATGGTGATCTCCTATGTCCTCAACACTATGTCAATCTCTGGAAGTCTGTCACCACAGTTATCGATCAAATAAAAAAATAGTTAGAGCCACAGTCAAGAGTGAATATATAGGTATTGGATTCAAATATGGGAATCGATTTAGAATTCTGTGCCCTAAACATTGACAAGGAGATAGTTAAAGGAAGGACTATATCTGTATGATATGCAGAGTTGAAGGTTCACACCAATTTCACATATTCTCTAATGTTATGGACGATTACTAGACGACCGCTTCTCTCCTCTCTGGAGATATTTTCTCTTCCATTCAAAGCTCAAGAACTTGAAATAATAGATACAAGCTATTTCTTGAGTTTACGTAGAATACTTTCTACTTCATAAGAGTGTTGTTCTATCATTAGTCTTTTGAGTTTCTAGCAAGATTAAAGAGACACAAGTTAGTATTTTATGTGCATTTATTAGAGAGCATTCTTTTGCTCTTGTTTGAACAATCAAGAAATTTTGTTGGAGATGAGCTTTTGAAGCTAGGACTTTCCATTTCTCAAAGACGTATGTATGCTCTTCTACTTGACATTTAGTTGGTCTGTAAGTGCACGAAAGCTTGGTTGATGTGGGATATGATCTTGTTTAAAATTTTACTTATCATTTGCTTTACTTATTTTACTTTCTGGGCTATTACCGATTTCTTTAAGTAGTATCAAAGTCCAGTTTGTACGTTGGACTAGTTGATTTATGTGCATTCACATGATTTATTTTGTTTTAATAGTATGTATATTATTATTATTTCATATTTATTTAATGTATTAAAAACACGTGGTTGTTGAGATTTAAATGAAATGATGAATACTAAATATTTCAAATTTTCAAGGAAAATATATAAAAAATTGTTGGACCATCAACGTTGGCCACACGACCACGCATACCGACAGTGTGGGGGCCTGCACGTGCACAACGCCCGCAGGCACTAGCCGTGTAGCCACCTGAAAGGCAATCACCCACATACACCAAAGTTAACACACTATTAATTTATACTATTTTCTTTATTCAAACTAATCAGTTCAAGTAAATGAGGCCTTCATGTAGGAAAATTCTAATCAAAATCCGATTTGATCAAATCAAAATCAATTATACAACAAGTACAATACACTTGTCATGTGCTCGATGTACAATTCAAGAAAAATAACCAACCACATAACAAATATGATACACTTATTTTATGATTAATTTGATTCTGTTAAATTTGATTCAGACAAAAAATTTTCCACAACATGTATTGTATTTGATGTTGCTCTTTATATACATCGTTACACATATAAATTTCACTTCACTTGTACACCGCTATGCGCAATTCTTAAAAAAGTTTTGAGGGGTGAAATGGAAATAAATCCCCAGACCGGGAGGAGGTATGTGAAGTCGCAATTCGGCTCCCCCTTTTAAAAAGTTTACTGCGGTGCATTACAGTTGAAAACGGAAAGGGGAGAATATAAAACGCTACTCTACTTTTGTTCGTCAGTTGAGTAAAAACGTTACTTTTGAATTAAAGGACAAAAGTAGGGCCCACTTGGATTGCCAGTCTCTTTTCCTCGTCCACACCTCACTCCAATCTGGTTCCCACTCACCACGCTTTTTCTATTATAATTATTGTTAAATAATTCCCCCTCTCAATGTGCCAAGTGCGTTTGAATTTAAATAATTAATTTTTTATTTAGGGACGAATTATTGAAGAATAATTATATTAATATTTTAATAAATTAAATAATATATTAATTTAATTTATATCAATATAATAAATAAAAATAAAATAAATTTATATAAAGTTAAATGAATACCCACATTTTTACCATGTTTGTGCACTAACAACTCCATCTCACATGAACCATGTACAAAATTAAGGTCCAATTTGCCCCACAATTGTATAATTAATTGGAAATGATGTAATTATTTTGTGAGTTATTTTTTTTTAAAAAACATTACGGTGTTTAAATTTATAATTTTATAATTGATTATACAAATACAAATTATAATTGAATTTCAGAACTGACCTCGTATAAAAGATTAATAAATGAATTTAAAAATTATTTAATAAATACAATGGGTAAACAGCAACTTTCATCCAGAAAATAATTAGTGAAGAAAAGGGTTAAACGGTACAAAAATCGTGTTCGCACTCGAACTATAAGTTTAACTTACTCAATTGTAAGGCCACGATATATAAATTACAACATATAAAAATTTATTAGAACTTTATTAGTCTAGTCTGGTCTGACGATTACTTAATTAATAAAAAAATAATTAATTATGAAAAAATTGATTTGTTTGATTATACAAACACAAATTGTAGTTAAGTTCTTAAACTAATTAACTTCAACACAATTTAAAAATTATTTGATGGGATTAATGGGTAATTGGATCAAAAAATAATTATATTGAAATTAAAAATACTGCAAATTATAATTTTTATCAGAACATAGTCTTGATTGAATTTTCTAAATAAAAGTTACTTAAAACGCGACAAACGACACAAAAAATTTATTTACAGTCGAAACGAAAATTTGACTTATTTAGTCGCAGGTCACATGGTAACTTAAAAGCACAAATTATATCTGCAGCTCTTTTATATTTTGAAAAGTCTGAAATACAATTCTCAGAATTAAATTAATTTTCGAAATAAATATAATTTTCTTTAATATAACATACGATTATAATTATTTTATACGGGTTTCAATGAATACACTTCGATGTAGTAATATTATAAATATATAAAATATTTTTCTTGAATTTCTGTCTAAAATATTCCGTTAAATCAAATAAATTATAAAATGGAATGGGGTGAATATGGAATATCAAAAGTCTTAAGGGGTATAACAGAAATATTCTGAAAAAGACACCAAGCACAAACAGACGGGGTAAAAGTTAATACGGAACAGCAAACGATTGACATTGATTTATTACAATTCTTTTTTCGGTTTTTGTATTGTGTGTTGATTACTATACCTTGTCTGAGTGGACTATTCCCGCATTCCCCCGTCGCTTCGAGTTGCATCCTCGTTCTCACAGTCTATCAGCTCCTCTCCCGGGAACAGCTTTGAACTCTTACCATACGCATATACGGGAAACTACGCTCTTTGCATTGCTGGAAGCGAGCCCATCTGTCTGTTCATGGTTTCTTTTCTGTCTCCGTGAGTTTTTATAGTCAAAACCAGTGGTAATATGCTGTTTTAAGTTTGTGTCGTAAAGTTAACTTGGTGTTTTTTGCGCTGGGCTGCATATTTTGTTGTGGGGTTTCTGGAATTTGGTGTTGTGTTTGGATTATGTGATAATTGAACATGTGGGATGTGTACTTATGGCCCTTGAGAAATTGCTGCGTAAAGATTGAGTTTTTGGTCAGTTTCGAGTTTGTTGCTTAGCAAAGAAATGGGTGCTGGAAATGTGTTACTAGGTTCATGTTGTAGAGGTTGGGTTTCTGTCAGCCTTTTTTCTTTCTTGGATTCTGTTTTCCTAGTGTTTTTGCAGTTTCTTGTCTGTGAACTGAAGGGTGTTCATTTCAAGTGAGTGATCACACTTCTAGGCCTTCTTTATGCGTATCTTGATATGGGAATCTGAGACGCAGATTTCTTGAAGTTGGCTTCCATTTTCAGCACAAAGGACAGTGGAGTGAGTGACTTTCCAATTCTTTGTCCTCCCACCTTTTTTCACTACTTCTGTTCTGCTCTTGTTTTATTTTCTTGTGGGGGTCTAAATTTGATGCTTCGACTGGGATTTGGATGTGGGTTTAGTGGATTGAACCTTAAGTTTTGGCATTTGACTTAGCTGGGGTTGAATGCGTTTATAATTCTTTCACATTGTTGTAGGTTCTGTTTCTGAAGTTTGGAGTGAAAAGTTGTAATATTGACAGTTTATCTTGTAACATCTTCTTCTTTATGTAATATTCGTAGATTGTAGAAAATTTGCTTCCGGTTTATTGCTGCTTATTGTTTGACATGAGGTTCAATTTGCATTGTCTCTTGTTTGGTTGGCCTCGTGATTTGTTTGTCCTGTCTTCTTGCATGGGTTTCATTGGGAAGATTCGGATTGGAGAATGAGCATGATGTCATCGAGCTGTTCATTGGTGGCAGCCATTTACACCCCTTGATAAATAGTTGGCTATGCCATTTAAATGAGTGATGCATTGTTGTTTTGTTTCTTTCCTTTTAAAATAAGCTAGCTAATTATCTGAAGAGTTACTCTTAGAGGGTGTTTGAGTCTGTTTACTTTCATCATTTGAATTTGAGTTAATTGTCGTAGTCTTGAATTTAAATTGTTTTAATATTCTGGCTTATAAGTTGAATGAACTCCTATTACCCCCCAAATCTCGTATATATTTGGGTAACTACATGCATTTTTCGTGTCCATGCGATAATGGAAGTGGGGAACTTACTTTCCGTATTATGAATGCAGATGCTTGTAAGATCTATGCTTGTTAACAATATCTGAAGGCCATTATATACACTATTCAAGGTCGAGTCCATATCTCACACCTCCTTCTTAACGATAATTTACATCTGAGATAACAGTTTTTTTTTTTTCATCTAAGGACAACTGAAATTTGATAAAAAGCTCAGCGTTTCAGTTGAAGAAAAAGTTCAGGTGTTGGAAGATTTGAGCTAAATCCTTTGCTGGAGCTGATGACGGCTGCAATATGGTTTCAAGCTACCTTGCTTCTTTGCGGAGTACTCTTCAATGCAGTAGGTCGATCCAGTAACCTAACATGCTCCCTTTTAGCAATGTGCTCAGTATTGTAGGCCACCTGACCCTTATTATACGTTAGGCCTTGGAGTCCTTGACTTGGTGATTTTACTAACATATGTCAGGCATCGGATTGTGATATTTGCTGTAAAGCATTCTGGGATAGCAGTAGCCTGTTTAAAGGAATTCTGATCCAAATTATGCAATATTGATCTGATAACAGAGTTAAGATCAGATGGCATATAGGCCAAATGACTAATACAGCATTTTCTGATGATAACAAATTGGCTTTAGTGCAGATTGTCGAATTTGGTAATATGCATGTCCATTATTGATTTTTGGCATATGTCAACTTGATTGGTTAGATTAATAATATCTATAGTTAACGCTACTACCATAGAACTTTTCATCACAATGTGCTTGCTTCTACAGGTTCATTTGTTGGGATAAATATTGGGACTGACGTTTCAAACCTACCTTCAGCTGTTGAAATTGTTGCAATTCTTAGAGCTCATTCAATATCTCATGTGCGTCTTTTCAATGCTGATGCCCGCATGCTGAATGCCCTCTCAAATACTGGCATAGAGGTCATGATTAGTGTTACAAACGAGGAAGTTACAACGATTGGAGAATCACCATCAGCAGCAGCGGACTGGATCAACAAAAATGTTGCAGCCTATGTGCCAACTACCAATATCACAGCAATTGCTGTGGGCAGTGAAGTTCTTACTTCGCTTCCAAATGCCTCTGCTGTTATAGTTCCCGCTATGAATTACCTCAACAAAGCCCTTGTTGCCTCAAATCTGAATTATCTAGTTAAAGTATCAACTCCGCACTCGATGGGCATAATTTCTCGGCCCTTTCCTCCTTCTACTGCCACTTTTAATGCAACATGGAACTCCACTATTTACCAGATCCTTCAGTTCTTGAAAAACACAAATTCTTTCTACATGTTAAACGCTTATCCTTATTATGAATATGTTAAGAGCAACGGCATTTTCCCTCTCGAGTATGCTCTTTTCAAACCACTGCCCTCTGTCAAACAAATCGTAGACCCCAACACCCTTTTCCACTATAGCAGTATGTTTGATGCTTTGGTCGATGCTACCTATAATTCTATAGCTGCTCTCAACTTCTCAGGAATCCCTATAGTGGTTACTGAAACTGGATGGCCGTGGTCTGGTGGTGCAAACGAACCTGATGCTACAGCAGAAAATGCTGAAACATATAACAAGAACTTGATTAGGCGTGTGGCAAATGACTCCGGCCCGCCTAGTCAGCCCGCCATTCCCATTAACACATACATTTATGAGTTGTTCAACGAAGACAAGAGGGTTGGGCCCGAGTCAGGTAGAAACTGGGGTGTTCTTTTTACTAACGGCACTGCTGTTTATGACATAAAGTTGAGTACTTCTGAGAGTCTCGACGCAAATTCTTCGGCGGTGTTTTGCATAGCAAGATCAGGTGCCGATGAGACCTCGCTGCAGGATGGTCTTAATTGGGCTTGTGGGCCGGGCCAAGCTAACTGCGGGCCAATACAGCAAGGACAGCCTTGTTATATCCCCAACACATTGCAAAACCATGCTTCTTATGCTTACAATGATTACTATCAGAAAATGCGCAGCTCCGGTGGGACTTGTGACTTTGGAGGCACCGCTACAACAACTACTGTTGATCCTAGTAAGTTGTGGATAACATTCGTCTTTATCAAATTAGGTGAAAGAAAGACTACTTGATAATCTCGGTTATTGCCTTTTGGATCTCTATGTTTAGTAATTACTCTTAACATCAAATGGCTTGTGGTCTTTGGATTTCTGATTTCGATTAAAGTTTGAAGAAACTTTTTGCTTTCATTTTTCAGTTTCTTTATTTAACATTTTTCCTTATTGGCCGTGCATATTGACATAAAATGCTCTTGAATACTTCTGAATCCTTGATTTTATGGTATAACATCGCTACCTGGTCCAAGATGATGCCCTTTTGTAGCCGTGTTCAACAAATATAATGATCATTATGAAGGATATAAGTGCACATCTTTAAGATGTTCTTGTGTGGAATAACTTGTGTTGGATCTTGACATATTGGTCAAAAGATGTTCTTAGAAATTTCATTGTTCTGCTGGCAAGTTAAATAGATCCTTAGCAAAATCAAGCTTGTGCGGTAGCTGAAACTATGTCATCCGGAATCCTTTCTAGCAGTTCTCGGAATTCATTGAATGTGTTGTATAATCTGTATCAATACCTTTTCTTTCTGTTTTTCCCTAAGCCAAGGTAACTGTTTTAGGATTATCACCAGCCCCCTCTGACGAAGACAACCATTTCTGTTTCAATACATTTATTTGAACTTGTTGCTATTATGAAATACTCTCTTTAGAAACCTGTTCTTGAGTTCGTTTACAATGTATGCATATTTCTGAACTTTTTTTTGGTAATATCCTGCTGCAAACGTTTGTCCAGTCTTGAGAAGGGCTTATTCCCTTTTGCACATTTCACGTGCGACTTATCTAGATATCCACCGCCAAAATGGCTAATTATATGTTGTTTTTGCATTAAAAAGCTGCTCTTATATCTGCTTATTTTCGATTCTGACCAATGCATACACCTGTCTATGTATTTTTACGTCGTATTCTACACAAAAAGCCGCTAGTATTTTGCAATAATAAATTCCTTCCACATTCCTTTCCAGGTTATGGATCATGCAGATTTACAGGAAGGTGAGACTCTTACGTTTCCTCTCTGTCTATTACTAGACCAACTATTTAGGAAAACAGAAAGAGACAATACTTGCTCTTGTTGTTCTTTACTTGACCTCTGAAATGTGGCTTTATATTTTTCGTGCAGTCTGAATTCAAGCACAGGAGAAGGGCTATTTCCGCCTCCAGTGTTTGGACCCGTCGGTCCACCCTCAGGATGTTCACAAAATTTCGTCCATCTTGGTACAGTATTTGCTTTGTTTGCTGCTCTGATTTTGTCGGGTATGGATGTGGAACACTTTGTGGCATTATGGTAAACTGAAACTGTGATGGTCGACGTTTTGAAACTGACCATCTTCCGTTAGGGGTTGTAGCTGATTGATTCCAGTCCAGTTTTTGATTGTGAGTTGCTGACACTTCAATTCTTGTTTTACACGAGTATATAATGTTTTTCTTGGAATAATGTTGGCGATAGCTCTGCTGTTTATATGTCACACTAGTGTATAATGTTTTCTATGAACTGTCTCAATAGCTCTGTTATTGCGTTATGAGTATATGTTTTTATAATATATATATATATATATATATATACACACACTAGTATGAATTTCGTGCTATGAACGGAAATTTACAAATTCAATAGTACTTTCATAAATTCTAAATTATATAATAGTATATACGTCATATTTTAATAACCGTCTTACTATATACAATAGTCCAAATTCGGGAAAAGTATTATTTTAGTTCGCTAAGTATGCATAATTTTAATTTTAGTCCGATAACTATGTCTATTTTTGTTTAGGTCCAGTAACTTACGAAATTGTTTACTTTTAGTCCTCTGACAGATTTTCGGACAATTTTACCCCTATGCAACTTTTGAAGGACAGTTTTAGTCCATATGCACTCATAGGGGTAAAATTGTCCAAAAATCTGCCAGAGGACTAAAAGTAAGCAATTTTGTAAGTTACTGGACCTAAACAAAAATGAACATAGTTATCGGACTAAAATTAAAATTAGACATACTTAGCGGACTAAAATAATACTTTTCACTCCAAACTCAATGTTAAATTCTTTACTAAATTTATTTAGGGACTGTTTTTTTGAAAATAACAATAGAATACTATTATATTTTTCCACATTGATCAAAATTATTTTATCAGTCTTAAAATTAAAAAATATTTAAGAAGTAAATATAAGAATACTTTATTGTAGATTCTCATAAAAAAAAAAAAACATCGTATTTAAAAGATGTAGAAAAGAAGTTTAATTAAAACACAAAAAAGAAAATACATAAGTGATGTGAAATTCAACATAAAAAAGAAACAGAATAAAAAAAATCGTTGGATAATGCATCAAGAAAAGAAGCTTGCAATGGTCTATGAAGTTTGCCACTTACATTAATGAAAATATATTATTATGTTATACAATGAGACGCCTTGCTATTTTCTAATAACAATTGTAAACAAAAATTAAATTGAAAAATTCATATATTTATCGTCATTCTGTATTCCAATAAATGCAGACCTATTAAAATTTTGATGGAACAACATTAACAAATTATTTCACGATGGATCTTCAACAAAAATTATAAGATCAACGGGAATTAATCATATAAAATAAATTTTCGTATTCCAATGCTTAAGTCAGTAATGATTTTACTGAAAAAGAATAAAGAAAACATGAATTAAAATGAGAATAAATGATAAAAAGTATATATTCGTATGGAGTACAACATACAAGCTCAAAATAGCCTACAAACCAAGAGAAAAATGACAGAATGAGTGAGAGTTTGAGAGTGGGGGTTGATGTTACCAAATAACTGTACAAGGCCTCTATTTAGAGGCGTGTACAAAGCAGGTTCAGAGCGGGGTTGCAGAGTGCCGTATGCGTTGTAAAGCCCTTTGAGTTGGCTATCATCTAGAAAAATTCATTTGTGATTTGGATAAATATTGAAAGAGGTATGACTGTTTTACCAAGTTATGTTAAGTCTGCCAAGATTTCCAAAACGTTGATATTAGTGGCTTATCAGCTCAATTCCCACCCAATCTATGCGAATCTTTGTGAGATATTTTAGTATGACATGTCTTGATATTTTGGAAAGCTATATGTAGTATTTTTCCAACTATATGATGACGTGTCCGGCTGTAATGTTCTTGTTTCTCGGACCTGCCAGTTCAGTAAAGTAAATGGTAAGCCTGCGGGCCTTAGCTCCCTGCTGATAGCTAACTGAGCTGATGTGCCCTGCTTGTGGGCTTAGTCCATGAAAGGTTTCGGGGGCATCATTACTCCTCCCACTCTAGGAGTGCATATCATAGAGCAGGATTGCTAGAGTAAGTAGGATATCCTACAAAAAAATAAGAGAGCTTTCATGCTCATCAGTAGGATGAACCCCCCTAGGCTCCTTGAGTAAAATTGACCGGCTAAAGGACTCCAGGTGGAGAGTCCTTCTACCTTAAGGAATTAGAGCGTGTTGATCTAGGGGATTCTTTAATTGACTTGGTAGCTTGAACTTTCTGCTATGCTTTTTTATTCCTGCAGGTTAGTATAAGTACTTGGTTGAGAAATACCCACCTTATATGCTATGTAAGAATGTTCCTCGAAGGTGTTAGAGTAATGCTAAGTAGGATAAGATAGGGAGGCTTTTCCATCTCCTGCTAGTATAAGTTACCCAAGTAGTAAAAGAAAATGCTTTATCACAAAAGTTTAGCCAGAAAACTAGGCAAGTAGGTAAGATAATTCTTAACCTAAGTAGATATGTCTTTGTTGCGACAAACCTTTAAGTTTAGGCAACATGTTATAGGGCAAGAAATATTGATCTGCTTTGCTATGCTGATGCAAACATACTTGTTCCAACTGCTTCTTTCATTAGAGCTAAAGATATGATTTTGTTAGTAGGAGAGAATATATTTCACAGTAAATGAGTAAGGATAGAACTTAAGTAGTAAGTCTGCCTAAGCAAGTTATTAGCATTATGCTAAAACAAATGTGCCAACAGAAGGCAGCTGGAAACTGAAGTGAGTGTGTCAGCTGGTAGTTGCTCGTATGTTGTATATGTCAGCTGGTGATGGCTGAGTTGGATGCGTACGCCAGTCAGTGGCGGTTCATCTCACTAAGTGCACCAGTTGGTGGTAGCTAACATAAGTGCGTGCATCAGCTAGGGGCGACTTATTGGAAGCGTGTACCATGTGCCAACTAGGGGCAACTTATGTAGAAGCATGCGCCAGTTAAGGTGCGACTTACTAGGAGGGCGCCAGTTGGTGACAACTTATTAGGAGCGTGAGCCAGCTGATGGTAGCTTATGTAAGTACGTATACCGGCTAGGGATGACTTGTGTAAAAATATGCGCTAGCTGGTGGCAACGACTTATTTGAAGTCAGCTAGGAACTGGAAATGAGCCTGCGAGTAACACAAGATGGCAAGCAAGAATTACCTTTATTCATGTGAGATAATGCTTGATTACAAGAATAGCAAGTTGCAAGTAAAGAGTAGCGCTTTCAGGAGTAAAACTTCCTGAGGTTATAAGCGTTCTATGGTCGAGAAAGTTTCCTGCCATTAGTGCCTTCCAACTCGTATGCCCCAAATTTATGACCCGAGTCACTCTAAAGGCTCTTCCCAGTTAGGGGCCAGCTTTCCCACTGGCCTAAGAGCATCAACTCATCTAAACATCAGGACTCCCACTTGGAATTTCCTTTTTTTTTACTCGTCGGTTGTAGGCATTCACCACCCTTTGCTTGTATCTTTCTATGCGAACGCGAGCATCTTCTCGAACTTCTTCCACTAGGTCCAAGTTGGCTCGTATCATTGCTTTCCTGCTTTTAGTGCTGGATTCTGAAGGTCTTCAGCTCCGCTTTAGGCCGGATGATGACCTCTAATCCGTACACCACGTTAAAAGGTATTTCTCCAATGGTCGATTTGGGGGTGGTTCTGTACGACCACAAAACACCGGGCAGTACATCTACTCATTGCACTCCTGCCTACTCCACCTTGGTTTTGATGCCTTGCACCAAGATGCTATTATTTAGTTCTACTTGCCCATTAGTTTGGGGTAGGCAACTAACATAAAATGTTGTTGGATGCCTAATTTGGCATACCAATCTTAGATTTCCAGCCTTGAAATTGATGGCCATTGTCAGAAATAATAACACGGGGTATGTCATACCTGTAGATTATATTCTTTTAGAGAAATATTAGTACTTCATTTTCTATAATCCTGGCAAGAGGTTCGGATTCCACCCATTTGCTGAAGTAGCATACTGCCATGAGGAAGAATTTAAATTGCCCTTATGCAACTAGAGAAGGACCCAAAATATCCCCCACTGGAAAAATGGGCAAGGTGCTTATAAGACTTTGAACGGTTTAGCTGGAATGTGAATGAGTGGAGCGTGCCTTTAGCATTGCTCACACTTCCTCACCCAATCTATTGCATCCTTCTTGAGGGTAAGCTAAAAGTATCCGGCTCGTAAACGTTTACTTGTAAGAGCTACACTACCTGTGTGAGATCCACATGCTCCTTCATGTATTTCCTGTAATATGTTCCTGCCTTCTTTTGCGACAGACATCAGAGGTAAGGTTGGAAGAAATTATGCTTGTAAGGTTTCCGTCCCACAGGGCAAATCTAGCTGCCCTGCTCCTTAGGCGGGCTACCTCTTTCTTATCAGTAGGAAGAACTTCTTCCTTCAAGTAGTCTAAGAGAGCTTCCTCCAATCCATACGATTCTGTAAGACGGTCGTGTTAGTATTAAAAGGTCTTTAAATGAGAGTTCTTATAGTAATAGTGTGGGTTTGCAGTCAACTATAGAGCTAGCTAGGTAATCAGCCTTGGTGTTTTTCCTATGTGGAATTTGATGGAGCTGGATGCTTTTCAGTTGGCTTGTGAGTTCGCTCATCTCCTAAGGTACTCTTTCATTTGGTCTTCCTTGACCTCATATGTGCCTCCTACTTGGTTGGTTACTAGTTGGGAATTGGAGTAGGTAATTAGGTTCCTAGCTCCTGCATCCAGCGCTATCCTAATAATTGCTATATTTCTGTGTTGTAATTTGATCACAACCATGTACCCTATTTATAGATGTACTCAAGCCTATCCTTAAGAGGAATCTATATCCTAATGATTGAAAGAGTACAAACTCAATCTCAGATAGGGTTATCCTAGAGGAGTCCTTATCACAACATGTATTTGGGAGACTCAAACTCTATCTCAAATATGGATGCATATTGGGTCACGAGTCCATAGACTCGACCCAGTATTCAACATAAACAAAAATAATAAATGCATTTTATTGAATAGTATGTAAAGCCTACAAGAAGGTGGCATGAAATACAAATAAAAGTTCACAAATACATTGCAACAACTACTAGCATACAAAGCCAGAACTTTGGTTCACAACCAAAAAATATAATTGTATAGTTTATTTCTTGAGAAAGATTTCATTTGACTATTTTCCCCTGGGCTATTCCTCTTTGCTGAGGTATCGGATGTCTCGGATAATAGGAGAGGGAAAGAACTTTATTTGTAGATGGAATTGTTGACAAAGACTGGAAAACATGAAAGACCAACTGTTGTTTGAGACGCGACATTGATGTAAGGTTATAAATAATGTGATGGTGGTGGAGGGGGCTGAAAGCTCTAATAGTAAACTGGCGGTGGAGGTGGTGACTCAAACTTGTAGGGTGGTGGTGGTGGAGGAGGAGATATGTAAATATATGGAGGCGGTGGTGGTGACTCATATTTGTAGGGTCGCGGTGGAGGTGACTCATACTTGTAAAGGGGTGGTGGTGGAGATTTGTAAACATATGGAGGTGGTGGTGGTGATTCATATTTGTAGGGTGGGGGTGGTGGCGATTTGGAGGTGATTCATATTTATAAGGTGGTGGTGGTGGCGATTCATACTTGTAAGGTGGGGGTGGAGGAGATTTGTAAACATATGGAGAGGGTGGAGGTAATTCATACTTGTAAGGTGGTGGTGGAGGAGATCTGTAAACATATGGAGGCGGCGGTGGTGACTCATACTTGTAGGGTCGGGGCGGAGGTGACTCATACTTGTAAGGTGGTGGTGGAGGAGATTTGTAAACATATGGCGGTGGTGGTGGGGGAGATTTGTAAACATATGGAGGCGGTGGTGGTGACTCATACTTGTAGGGTGGAGGCGGAGGTGACTCATACTTGTAAGGTGGAGGTGGTGGAGATTCGTATACATATAGAGGCGGTGGTGGTGACTCATACTTATAAGGTGGTGGTGGAGGAGATCTGTAAACATATGGTGGTGGTGGAGGCGACTCATACTTGTACGGCGGGGGTGGAGGCGACTCATACTTGTAAGGCGGTGGTGGTGGAGATTTGTAAATATATGGAGGTGGTGGTGACTCATACTTGTAGGGCGGGGGTGGAGGGCGTTCATACTTATAAGGTGGTGGTGGAGGAGATTTGTATACATATGGCGGTGGTGGTGGTGACTCATACTTGTAGGGTGGTGGTGGTGGGGATTTATACACATAAGGAGGAGGTGGTGGCGACTCATACTTATAAGGCGGCAGCAGCGACACATACTTGTAAGGTGGAGGTGGCGGGGGTGATGCATATGTATAAGGAGGAGGTGGTGGTGGTGAATTATACGAGTAGGGCAGCCACGAACTCCATGATGGGAAGTCGGCATTTACAATTGCAGCAAGCGTGGAGAAGAGAGCTAGCCGAACCCACAGCTGGGGTTCCGTGTTCCTCACCATGGCTTCTAACGATCAGAATAATGTAAGTTTCACTGATTAATCACCAGCTGTACTTTTGGTTCTACTTCTACCTTGTGTGGACTTATTTAGAATATATATAGCGATTTCTTCTAACCATGCATTGAACTAGTCTAAGGTTATTTGTCTGAATGCTTGCCATTTTTCTTCTATGGTTCGGTAATTGCTTATGTAGGATGCAGGTTAGAACTAGTCAGTTTATTAAGAGCAGTTAATCTTCATTACATTCAATTGTGGAGATAGCTGATAATTGATGTACCATAATTGTTTTTCCCACACTATTATCAGAACTAGTCATTTTAGGGGAGCAGTTAATTTTCCTTGTATTTATATTATAAATGCTTTTCCTACAGTACTACTGTCTGGACTTGATTACTCAGAATGACTGCTTCTTTGTCTGACTGATGTTTTTTAATTGAAGTTAAAACTATTCGACAATGAAACTAAGGCTGTATGGGAAAGGTTAAAGAACCTTCTTCTTGTGATATTCAAAGAAGACTTTTAATCCCTTCAGACTGGTAAAACGTCTTGCAGGTAATATCTGCAACTTGAATTAATAACATAACATTAAGTCAGTTTTCACTCAATAAGGTTGTTAGATTGACTGTTTGATGCATACACTTGAACTGCTGTTTTTCTCCTACTGCATTTCACTATATGTTAGTACGATATTCTGAAGAAGAGTACAGTATATAAGGAAGTATCAAATTGTACGTCGCGGGAGGCGTTGAATTGGTCTTATTTATTTCTTTGCAGCTCAGTTGCATTTCGTTTTTCATGATCAGCGAAGGCTGTACTGCATATAAATGTTGCTAAGGCTTGTCTCGTCAATGAAATTTTATATCATTTGAAGTTTTACATGAAAAGATAAATCATTTGTCACTGTCCATTTCAGTAGAGGGACAATCTTGTTCCTGTATTCAAAATGCAATGAGAACAAACATAATATTAGAATTCGATGATGATCAAGCAGCTTTGTCCCATGATTATTGATGTATAATGGCTCTTTTGGTCGAAAAAAGGTAATATATTCAAGGAATGTGGATTAAATATCACCATGATACAACAAAGTGATCATCAATTTCCCTTTTCATACTAAAGTTTCACAAGAAATTACAGATTAACACGATGAAAAAGAGCTGTCGAAATTCAGGGCTATTTTCATGCGTTCTTCACTTGCAATGATTCACAGACCAAAATAGTCATGAAAGATTAGCATTAGGAAGAATTTCAACTTCAAAACTGCAAACCATGCTCCCGAGCGGCATCAGCAAGGGCCTCAATCCGCCCATGGTAGGGGTAACCACCTCGGTCAAAGGCCACCTTCGTTATCCCTTTTTCAAGACAAGTTTTTGCAAGAATTTCACCCACTTTTTTAGCAACATCCTGTCATAAATAGGAATTTGAGGATCGGAAATCCTTTGCGCTATGAAACTATTCAAATAAGTCAAAGTGATTTGTTAGTGGGGATTTCAAATACTGAGTTCCAAATTCGTCAATCCAAACATAACATTATTGTTTAATTCTGCAGAATAAGGCTTCTAGAGAGGCAAATGATTTTGTAATTAATCAGTAAGAAAAACGTTGCAAGAGCAGTTAGCATCTATAACCATTCGGCATACAAGAATTTGGAGGAAGCATCAATCAACTTACAATAGTTGGCCCTGAGCTATAGTCGAACTCCTCTGAGATGGGTTTCTGCATAGTAGAAGCTGAAGCAAGAGTATGCATCTTCGAATCATCAATCACCTGAGCGTAAATATGCTTATTGGAGCGAAAAACGCATAATCTTGGTCTTTCAGGTGTCCCTTCAACCTGCAAAGGCAAGACATCACTCGACTTTGGACGTCTCATGTGTCACTAAGACACATTACTGAAACGTAACGACAAGAAAGAAATGCAGTAGGAACATGATACTAAGGAAAATGTGGCAAAAACACAAGATCCAACCCAGAAAAAGTACTAAACTAGACTCTATGGCATTCAGCACTCCAGTAAAATTTTCTTCTTTTCGTTTACTTCATTATCCAGATAAATTAAGATGAACAGAAAGAGTTTAAGAGCAAGTCACCAGCAACCAGTAATCAGGTATGATGGTGCATATTATATTGTACCTAAAAATCTGGCAAAGAATAGAACGAATCAACAAAATATTCTGTAATCCCACCAGAAATCTGTACTTGAGGAAGATTCATTTCTAGTCATAGCCAGCAACCTGGTTCCATAAACTAACTCAGTTTCCTTTCATATCAAACATCTCTTGTTCCCATATCCATATTGTACCAAAATCTAACTATAAGTAGCAACTTTTAACCTAGCATACCCCTTAGGCAGCAATTAATGTTTCATCAGCCACATTGTCCTGCCTTAGGGATAAAATTGTTGAACAAGAGATATGCTTCTTTTTCTACTGCACCACAACCTATACGCCACTAAACTTCCTGCATTGTATAGACAACTTCTTTACTGAGTGAAACAAAATCACTTTTTCTCACACCATCATATTTTCAAACACTTAGAGGACATTCCTTATAGCACAAACTCCCACTGCATTCCGTCACTACATTATGCATAATACTATCCTTACCTGACTTCCCTTCTCCATGAAAACATCTTTGTGCAATCCCTTTAATCTTATAAACCAAGAAATGCGATTCCTGCAGAAATTAAACGCAAAGGTACAGGGAAAAAGCAAGTGAAAGACTTGCCTTCTTACGGATACGAGCATGGCGAGCAGTCCTGTCCTGGGTTCGAGTTCTGGACTTGGCTTCAACCACGAGACGCCGAGGGTGGAGAGCTAAAGCAGGAAGTGAACTGGGTCGGGTCCCATCGCAAAGTTGCTGGGTTCGGGTAGTGGCCCAAGTGCTCTGGAGGAACGAGAGTGAAATTGAATTGCAAGACATGGCTTGGGTCTTCTATCTCTCTACCGTGCTGAAGGAAGAAGTGTGTCGGGATAAGGAGGGATAGAAGGATAAAGAAGGCGAAATTGCAACTTAGGCCCCCATAAAATGTGAAAATCAAATTTGGTTCCCCAAAAGAAAAACAAAGAAAGTGAAGGAGATTTCCTTTTTTAGAAATACTTTTCATCTCATATCATCTCCTCAAATATTTTTGAGAAAACTGCAATTTTCGTTGTAAGCTACAGTGTGATTTGTAATATTATTTTCATACCTTTTAAAATAGTTAATATTATTTTCACATTTTAGGAAAACGTTGTAAAGTTAGTCGCCCTGATACAATGTTTGTCTTACACTTTATAAAAATATTGCAAAGGTAGTCCCACATCAAGTATGTCCGTAGCATGTCCGATATCATGTCTTTTTTATTTTTTTATTTTATATTTTTTGGCACATGAATGTCGTGTCTGACTCGTATCCGAATTGTGTTCGTGAGATAATTTTTTAAAATATCTGTGCTTTATAGATCAGCCTATTCCCTACATATTAAGGTCAATTTTGGTAGATAGCACATTAGCACGTACATAATTAATCATATTATCATGACAATATAGGAAATGACGAATTATAAATTCATACCAAATCCTATATTTAAATTGAAATTTATTGTCCATTTATCTCATACAACAACGTAAACAAGGCCATAATGTATAAGGGCAAAACTCACATAAATTGTAATAAATTTACACTATATACAAAAATATGAACCCATAAGTGTTTATTTTCGATTATAAACCCTTACTTTAATTATATTATAGGTATTTAAAATCCTAATATTTTTATTCTAAGTCTGCTTCACATAAAATTAAGACAAGGGATTTAATAACCAATTAGCTTTACATAAAATTATATTGAAAATGAGTAAATTATATTGAAAATAGAAATACAAAAAATGATAAATAAATAAATAGTAGAGAAATATATTTTTGTTAAGAGTAAAACTAGAAATAAAAACACTAAGTTTATTTATTGGAAATTGTATATGAAAATTTAATTATTGAGTGAATCTCTTATTATTTGATTTTTCAATATAAGATAATTATGTATGTACATAAAAGATTAATATAGATAAGAAATAGATAGTACCAATTAGATTCATATAAATAAGATCAAGAAACACACTAAAAATATAAAATTATAAATTATAAATAAAGGCAAAAGATAAAAATTATTCAATAATATTTCAAATTTAAAAGTTAATGAGATTGTTGACAATATTTTGATAAAAGTTAATAGTTGTTTTTCTATATAATTAGCATAGATATAGGTAGGGGTGCAAATGATCCGAACCCAATCGAAAATTTGAGCTCGAGCTCGAGCTCAACGAGTTCAAAAAGATAGGTTCGAGTTCAAGTTCAATTAATTTTTTTTCTAAAATATTCAAATTTTAAAAATATGGACTATTATACCATGCGGAATACACCATTTAAAAATCTAAATAAAAACTCAAATCTAATAGGCAATTCTCACATTGCATATTTACTACCTTTTCAGCTTTTCTTTTTTATTTCTAATTTTAATTTTAATGAATTACTTGATTGATCGATTTATTTAATAAATATAGAGATAAGTAATATATTTATTTATATACATTAAATAAATATAGGATTAAGATAACCAACAAATGTATTTTGTTGTAGTGGATATTAAATATAACAGTAAAATTCATATATATACTACAAAAAATGCGAAATTTGTAACGGCTTCTTTGGAACTACCACAAGGCCGTTTCAAAATGCACGGCTTTTGTTACGTATTTGTAACAGTTAGGATGTTATGACGTCATGTCAGTGCTGATAACAATTTAAGTTATTTGTAACAACCTAAACTGTTTAAGGAGCCATTACAATATTAATACATCCGTAACGTCGTTACAAGATATTGGTTGTTACAATGTGTAACACTTTTTGTAATTATTTCTGAGTGAGAGAGTGTATGTTGAAAGGTGCAAAAATCGTGTGTATATGGATGACTTTTTTTACCAGATAATATTACAAAAGCCTTTCCAAATGTTGGCATTATAACGGCTATATTTTTTTAACAACTATTTTTTCAACGGTTATTTTTTTCATTTCAAAGGCCGTTACAATAACTGGTACAAAATAGATTATATACGTATGTGTTGTAAGTTGTTTTCATTTTATTTTTATTTGTTGTAGAGTTGCTTATTAACCGCATACACTCTCAATATCTCTCTGATTTTTGTGCATATACACTTGATCAAGTAGATTATTACTTAGTTTTTGGATCGGCAATTGATGATCTCTTGAGTTGGTTGATCAGGCAACAACGACTTATTTAACCCTTTTGTTAATTAAATTTATAGTTTACTTATTTTAGTTTTATGATTTTTTGATCTTATATGTTATGTATTGGTTTAGTATAATGTAATATTTATAAAATTTATAGGTCGAATTATATATTTATATATATACGTGTAAATATGCAGTGATATATCATCATGTTATTACAACTGAGTAGATGGATGTATGATAAGAATCTCAAGGGAGGGCAGGTCTTACACTGGAGTTTGAGGATCGAGTTAAGACTTTTATAGAATGCGCCAAGTGTCAGTATATGAATGGAGTCGGAAGTGCAAAAACACAGTTCAAAACATCCAATGATGTCAGTTATCACTTGTGTATGCGAGGATTTATGTCAGAATATTATAATTGAACTTTGTATGGCGATGAGAGGATGTAGGAGTACTTCGATGCTGTGACTGCCCCTCAAGTGCAAGAGGAACAAAATCCCAACTGCTCATGAGGAGGTAATTATTCACACTGGGGTAATAAACAACAGATGGATTGGCATAGAGGATGGTTTTTGATGCAGTAGGGCCGGGTTATTTGGTAGGAGGTCCCGCCCTACTGATGCCGGTCCTAGTTCATATTATTAAGGTGGTGGCCCCTATGATTATCTATTAAGGTTGGCAGACCAGTTTTACGATGTAATGCATGCTGCTGATCAGCCATTGTAGAACGGTTGCACCAAATCTCAATTAGCATCTATTGTTGAGTTGGTGAATATCAAAGCGGATAACCATATTTCTGAGCAATCATAATCGAATATCTCAGTGGGCTAATAAAATATTGGCCCCCCGATACACCCTGCCGAGAGATTTCTACAGTACGAAGAAGTTGATAGAGGATTTGGGTTTACCTGTTGAGAAGATTGATGCATGTGATAATGAATGCATGTTGTAATGGAAGGATGTACGACGATTTGGAATACTAGAAGTTTTATAGAGATGCTAGGTACAACTCGACACAGGGAGAGATACCTCTGCCGCAAGAAGTCTTCGTCTGCTGTTCTTAGGTACTTATTGTTTACTCCCCGTCTACAGAGGTTGTATGCTTCAAGAGCAACTACGGAGCACATGACGTGACATGCCACACATTAAACGGAGGATAGCTCAATGTGTCATCCTTCTGATGAGTGGTTGGAAGCATTTTGACCTGACGTATCCCGATTTTGTAGAAGAGCCGTGTAATATTCGGCTGGACGTTTGCACAGACGGTTTTCCGCTGCATGGGCAATGCGGTCGTACTTATTGATATTGCCCCGTTATCATTACACTGTACAATCTCCCCCCGAATATGTGCATGAGTTTTGAGTACATGTATCTTACAATGGTAATCCCTGGTCATTCTAGTCCGAAGCATCTGATTGGTGTGTCCTTGAAGCCGTTGAGCGAAAAGCTGTTGCAATTGTGGCATGTGAGTGTTCGAATGTACGACAATGCCACAAACAAGGCATTCATTATGCGGGCGATGTTGATGTAGATTGTGGACAACCTACCTGCCTATGGATGACGTCTGGATGGAGTACCGCTGGTATAATATATGAATGTGCAGGTTTATCTCGAGTTGAACTACAAGGACAATGAGCTCCTAAAGTATTATTATTGAGGTCCTAGTGAAGAGGTGATGACGTTCCCTTGCTACTTTCGTTATAGTGGATATTAAAAATTATAACGATAAAATTTATATGCATTATATTAAAAAGTTATTTATAAACAAATTATAGAAATATATTAAATTATTCATTAAGCTTGACTTTTAGATAATATAAATTAAAACACCATATTTGATATCATCTAAAACTAAAACATCATATATTAACTAATAATTCTAATTTATGGTGAATTTTAAATATTTAGTTACAAAAAAGTATCAAAACTTACTAAATTGTTGCTTAAGTGTGTTTTCAAACAATATAAATAAAAATACTATATTTTATAATTATATAAAATTAAAATAAGTGATATATTGACTAATAATTCTAATATATGATGAATTTTTTTAATATAAACTTGATATAATATTAAATATGTACTTAAATAATATTTATAAATAAAAAATAAAAAATAATAGGTGTGAGCTCGCAAACACGAAGCATATAGATCAAGCTCGAGTCGAGCTCAAATGCAGCTCAGCCCAACTTCCACCCTATAGGACCTTGCAATATAAATATTGAAACTATGGATATGTCTAGTTAGAGTAAATTTTTATTAACAATAGTTAATAAATGATCAATCTAAAATCATTTCACATCAATAAATTTAGAAGTAAAAGGCATCAAGATATGGTACTAAAAAATAAAACATAACATACACAAAGACAATATAACAACTAAAATTGAATTAAAAAAATAAAAAAATAGTCATAAAAAATTACAAATAAAACTTGATCAATTTTATTAAAATGTAACTTTTTATAAAATTCCAAAACAAGGGATTTTACTAATTAATTTTACTATAATATTAATCATTTTATTATATTTTATTTTCGCGTAATTTTGTTCAAGTACAAGATATGAAATATAATGATTAGTAAATACGAAATACAAAAACTTAATTTTAAAAATTATTACTTTTTTAATAATATCAATTAAATTTAAAAGTGAACAACAAATAATAGACTTAAATAATTTCCTTGTCAATTAAAACACTTACTATCAATCTTTTTAAAATGATAGAAATATAAATAAGATTATTATTTCTTTTTAGTAAATAAGTGACAAATTCACCTCCAAATATATATTTTACATATGCAACACATGCCATACTTCCTAGTAAATTAAAAATAAGGGTAAATTATAACGAATTCTTCTGAAATTTAAAATAATACAAGTACACACTCGTTGTTTGAAAAATAATCAAAATTCCTATAATTTTAACGGTCGTCTAACAATTAGTTCATTCCAAAAATCAATCAAAATTCCTATAATTTTAACGGTCGTCTAACAATTAGTTCATTCCATTAGTCCCTGTTAGATTTTTATTTATTTTTTTTACTAGTAAACTGATCAAAATACCCTTGTGGACCAAGAATTATAATTTTACTTATTTTTAAAAAAAAATCTTGAAATTTTTTATGAACTATGTTAATAATATTTTTTTTACAAATTTTCTAATTTTTTTCATCCACAACGTTCTTTATATATATATATATATATTGATTTATTTCTAACAAAATACAATAAGAGCAAAGTTACAATTTTTTACGTCTATTCAACGATTACTTAATTTTATCAAAGATCAGGACGTATTTATAATTTCAAGCAACGAGGCTTGAGGGTATTATTGCGTATATTAAACGTTACGACACTTGTTGTAATTTACTTTAAAAAAAAAAAGAAAAAGTTGAACAGAAAATTCCTTCTCCGCAACAGTAAAAATATTTGATTGAATTCCAGATCTAACCCTGAGGCACAGGTGCTGACGTAACGTACAAAGTGTAACTCTCAAAATAAATGTGAAAGTTAATCCCCTAACGGTCGAAAAGGTAAATAACAGTCGGAAATAAATAAGAAAGGGCCCTCACCCCTCATCAACGGTCCACTGCGTCGTCTCTCAAGTCTCTCACGTTCCTCTCTCTCTCTCTCTACCTCTAAATACTGCTCTGTAATCATTCTGTAATCAGGGATTTTCAAAGAGATTGTGAATACACATTTTCGTATTTGCGTTTGAGCAGCAGAGAAATTGAGCTTCTTCACAGGTATAATCTGAATGGAGGTGGCAGTAATTGATTGGAAGAGTATAGATACAAGATTTGTGGAAGACGAGTTGTATGAGTACATCAATGCGCCTAAATGGGTAGATTTCTCCGCCCCGGATGACCCCGTTGATGATGAGGCCTGGTTCTGCCGACCCAGTAAGTGAAAACACACTTCGCACCTGCCCAGATGCCGATATTGATTTTGATTTTCTTGGTTGTTTCTTGAGAGGGATGGGTTTTCATTTTTAATTCGTTTGGGGTAATCTTTTTCTTGCTGTGTAGATTGTGACCACCCAAAGACGGCTGAAGATTTCCTGAATGAGAAGCTGAGGACGCCCACTTCGAATTCTAAGGTTTCTGTTGCTTCCCTGTTCTTGATTTCTGTTTTCCAAGAAAATTTAGAAATTCCGGAAATCATGATGTTGGTATGGTCATTATGTGATTCTCAAGCTTTTTCTAGGTTTTATATACTGATTTGAAGCGAATCCTAATGCTGCTTGTAGATAGTTGAATTGATGAAGTTACTGAATGTTACACAAAAAGTTCATTCCCTTAGCATTCATTTTTACATTTCGATAATCTGTTTTTGTTTCTCACTCCTTCAAAGACTCTGCTTGTGTTCAAGCATCTGATACAGGAAGTGTTGAACTAAAGGCCGTCAAAATTTCATTCGATTTGAAGCTGTACTTGGGAATTAACTCTTTTCTTCGACAAACTGAATTGATGGGAAATCTGTATTCTTGTATTTTCCTACTTCTGTTAATATTTTCATCCAGTTACTCGTTTTCACTAACTACACACTTTTGCTTTATTTCCCAGACTAAAGAGATTGTGTCGTTTGTTAAGATGTGGCTGAAATTGTAGTTCTTGATTCCTGATATTTAAAACGATATTTGGTTTTATCCTGCTGTTGCTCATTTGTTTTCAACTTGCACTGCAGCTGCAAAGATCAGTTAGTGTATCCGATATCCCTCCATTCGGTGACAGAAACAAGAGGTATTTGACGAAATTTCCAGCACCGGACTGAAAGTTTTTATCCTCTTTATCGTTTCTAATCCGTACTTGATCATTCGTAATTACAGAGATGCAACACTGAAGAAGAGAGGGATAAATCAACCTTTTGCGACGATCAAGGACACAAACTATCATAGGGTGGTCGAAGATGGCGAAAATCAAGACCCCAATTTCTCAACTCCTCTAATTCACAAAGCTAAACTTGGAAAAGGGGCACTCAAATCAAGCACAGAGAAGAAACAAATAAAGGAGACTATGACGAAGAAGGAACAAACACCAAAGCTGAGAAGTACTTTGTCAGCAAGGAATTTGTTCTCAGGTGGGGATTTACTAAACAAGGTTGCAGAGTTTTGCAACGAGTTGAAGAAGATCGCAACTAGAACAAGAGATAAGGAGACCGCAGTTGATGTGGACAGAAACAATGTGGAAAAGCATCAGGGTAAAGATCATAGTGATGAAAATTTAGGGGTTTTGAATGATAAAGAAAAGGAAAGGAAACCATTGCTAGAGTTGCCTAAAGTGAAAAGTGAAGCAATCGAGTTAAGTGGCTCCAAGGGGCAACAGAGAAGGAAAAAGTAAAGTTT
>NC_026155.1:6864194-6917412 GCF_000512975.1 Sesamum indicum | reverse complement strand
ACTGCAGAATATCTCTGGATTCCTAGTGTTTAGTTCAGCATGTAGCAAACAAATTCTGTGAAGAAATGAATAAATTTCAGTGTATTGTAATGTGAACTTGTATTCGTCCATGCAGAAGAAATGATGATGCAGAGAACACTCCAATTTCTGTTGATGTGAAGAACATTAAGCACCAAGAAGGAGCAGAGGGCTTGTTGCAAATCCGGACTTGTCCTCCCACTCCACAGTGTTTCTCTGCCAATCGCGGACCTCTGAAATCAACGACACCTAAGCCTTTCAGGCCCAGACCTCTGGTATGTACAAGTTCCTTAACGGATTGATCACACAATTTAGCTAAGTAATTGTTTTGTTATGGACAAATACCTCTGAAATCAACGACACCTAAGCCTTTCAGGCCCAGACCTCTGGTATGTACGAGTTCCTTAACAGATTGATCACACAATTTAGCTAAGCACACAATTTAGCTAAGTAATTGTTTTGTTATGGACAAATATAGTAACTAGCTACTCTCTCCTTAACCACTGAATTCTAGTAAAGAGGGAAAAACATGTCTGTTGTAAGGTGCTCTAGGTGAGAAGGCACTTTCTTTTTCATGCTGGGGTTTATTTGCATGTGCTGGAGGGCATAAAACAGACACTGTTTGTTAGTTGAATTCTCATGGTCGGAAGCCAAAAACCAATTCATGGTCTAGTAACCAAAGCCTTGAACACATTGACAATAGTTAAATCAGGAGGAAGATGCTGATTCTTGATAGATACCGTGTTATAAAAAGCAACACTGTTGCAGGAAGCATGTCAATAGTGAACTGCATGTCTATCATTCCCGGACATTTGTGCTCCAATCATCACTTTTTGCCACATTTAAGTACAAGATGCTGACTGGCATTGTTTACTGATTGATTCACATGACTGGAAGAATCAGGAGAGAGGGATTCTGCAGGAGCTGAAACAGATGAACAAGGAGGTGGTGAATAGGGTTGAAAGAGAGGAGAAGACCAGCAACCATGGAGGAGAGGCTGCTGAAAAAGAAGCAAGATCGTTGGACGTTTTCTGGTTCCTAAAGCCGTGCACTCTCTCAAGTTAAATCAACAGATACAACAAATCAGCCATAGAGAAACTTTGCATATATATATATAGTCAACTCTTTCATTCTTTCATTTTTTATACAATTCCATTGTCTCATTATTTCTTGATTCATTTGTTTGTTACTTAGAAAACAAAATGTTGACGAATAAAGATATGTACTGTGCTATATTCAAGCAACTTCCAGTCAATAAATGAGAATGCCTCCTTTCTGAATTTATGTTACAATTCCATTATATAATGTTGGAGGGAATGCAAATCATGAGAAACCAAAATCTATTTCTGCCTGCAGACAAAAGGAAGGAAGAAAATTATCAAAGATGTTTCTCCTCCTCCAAAAAGTGTAATTTTCTTCAGCAAAATTTGGCAGCTTACATTTGATTTCTGAAAAAGAGTCAAAGACTAGGTTCTTTCCTTTGGTAAGCAATTTCCGAAATAGCTCTAAAGGTACAAAAAATGACCCACAAACAAACTGTACATGAACACAACTGGGGAGTTCCATTCATTGATGTTGAACAATCAAAGTCATGAAAAGAAACTAGAACAAGAAGCTTGAAAGCTGCACATTTTGGAGAGATATTCAATTGCACATCAACAATTTGGGCAAGTATGTTGAATTTTCAACAAATTATCATAGGCTAGCAAGTGCAAATCCATAGATGAAGTTCCCTTACCATTCCCTCCGGCCTCCTTCCTCGGTCAATTTTGTCTCTTCTCCAAATTCCAAAAGCCCCCATTACAAGAATGAGAAACCTTTTAAATATGGATCCTAACTGCAGAGACTTGTAATATAGCATCCCAAATAGGCCAAAATCATCCAACCCTTTTCAGAAAGGACTGTAATCCCCCAAGATAACAAACAAGAAAAAGGAAAAAAAAAAAAGTTGCTGATAGGCATAAGCTCTGTAAAAATGAATGCAAAAGGGGGGACATTATATATATAAAAAAATGAAATTTTATTTCATGTGATCAAATCTACTAAAGAAACAGTACAAAATCTCACTCTTCCATTTATTATTCCCTAAACTCTTACAACAAAAACCATCTATTTTCCAACACCACCACAAGTTCAAGAACACCTGAATCTTACACAAAAAAAAAAAAAAAAAGGAGCAAAACTATTCACAAGGTTTCTTTCATTCTACGTGGGTTCCATCCAAACCTCTGAATCTTCAACAAAATCCGCCTAAGTAGTATTACACAGCATACAATTCAAGATCCTCCTACAAGCGTACCTTAAACGAGGATAAACCCTAACAGTATGAACACTCGTCTCCCTCCACATATCCTGTACGGCCTCCAAGAAAAGATTCAAGCTTCTGATTGGGGGGACGTAAAGAATCAGAGGGGCCGCGGAAAACGCCACCGCGAAGAACAAGTGCAGCATCTCAGCTTGAAAAATCAAGAGAAGAGATCAGTCAAAAAGGACGATCTTTATATATTAGAGACGATCTCTTTTATGGGATTCGAAAGAGATTTTGAGACAATGGAGAAAAGGGCTGAGGTTGAATTTTCCTGACTGTGTGAAGATAAAGTTTGCAATCGATTTGGAGAATTTTTCGTGGTTTTGTGCCTGCAAGAACCGCAAAGGGATTTTGTGCTCTCTTGTGTGGAGGAGTGAGTGATAAAGGACCCGAGTTTGAGCTTTGTTTTGTAATAATTATTAATAATAAAAAGTATTACAATAAAAATAAATTAAAATTATTACTTACCAATAATATTTTAATTGTTAGTAATAATTATTTAATAATTAATTTTCCAACGCAGCCCCACCAACATATAAAAATATATGTAATACAAAATGAAGAAAAAAATAAAATTTATTAAAAGAAACAATTATGGTCTAAGGAATGAATAAGAAATAAAGTGAGACAGAAATATGGAGCAGTGGGTCGAGAAAACGAAATTACAATGATGAAATTATTAACAAATATCGAAATTTCTACTCTGATTAAATTTTATTTAAGTGCATAAATAAATCAAACAACATATTTAGGTATTCACGTATTGATACGATATTTTTTAATAATTTTACGAATGATTATGTAAAAAGTATTATAGTAAAAAGAATTACAATCAGCATAGAATGTTAGTTATTGTAATTATTGTGGGTGTTTGCAGCCGTTTATGAAGCATTTATCAGCTTCAAAAAGTATTTTTACTACTGTTTAACGTATAATTTTCTCTAAAGTTTAGTCGTACCGTAAAAACAAAAGCAATTGGAACCATTTCTATTATGTATCTATGATCTATCCTCTTTTCATAATAGAAGAGTACCATTTTGGTATTTTTTATTTTTTTGGTCACTCAATTTTTTTCCCTAACACTTCTCAACTATTAATTTTATTTTTTCTTCTCTCACTCTTTTATAATATCTTTTTTAATATTTTTTATTTGTACAGATAGAGTTATATATTTTTAAAAATATTTTATATATATTTTAAATTTTACAGTAATTAATTATTCACACATATTTCAAACACACTAATTATTATTATTTTTCTGACGTTGGCTGGGTACTTAAATTGTGTGGCATTTCATAGAATTTTAGGATTTTGTAACTTATTATTTTTACTTGTATTCTATGCCCATAGAATTTCATGCAATATATATATATATATAACTATTATATTGGAAAATTAAAAATTGCATGTATATGTTGGGTGAATAATAATTTATCCCCTGTGATATTGAAAATGAGCACATTACCCTCATATGAAAAAAAAGTCGCAATTTACCCCCATGTGATATTGAAAATGAGCATATTTCCCCCCTATGAAAAAAATTACAATTTACCCCTGTACTTTTTAAAATATAGGGAGGTAAATTACTTCATTTTAAAAATCATAGGAGGTAAATTGTTGTATTTTAAAAAATACAGGAAAGTAAATCGCTATTTATTTTCTCATAAGGAGGTAATTTGCTCATTTGCGATATCACAAGAGAATTGATCGCATTTTTTTCGATATATATATATATATATATATATATATATAAGGTTATTATTTTAATGAGCCTTCAATTTTAAGATTAGCTTTCTTTTCTTGGATGCTTTTTCTTAATCTTTTTATAAAGTTAGATAGTGATGAAAAAATAAAGTAAAAAGGGTTCACAAGTCATATTCTTTTTTCTCACTTTTTTGGAGTGAAATAAAAGCCATTTGCTTTTTTGCTCTCATTGTGAATTTCATCTAAATTTGAATTTTTGGTTGTAAAGTGTCTGATTTATTTTTTGAATGTCACGAGTTTGAATTTCTTTAAGTATATTAAATTTGCCGTCGGCTCATAATGCTTGATGAAGTGAATATTATTGGAACGACTTTACTAACACATTGGTGGGGCTACAATGGTAAAGTTGAAGTACCTCAACGAACTTTGAGAAAATGAACACTTCGTAGCAGTTAGATCTTTTTACATGAAATCTATATTGAAAAATATGTTTTAGGTGAAATCTATTACCAGAATACTCCAAGAATGTTCTAGTAAATTGGAGATCGGATGCTGTGCCTCGTGAAAAAAGGAACATGTGAGAATAACACTAGGAATGTTTCGATTATATATTTTGATGCTTAACTTAGCAAGGTTGTAAAGATAAAAATATAAAGATTGTAAAAGTATTTAGGACAATAAAAGTTATACCTAAGGTATGGATGGTTATATTTATGAACATTTTCCAA
This sequence comes from Sesamum indicum, assembly GCF_000512975.1. Taxonomy (NCBI): domain Eukaryota; kingdom Viridiplantae; phylum Streptophyta; class Magnoliopsida; order Lamiales; family Pedaliaceae; genus Sesamum; species Sesamum indicum. The sequence continues at coordinate 6,912,654 of NC_026155.1, read as the reverse complement.
CTATAACGTGAATAATTGATTAAAAATCACCTTATAATTCTCATGTGTCCGTACATACACATATTCAAATCAAAGTCGAACCGATACGATCTGACTAAGCGAGACGTGAATCTTGATCAATTCTTAAATTATATAGAATTTTAGGGGTATTTTAATAAATTTCATATATCATTACGTAACCCTATATACGATCAAAATTTTTACCATTAAAAAACAAATACATAATTTCTTGAGTCGAAATTTTGGTTAATTCGTAATCAGCTGCTCAGGTTTGACTTGCACGTTTTTAGTGCCACGTTGTAATAATGATTAGGTGCATAATTATGAATCATTAATTGTTAAACAAATATATTTTATTAAACTCTTCGTGGAATGTTCGACGAGCTTCGCCACCAAACTCCTCAGAAAAATGAGAGCTCTTCTCGAAAGTTTGTTGATTGATAAAGACAAGTCAGTCTGAAATTCAGATGTTTCGCGAAGTGCATCAAGGATTATGTTACGATTTTGATTTTTTTAAAATTATTTTTAAATTAAATTATTACTGACAATTTTATAAAATAATATTTAAATTACTACTTTTAAAATCAAAATTAAAAGTGCTGTTGCTAGCGCTTTATAATACTTATAATAAAAACAAAACATTTAGACTAACAAAAAGTAAGAACTAAAACTTTTTCATTGGCTAAAAGTAATAGATTATCTAAATAATTAAAATTAAATACACAATAATTTACGAATATACATAGATGAAGTTTTTAAGTAATAAATGTAACAAGTTTCGAACTAATTAAAGTTAAATACGCAATAATTTAAAATATAATACCATTAAAAGTTTTGATTGTCTTGATAATTGTTTTGAATGAACGAATGCTTTTGAGTAACACACATAAGTCAATTTTTGTGAGCTTTTGGGCCTTATGAGCACATCTTATTGCTCTAATATTTTATTTGGCTATGTGATGTCATCTCTGGTTTAATTTTATAAAACGTCTTCGGTTATACATGTTGAGGCTGTATTTGTTGAGTACACACATAAGCCTGCACAAATGACCATTCTTAGTAGCCCAATTGAGCGTAAACCGAATTTACAATGTATACAAGATACAAGCCTTTTATGACCATTTTGTTCATGAGACCCTCTGAACCCCATTTCTAAAGGATTAGAATGACAGCTTGTGCACTGCTTTTCTATCAATATATGGTGTGATAATGATTCCTCTTAGATAAATTATATCTGGTATCACTTGTAAGGAATAAATGGAATAAGACCATTTGAGATCGAGCCATAAAGATTGTAGTCCTCCAATTAAATGTCGGGATAAAGATTTTTTCTAAAGATAGGTTAAGTACACCTATAAATAGAGTTTGTAATCCTCCGAATGCATGTTGAAAAGGACTTCTCTGGTAAGATGAATGTAGCACGCCCTCCGTAAATATATTTCATCGTACAAGAAATTTACATTTACCCCCAATAAGATAAATATTCTTTTTACTAACATATTATATAATTAAGTTTCAAACAAGTGAGTTGAGAGCCGTAGCTATGTAATCATAGAGATATTACTCTTTCAGTGAATTGGTATTTTAAGGTTGTAACGGCTAGAAATTTTACTTTTTCTTTTTTCCTTTGGTTGTGTCCACAAAAGTTGCAGTTTATTAAATTTGAAATGATGGTGGTGTCTTTAATTTGATTTAATATAATATATTGATAAAAATAAAATTTATTTTATTAGATTAAATGTAAATTTTTTAACATATAAAAATTATTTATTGAGGGATTGTTAAATTGATCGGTATCTGTATATATTTTATATAAAAATTAGTATTTTTTATTTAATAAATATTTATACATTATGATTATTAATACATTATATATATAATATTATATAAAAATAATTTTTCTTTTTTTTAAAAAAATCACGTCCAATCGCGAGAGGGGCGGGGGCATTACACACCTCCCTCTAAGGAAGTAAATAGCTTCAATTTTAATAACACAAAGAGGTAATTTGATATATTTTTTTCACAAAGGGATATTTTGCATATTACTCATATCACAGGGGGCAGTATGCATTTTACCCTTTACTCTTTGTAAGCCCAATCTGTAAGTCCTTGCTTGTTTACTTCAGATTTCTTGACTCTTTGCGTCTATTACAGGACCTGAAGACTAAAGCTGTCTTGGCAATAGACAATCAAATAGGAAAGCTATACATCTTTGACAGCCACTATTTTCTCCAACAACACTATTACAAAGACTAAATATTTCCTTTGATTCAATTTGTAATCTGTAATGAGTATGATATAGTAAATCACATTATGTAATTGACTTGCACTTTTGTATAGACAAATCTCATGATGCGTAAATTTCAAACCACATCTATTCTTTTTTCCTTCCATTTACATGTTCTAACTCAATTGAATATCAAAATTAAAAGTATTAGGATTGACAATGAGTCTGAGTTTTTTGTGATGCTTGTCAATCTTTTTTCAGATGTCATGGAATTATACACTAGAAATTGTGTGTCTACACCCTCAACAGAATGGGGTTATGGAACGGAAACATAAACACCTTCTCCATGTTGCTAGGTCCCTCATCCTTGAGTCTCAGTTGCCTAGATGTTTTTGGGCAGATTCCATACTTACAACCACATACATCATTAATACATTATCATCCCTAGTCCTTGAGTGGAAATCACACTATGAATTACTCCATCAAAAGCCCCCTTTCTATGCTTATACGCGAGTTTTTAGATGTCTTTGTTCTGCCTCCAACATCAGTCCCAACAAGTTCAAGTTTGATGTTCGGGCTTTTAAGTGTATCATGCTTGGTTATGCACCAGCCCAAAAGGCTTATAAACTCTATGACCTCTTGAGAAGAACACTTCTTATATCTAGGGATGTCAAATTTCATGAAGACATATTTACTTACAAATCTATTCATACTACAAATACTCCTCATTGCCCTATGCCATTAGTTTCCCCCATTGCTGACGATTCTGCGGCTCCTCATACTCCTTCCCTTCAGATAGATTTTGTGCTTCCTCCTCCATCCTCTCCTTCACCTGATCCTCCTCTACTTCCCAACTCTCCTCGCAGATCTCATAGAACATCTTATCCTCCAACCTGGATGGCTGATTTTAGTTGGAACTCCAGCACCATTGATAATCATATCATTCCTACTTCATGTTTTACTCCCACATATATTGCTTTCTTGGATGCTTATTTTACAATGCAAGACCAGATTTTACTCTCAAGTGTGCACCCAAGAAGAGTGGAAACAGGCCATGAAGGAGGAATTTGATGCTTTGAAAGACAAGAACTTGGGAGTTGACTAATCTCCTTTTGGGGAAGAAAGCCATCGGGTTCAAGTGGGTGTACAAAGTGAAGCTTAACTCAGATGGAACTGTTGCTCGTTACAAGGCTTGCCTTATTGCTAAGGGAGACAATCAGGTGGAGAGCGTGGATTACACGGAGAGTTTTTCTCGGGTGGCTAAATGTGTTACTATTAGGCTTCTTATTGCTACTACTTTTGATTGGGTCATTCATCAACTTGATATCAACAATGCATTCCTCCATGGCTATTTAGATTGAGGACATCTACATGACCATAGCTGAGGGTTGTGAGGAGCAACCAAGGCAAGTTTGCAAGCTCAAACGTTCTTTATATAGTTTAAAGTAAGCATCCCGAAAGTGGAACTAGGAGTTTACTAGAAAGTTGTTGGATTTTGGACTTCTTCAGTCCTATCATGACCATTGCTTATTTGTCAAGGGTCATGGATCTGATTTGCTCATCCTCTTTATCTATGTGGACGATGTTCTCGTTTGTGGACCTTTTCTTGCTTTGATATAGGAGGCCAAGAAATACAGGGTGATGAGGAGAATTACACAATTACCGAAATGCCCCCCTATTTTCAGCATAATTACTGTACCCAATGACTGCACCTATGACTGCGCATGACGGGACCCACTGTGCAGTTGCAGCAGCGGCGGTTGCAGGTCCGACAGAGGGTGACGTGGCGCGCCTTCACTGGAGCCACGTGTAACGTATACAGAGGGTATCGTACCAGTATAAATACCCTCATTTATGGTATTTCAAGTACGCTTTATCACCTACTTTTACCGCCAATTTATGTTCTAGTTCGATCCCATTATCTTATTTTCGACCCCACCTTTTTTAACTTAAGCATCGGAGGGCCATCGTCGAGGGCTTCTCGGCTAATCTGACGTTTGTTGTGTTCTCAGGATCCACTCCAGGTAGCTTAAAAGAGGGAGTCAGCGATCACGACCCAGCTATTCGACCTAGCGACCCCGATCCGAAAATCCTAATTTTGAGCGACCAACATCATTTGGCGCCGTCTGTGGGAAATTTGAGAACAAATTGAAAATGAAAGGGTCATCAAGACGGGATCAACCAGCAGAAGAGACTCCAAGGAAAGGAGATGAGAGGATGATACAAATGACGAGAGAAGAATTACAGCACATGATAGATGAAGCGAGCAGGAAGGCCATTGTTGAATATGAGCGCAGGACGGTGACCCCTGCTAGAGAAGGGGTTAAACGGCAGCTGTTCCAAGAGATGGAGGCGGAGCAGAGAAGAGAGACCTTGAGGGCACCTGAAAGAGGTCCCGAGAGAACCTTATCCAATGAGGTAACCAGTAAAAGAACAGTGGTTAGCAGGAAAACCGCCGCGAGACAGCCAGCTATCTCACGGGAGGAGGTGGACAGTGTTGGAAAGCAGATCGAGCAATTGGAAAAACAAATCGAGGAACTGAAGAAGAGGGGAGAATTAGTGTCGCAGAATAGGAGCTCGCCCTTCACTAATCGAATTTTGCTGGAAGTGGTCGATAATAATTTCTGATTCCCGGACTTGCCCAAGTATGACGGAAGTAAGGACCCAAGGGAGCATGTCGCTGCCTTCGACCTGGTGATGAATCTTTATGGTCAAATCGATCCGATCAAGGCAAAACTATTCGTCACTACGCTGAAGGGCAAAGCTCAGGAGTGGTTCACAAGCTTAGGTAGTGGAACTATTGATTCTTATGAGCAGTTAATTCACAAGTTTTCTTTTCATTTTGCCAGTAAGAGAAAAGCAAAGAGATCGGCGACCCACCTGTTCACGATCCGACAGCGGGAGGACGAAACGCTGAAAACTTTCATGGGGCGATTCAATAACGAAGTGTTGGAGGTACAAGATTTGAGAATCGACATGATGGTGAGCATTTTAATTCATGGCCTGCAAAAAAGCCCTTTTGCATCGGCGTTGGCACGTGACCCGCCTACGGGGACGGAGCAGTTGATGGAGATGGCCCAAAAATATATCGATGAAGAAGAAATGAACGCCATGAAGGATAATTATTGGTCCAGAGATCCGGCCAGGATGAGGGGAGAAAGATCGCGGGAAGGAAAACAACGAGCGGAAGGAGATCGTGAGCGGAAGGGACCTTACGTGCCCCGATACCACAGGTACACCCCACTAACGACCACTAGAGAGAAGGTGATGATGATGGTCGAAAACGAGGGCCTACTGCAGCGACCAGAGAAGATGCGTGATACCCGGACCAAAAGGAACTCTAATAAATATTGCAGGTTCCACAAGGATAGAGGGCATAACACGGAAGATTGCTACCAACTAAAGGACGAGATCGAACGGCTGATAAGACAAGGGTATTTCAAGCATTTGATCGACAGGATGGCAGAACCGCAAGATCGCAGTAGGTCGCGGAGTCGGGAAAGGCTCCAGAGGGATGAAGCGGGAGCGAGCGGAGCTCGAGACAATGCTCCCACTAAGGGCGTTATTCACACTATCTCCGGGGGTCCCACAAGTGGGGACTCGGGTAGAGCAAGGAAAAGATACGCTAGAGAAAATAGGTGGAAGCATGGTGAGCTGATGATGCATGTGGAGAAGCAGGAGAGCATCGTCTTCGGAGATGAGGATTTAAGTTCTGAAGTGGTTGAACAAAATGACCCTATGGTCATAAAAATGGACATTGCGAACTACCAGGTACATAAGGTGTTAATTGATAATGGTAGTTCCGTTGACATTATTTTTACTGATGTCCTCAGGAAGATGGATCTGGGAGATGTAAGACTGAAGCTTGTACGAACACCCCTAGTCGGGTTCGGAGGTAACGAAAAGGTCATCCCAGAAGGTGTACTTGAGCTGCCCGTGTCGCTGGGGGAGGGAACCCAAGAGGAAGACATGCATGGTTTCATTCCTGGTCGTCGATAGCCCATTTGCGTATAATATTGTGTTGGGACGACCAGGATTGAACAAATTTCGAGCAGTGGTGTCCACCTTTCATCTGAAGATGAAGTTTCCGACACCACAGGGAATCGGCGAGGTCAAGTGCGACCAACTAACAGCGAGGCAGTGCTACAATCTTGCTGTGAAGCAGGGAGAGTCGAAGAAAGAAAAAAGGAAGGAGGAAACAAACCGAGAGGCGGCTAAGCGAGGAAAGATGGAGAGGATTGAACCGTCGGGAGAGTACAAGGAGGTTGAGTTGATCTCTGGGAACTTTCAAAAAACGACCCGTATTGGGTCGCAAATGACTGCAGAAATGGAGACGATGATGATCGACTTTCTGCGGAGTAATAATGACATATTCGCGTGGAGTCCATCCGATTTTCAAGGTATCAATCTTGAGATTATTGTTCATAGATTAAATGTTGATCCGCAGGTTAAACCAGTGAAGCAGAAGAAGAGGGTTTTTGGGATCGAGAGGAATAAGATAATCGAAGAGGAGGTCGCCAAGTTGTTGCGTGCTGGGTTTGTTCGAGAAATCCAGTACACGACCTGGCTATCAAATGTTGTGGTGGTCCCAAAAGCAGCAGGAAAATGGAGGATGTGCACGGACTACACGGACCTTAATAAGGCATGTCCTAAGGATCCATACCCGCTGCCAAGGATTGATTTGCTGGTGAACTCGACGGCAGGATGTGCGCTCTTTAGCATGATGGACGCTTACCAAGGCTACCATCAAATTTTCATGGCCAAGGAAGATGCTGAAAATACTGCGTTCGTGACCGAAAAGGGAGTGTATTGTTATGATGTGATGCCATTCGGGCTGAAGAACGCTGGAGCGACCTACCAAAGGCTGGTTAACTGCATGTTTAAGGATCATATTGGGAGCACGATGGAAGTGTATGTGGATGACATGCTGGTCAAAAGTAAGAAGGAGGATGACCACCTAACAAATTTGCGAACAACTTTCGATATCATGCGATCTTATGGCATGAAGCTGAACCCGTCCAAATGCACCTTCGGGGTGCGGGGTGGCAAGTTTCTGGGTTACATGGTCAGCGAACGAGGCATTGAGGCAAATCCAGAGAAAATCAAAGCGATCATGCAGCTTGGATCGCCTAAATCTGTAAAGAAGGGAGTAATGATGAGGAGAATTACACAATTACCGAAATGCCCCCTATTTTCAGCATAATTACTGTACCCAATGACTGCACCTATGACTGCGCATGACGGGACCCACTGTGCAGTTGCAGCAGCGGCGGGTGCAGGTCCGACAGAGGGTGACGTGGCGCGCCTTCACTGGAGCCACGTGTAACGTATACAGAGGGTATCGTACCAGTATAAATACCCTCATTTATGGTATTTCAAGTACGCTTTATCACCTACTTTTACCGCCAATTTATGTTCTAGTTCGATCCCATTATCTTATTTTCGACCCCACCTTTTTTAACTTAAGCATCGGAGGGCCATCGTCGAGGGCTTCTCGGCTAATCTGACGTTTGTTGTGTTCTCAGGATCCACTCCAGGTAGCTTAAAAGAGGGAGTCAGCGATCACGACCCAGCTATTCGACCTAGCGACCCCAATCCGGAAATCCTAATTTTGAGCGACCTACATCACTTGGATAATTTGTTTACCATTAAAGATATTGGTGATGCCAAATATTTCCTTGGTTTGGAAATTGCTTGTTCTGACTTGGGAAATGTTGTCACTCAAACTAAATATGTCCTTAACATTATCCATATGTTGGATTGGATCGTGTTCGCTCTGCCAATACTCCTTTACCCATAAGTCTTTAAACTTTCCTCCCATAGTGATGCCATTCTTCTTGACCCTAAACCATATAGGCGTTTGGTTGGACGACTGTTTGTATCTGGGTTTCACTAGGCCAGAATCTCACTTACGGCTCAACAGCTTAGCCAGTTTGTTCAAGCTCCTTGTTAGCAACATATGGACGCAACTTTACATCTCGTGCGCTATTTGATGGGATCTCCCTCGAAAGGCTTATTTTATTCTTCTTCTAGTAATCTTTGTCTCTAGGTTTACTGTGCTTCAGATTGGGCCGCCTGCACTGGCTCTCGTCATTCTCTTACTAGCTACTGCATTTTTCTAGGTCCGACACTTGTTTCCTAGAAGACTAAGAAGTAATCCACGGTATCACACTCTTTAGCCGAAGTAGAGTATGAGATATTTTAGGGTCTATGCTATTTAAACTTATTGTGCTCACTTTCCATATACATAGAAAGAAAATATTTTTAGAGCAATCTTCAATGGCTTCCGTCTTTGAGAGCATTCTCTTTAATTTCCACAATAACAACCAATTGAATGCTAAGGCAAATAATCTATTATTGTTGCATCAATCGATTGTTGAGGGCATCTTCCGCTGCATTGCCTTCCCCATTCCAATCGATTGTAGTTCTCGAGTTCAACTTTCGAATGTGCGAAAGGCAATCACCTTCATCACAATCTTCCTGCCCTACCACCGTCTCGTGCCCTCCGTCGTGTCCAATTCAACCAGCTCCACAAGTGCATCTTGTTGCAGTCTCACGCATGACTCCTTTCTATTTTTGATTATATAGACCGCCCCGTAGTTGCTATTTCTCAAAAAATATCCCTGTCAAAATTTATTTTGACCGCTCTAGCCATCATCGATCGTTGTCACCTAATAACACCTCTCTCCATTTGCACTTCCTCGACCTGGTCAGGTGGTGCACAAGAAGGAAATGGTCCGCTTGGGAGATTAGTTCTTCAGAGCTGAAGTGGCGGCTCTTAAATGTTATCTGGTTTGGCCTCCATGCCTTAAATGTATCACACGACTGGTCGTCATCCATGCGTGCATATAATAAATAATATATTATAAATAAAAAATATATATAAACCAACACATCATGTTTTGGCTACTTATAAAATTTTAATGGCTGAAATCCTACAATTATCAAAATTTATTAGTTTAAAATTTTAAATTTGTCGTTCCTACATCATAAGTTTTTGTTTTGCTCCCCTTATATACAGGATAGTAAGTACAATTGTGTACATATTCTTTTGCCAAAACACTATCATATCTACGCGGCAGTGTTTGCATTGTCATTGACACTATACACATAATTTAAATATTTACACATTTCACATTTGCAATGTCAACATAGAAAATTATGCACAATTGCTATTATTTATTACATAATGTGTGTAAATGTTATTATAAGATCTTCATGTTCACATTTAACTGCTAAATAAACGATAATCTAATTAATGACTAAGAGACAAACAAGAAGTTATTTAAGTTACAAGTCAATGCCAATTTTATATACATTTTTTTTGTTAATTACATTTAGACCCCTCTAAAAATATAAAATTACACTTTTTAAAAAAAAAAAAATTCACTATTTACACTTGTTCTTCTTGTTAGAATCTGGACGAAAAATGCTGATGTTAACAAAAAAAAAGTACATAAATTTTCAATTTTGTCCCTCGTTCAACATTACTATAATATAATTTTATACTTATAAGGGGAAAAAATATAATAACATTAACCTTACTCCCTATATATATTACATTTATCCCTTTATAAGTGCAAAAAATACTTGAGAGTACTAAATGTAATTTTTGCTAACTTCAGCATTTTTCGTCCAAATCCTAAAAGAAGGGGGTCAGGTGTAAATGGACAATTTCAAAAGGGATGCAAGTGTGATTTTAATTTTTTCTGAGAAAAAGTATAATCGTATATTTTAAACAAAATTAAAATGTGGTTAAGGACATATAAAATTAGTCTTAATGAAAAGTCCTATTAAAAAAAAGTACTTAGTCTGCATCTAGTGGCACTACATAAAATTCCTGTACATATCAGATCTGATCAATCTCATCTGATTACATAAAAAAATATCATCAAATTGATTATATAAATTATTAGTTTTTTTAGACTATACGTACACTAATTAACTATAGATATAATTTCCTCGCTCTTTCATTTGTTTGAATCCAACTACACCCAATTCGAGCTACCAAAGCCAAAGGTTGAATTGGTGTTACTACTCCCATTTGCTGGAGGTGAGGTCACTAGAAAAAAAAAATAGTATTGATTATCATTTTATTGCTATAAATTCAAATTATGGTAAATAATTATTATTTATCATAATTAAATAAAAATAGATACAAAAATTTAACTTATTTATTATGAAAATTATTTTTGTCATGGCTATGAGCCTTTAGCTATTATGAATGTATTAGCCACACCCGCAAAAATCACAGTCAATAGCCATTGTGTAACCGTGATCAATGACTTTTTATTACGACTATTAATTTTAAATCATAAAATTTAACCATAATTAAATTTTATATTTATTATAGTAGGTGAAGGGTTTCCTATCACATTTTTTAAAACACATACAACCCTACTTTTATATATATCTATATATATATATATATATATATATGGTGAATAATAATTTACCCCCTGTGATATTGAAAATGAGCATGTTATCCCCCTATGAAAAAAATATAACAATTTACCCCCTTATACTTTTTAAAATGAAGCAATTTACCTCCTTATATAGGGAGGTAAATTGCTTCATTTTAAAAATTATAGAGGCATAAATTGTTTATTTTAAAAAATATAGGGAGATAAATTGCTATTTCTTTTTTCATAAGGGGGTAATTTACTCATTTACGATACTACAAGGAGTTGCTTGCATTTTTGCCTATATATATATATGTACAATCCTAATTTCAATGAAGATATTCAACATTTTGGTTTCATAGATGAATCACATCAATGTGTCATAGACACGTATTTTTGGTTTTAAAAAAAATAAAAAAATATGACTAAATATCACTATAATTTATGTGGATTGATATAAATAATACGTATAGTGTAATATTTTTATACAACTCTAAAGTGATTAAAAGACTTTTTACCACGATTTTCACATTATAATCTAATTTGATTATATTTTTAATTTAAAGAAATACATGTTAATCGCACATTTGTGTACATCAATGTGTGATATAAAAATATAATGGAGTATCTGTACATTAACCATTGGAGAGGTCTTGAATTCAATAAAGAATTTTTTATCACATTTTCGTATTACGTATTGATGTTAAATCCACATACGCATATATTATCTTACTTTTTAATTATATATAATACAATATAATTATATTTTTTAGATTTAAAAGAAAACTCTTATTAATCACATTAGTCTAACACAAATAAGATATAAAAGTGTAATAAAATATCCTTACTACCTGAATTCTAACGCAAATTTCTTCCAGTCCTTAAATTATATATCTTAGTCATTATAGAACATCGTTATAAATAATAGTAAAATATATAAATCTATATATTACATTAAAAAGACAAAAAGAAATAAAAGAAAATCAACTTATTAGTTTATGTAAAATTTAAAAAATTAAATAAATTGAATGCTACTTTTGTGTTTACAAAAATATGGAGTAACCTGTTATTGACAGTTGTTTGTAAATGTGGAGATCTTTTTATTTTTATATTATTGGATATATATATATATATATATATATAAATAGGGTGAATAATAATTTATCCTCCTGTGATATTGAAAATGAGCACATTATTTTCCTATAAAAAAAATATAGTACTTTACCCCCTATATTTTTTAAAATGAAGCAATTTACCTCCTTGTACAGGGAGGTAAATGGCTTCATTTTAAAAATTATGAGGAAAAATTATTGTATTTTAAAAAATATAAAAAGATAATTACTATTTATTTTTCATAAAGAGATAATTTACTCATTTACAATATCACAAGAAAGTTGCTTGCATTTTTTCCCTATGTAAATATCCAAAATGAGAGAGAGAGAGAATGGAAATAAATAAACCCAAGTCGAATTAAAACTACCGTGTAATAATGGAGAGGTTGTAATGATCATATCTCAGCACATCTGCAAGTGGGCTGGTCTCGTTTCTTCTATATATATATAAAAATTAGGCCCTTCGTATACGTTTGTTTTAGTACAACACGACGTCTGAAACATTGAGAGGAAACAACATAGAAAAGGGAATTACGAGGATATGGCAATGCTTGATATAATTCATCTGAATGGAGACATCAGCGGCAGCCAATCTCCCGAGGCCGAAGAACAGAGGTTCACAAGACTCTTGCAAGCAAAGCAAAAGGTGGCCAAACTCCACTTCTTCGTCCAGGACGCCCTGGGCGGCTCCAGCCCCACCGTCTTGGAGGTGGCGCGCTCCTCCATCACCGCCAACTCCACCACGTCTTTCGGCCAGGTCAGAGTCGTTGACGATCTGATAACGGCCGAGCCTTATCCCGACTCGGAGAAGTTGGGCCGGGCTCAGGGCATGATCACTTCCTCGGACCTGGACAAAGCAGCTCTCACTATGAGCCTCAACCTGTATTTTACGTGTGGGAAATACAAAGGGAGCACTCTTTGTATTGTGGGGAGGAACCCTTTGGACAGAAAGAACCGCGAGCTGCCGGTCGTTGGTGGAACAGGTGTTTTCCGTATGGCCCGTGGATACGCTATTTCGAATACGTATTCATACGATGTTGATACGAATTATGGTGTCCTTGAGTATACGGTTTACGTTGCGTATGTAGATGATGAAGATTGTGTTTAAGCCGATTGGATTTTCGATATCAAATCCTATCACATCGCCTATTACATTTAATATATAAATTAATGAATGTTATAAAATCTTTTTCTAAATAAATAGATAATATAGTTTTTGGACACATGACATGTACATATTGATTGAAATAGAAGATACAATAGGATGTGGAGTAGAAGATCCAACCTAGTGTTTGAGTTGTTCTAGTTGGCTAGTGTATCTGAAGTTTGATTTGTAAGTTTGTTTCCTGTCTTCGTGCAGATTCAATAATATATAGATTGGATTTTTTATTTAAATTTGATTGCATCTTCTATTCCAATTAATTTATATCGTTTGCTGAAAACAATGAAAAATTCATAAAATATAATCCCACAAATAAATCTCACGTATAAGAAATAAGGCAATATTGCAATTTTTGTCTTGTATCTATAAGCGGTTGACAATTTTGATCCTCTATCTTTCGAGATGGTAATTTTGGTCTTATATCTTTCCAATGTTCATGATTTTGGTCCTTCAGCCCATTTTATGATCACTTTAACCTTCTAGTGAAAAATTGACCATAGTCCACTACATGCTCCAAGATAGGCCCAACATGCTTTCTAAATAAATTAATCCCTCGTAAATTCGTATATTTTTTTACCACCTTGTTCCCGGTCCAAGTCCTCAGTTTTACAGACTTCCTCCAACTACACTACCGCAACAGATGGTTTATAGGTACTTGGCTCTTTCAACAACAAGTAGCACAACTCTATTTCCTTTCCTACCTTAGGGCATTGAAGACACTATAATATAGAAATTTAATAGAATTTCGGACAACAAAATTGAACAGAAGCCTTACTTTTATTGAAGAAATATATGAAATATTACATAGATATTATTTCTTCCGTTGAAGGAGACAACTGTTTAGTCTCTCATAGGATAGAGGACTTGACTCGTTACGAAAACCCTCATAAACTAAGAATTCGAAAAATTACAAAGATCTAACACTCAAAGTATGATGCTTTGAAGAGTTGGAGAATATTTCTGATGATTTTCATCTGCTTCATTGCTTCCTGATTTATAGGCGTCCGTGGACTTCAAACCCAGATTAATGTTATTGTGTTCGTCTTCACCTTGTCTCTTTCGGATGACGACACCGCATTCGTCATCATCGCGTTCTTTTCAGCTATTGGTCATAATGGCTTGTCGACCCTATGATTGCTGGCTGGCCTTCTTACTTTCTGACTGTTGGCCTTTGTTGCCTTCTGGAAACAGTCTTCTTCTTGGATATTTACATTTTCCAATTTTTACTTCATTTTGTGAAAAAAAAAATTTACCCTTATCATGATTTGGTTGGGGTTTCTTTTGGGTAACCCAAACTTTTGTCCCGAATAGGGGTTTCTCTTGTTTTTCGCAGTAAAGACATACATGGTTATGCCATTGCCCAACATGCAGCATGTTGCACGTCTTCATCTTTGTTGCTTTGATCGCTGGTAGCTTATTTTTCCAAATCAACATCTCTTCTTTTCAAAGAAACTTTTTGCAAACTCAATACTTATTTCTGTTATGAAGTTTAACAGGAATGATCCATTCACTTTTTTTTAGAAAATTTTGAATAGATACCTGATTTTGTCCATTTTAGTAAGATAGACCCATAATCCTCAAACTCTTCTGGTAGAGATAACGTCTTCACTAATAGCTGATAGTAGGGGAACTTCTCCTAAGGCAACTTAATTTTGTTAAATGCTATCATGTCTGGTCTACAGCTTGATGAAATAGAAGGCTGGATGAGGCCCCTTTCCTGTTGTTTCTGGACCTGCTGATATGAATTTTAACTCTAAAATATCTCATTTTTTTAAGTGGGGATTGTTTTTCCAAGAGTCATAGACCTGTCCCACCAATCCATTCCAAAAGCTTTGAAATTTTCGACAAACTTGGTGACATAGTATAAACTGAATCCAAGGCTCCAAAATCATACCATTCTCGAACATCTTTTGGTTTGGACCCCTCTAACATTCAGACTCTATTGTATTTTTTGGATGTTTCGATGATGGTTTTGCTTGGATTTATTCCTTTGCGGGAAATTAATTTTTTCCACATTCGCTGGTATACCTGCCAAGCAGAAGATATCAGTTTGTTAGTATTATCCTTAGAGGTGCCTGTCATTGGTCTAAAGCTAATCTCTCACTCTTTGATCCCAAAAGTGCTAGGTTGACTTGAATCATCAGGAGCTTGCACTTCCTGTGACCTAATTGTTGCAGTTTCACCAGAGTCTGGCGAGGGCCTCGTGCAATCAAATCTAATAATGACAGTTTGAAACCAAAATTGCCAAATCAAAGTTGAAAGAAACAAGCAAATATTACATATACATGTATATATGAATGCATACACCTCTTAATATTCATTTTTAATGTCCATTATGTTATACCCTTTTGTATCCCTCATGATGATTTGTAATTATAATTGTTATGGTGTATTTTGTAACCACAATTTTGGTTGTCTATAAATACTACAATATATTTTATTTTGTTAAACGAGTTTTAGAGAGAATAAGAAAGTGATTTGGAGGAAATATATATATTGTTTTCTTTATATTCTACACGGTGTGATATGCCAATAAATTTATAATTTCTCTAAGTTCATAACAACAAACAATTAGATATGTTGTTTTATTGAAAAGTAAATAGGAAACTTACAAGAGAGCAGTATGGTAACAACTCTCGATCCAAGTTAAATTACCAACTGTATCACAAGATTATTTCCATTTGTCTTGAAGAAATTGTATGTCCCGTTTTCTACGTGCACTGGGTACTACGCAACTTCTTCCAAGATAAGATAGTTCAATTTATTGGTATTGCATTATACTAAAGAATACCTTGAAAAACACTCAAAAATTTTAAGAAACTTGAACTAGAACTTGGATGAAAGGGAGAGCTCGACAGAAAAATTAGGACAAAATGCATAAAATTCCCCTTTGTTTTAAAAAGACGGCTAAAAATCCCTTTCTGTTTTAATAAAAGTCTAAAAATCCCTTTGAATTTTTTAAAACTCAGCAATAAGCACCCCTTCCGTTAATAATTAACGAAAAATGCATTACATGTGCTTTTTGTGCATGTGGGGGGTACTTTTTAACTATTTTTGACCTTTTCCTTAGGTGTTTTTCACTAAAATGCCTTTTTTTATTTTTGTATTTCTTTTATAAATTAAAATATTGAATTATATTTAATTTGCTATTAAATATTAAATTATATAATATTTAAATTCAAATAATTTTATATTGTTAATTGTTAAACCTAAAATTATTTTTAAATTAAAATATATATTTAATTACAATAATTATTATTATAATTATTCTTAAGTAGTTAACATATTTAATTATTATAATCATTTAAATATTCTTAATTAATTAAGATATATTTTAATTAATACAATTAAGATTAATTAAAAAATTAAATAGAAAACGAGTTTGCCGCAAGTTTCTGGCGCAGTCGAGACGAGTTTTCGCTGCCTATTGGTACCATTCGAATCCTCTCTTCAAGATGAACATTTTCATACATTCAATTTGAGTTTTTGTCAATCAGAGAGACTCAGCTCAAGCCACGATCTCCGAACATATTTGCCGTCGATTCATCTCCGTCCGGTCGAATCTCAGCCTCAGACCACCCCCATCAGACTTGTCTTTTCAAGATGATTGTAATGAGACTGACTTCACTTATTTTAGTAAAGTATTTGTGGAGATCCGATGATTTAAAGAATTCGCGCCAATTCTAATGCGACGGAAATGGTGGTGGCGGTGGGGGGCAACGAGGGCTGGGGTAGTTAGTTTTTTTTAATATATATAATTATAATATATTTTTTAATTTTAAATTATTTATATATAATATAAGTTAAATAATTCATTAAATTTAGACATTTTATTTTTTTAAAATTTAATGATTGAGATTAATTGATTAGATTTAAAGCTCAATATTTGATCAAAAAAGATCCAATAGTCATTAAAATAAAAAAATAAGATATATTTAATAAGGGCATAACGGTTATTTTAAAAAAATTAACACCGTTTGTTAGATTTAACAGAGAGGGGACGATTGAGCTATGTTTATTATTAATAAACATAGAGGGGATTTTTACCCTATCTTTAAAATATAAAAAAGTTTTTAGCCGACTTCTTAAAATATAGGAGGATTTTATATATTTTGTCCGACTTCTTAATATAAAGAATTTATATTGTACATAGATTTCCAATATAGGATATAAAATACGTGTAAAACACTTATTCCCACATACACCTTATATACATATCAAATGTCATTCTTTTTCCCATCATACTCCTATATGGGACACAATATTTTTCTCAATTTTAACTCTAATTGATCTATAAACTTAATCATGTAATTACATATATATTTAAGATCATTTTATTCTTATAGATTTGCAACGAATAATGCCAATTACAGCTCCCGACCCTTTCAACCTGAATAAAAGGGCATAGGCATAAAATTCAATCGTTAAAATACGATGTATATCAATAATTTCATGACTAACAAAACAACATAAGTAGACGTTGACAGGGACTGGAACTCAAGACCTTTGCCGATTGAAGAAGAGTCTTGTTTCGATAAACGTTACGAATGTTGATGAAGTCCATAATAATTTAATTTATTATTAACTAGGTATTAATTTAATTATTTTTGCTTATATAAGTCCATAATATCGAAAGTATCTAGCAAAGGTAAATTCGGTGTAACTATTAACAAAGAATTGACTTCAATTCATCCATCAAAAATTGGTAATTAATAAAAATATTATCTTCTGCTCATTTAAAATAAATTTTTTTTTGTTTTTTATACCTATTCTTATCCATTTCATCACTCAAACCCGAGCCAAGTTGAAATACTGAATAAATAAATCAATCTGCATAGTAGTGTTTATGTGATGCGAGTTTGAATTAGGCTAAGTTCTCGAGATCTCCCAAGTTCAATATTAGGTTTAATATTTCCGAAATGTTATGAAATACAAGTTCGAAAAGAGCAACACCGGGATGGGCAATGAAGCCCAACTTAATTAGCGAAGTTGAAACCCCATAACCTTGAAGTCATAGATTCAAATCCCACCAAGCGTGAAATGTTCTACATAATAAATATTGTCTACTGTAATAATAAACATTGATTAGATATAAATTATCTACTATTGTTGATTCGAGTATGATTGTCGTAGTTGTTTTTGTTATATATAGATATTTGACAAGAATGATTTGTAATCAATTTATTTTAAATGATAATAATAATTAAAAAAAAAAAAAAGAGCAACACCGGAATGATCTTGGTTGTAGCCCTTCAAAGCTATATCAGTAAGATCTTAGGCTAAGCATACACATGCATTTAAGACAGCAAATGATTCTGGGGTTCCTCGAAGAAAGATGAATTTGGAAGAAGGCTCCTCTACCAATTCGGTCATATCAGGTTTTTTCCTTTGTTTCTTTTCTCTTTTTTTACCAGTGAGAAAGTTGCTTTTGAACATAGAGAGGAAGGGAAGCTAGCAGTGAATTCACTTCTTGCTTTCAAACAAACGCACAGTGGAGGAACTTGTGATTTCAGAATAAGTATAGATGTATTCCTCATTCAATGATACGAGAAATTTATCTGGAGTCTGAGCAATTCACGACTGATAAGAGCAAAGGAGAGTAGCTTTTATTTGCATGCAGCAGGGTAACATAGTAAAAGAACAGGCGTCCCTGAGCAGCCCATCAAAGGTTGATACCGAAGATGAGAACGATGGGAAATAACCGGGAAAAGTGGAGTATCGTGTAGGACCAATTTACTGGCCATCCAAGTTGATAGGTTGGCGTAGGAACCGCTCCATCTGGGCAGCCCTAGTCTTTATAGACATGTCGAAAACTTTCTGTCCAAATTCCACCACAAGCCCACCAAGAATACTGGGATCGATCTGCATGTGTACCCGTAAAATTATGGGCATGAAACAGTTGGGACAGCCAAAAAAGAAAAGCCATCGACGAAACCAATATCTTTAGATAACAACACTACAATTTACCTTCTGTTCAACCTTAACTTTCTTGCCTTTTCCAAGAATCTCCTGCAGTGTTTCTTTCAATTCTCTCTCCTCTTCTGGAGGTAGAGGCTGCACAAACAAGACGACAGGGAATGGTAAGCAGAAAAAGATGTGAATGCTACCACTGAAAAGTCCGGTAAAAACTGAAGCAACAATAATTGTCATATATTTTCAAGTTTCCATTCAGTAAAAAGTTGACAAGTCCTATCGCCACATGCCAAATCCATATTGTGCAATAACTGGCTTCTCTAGGTTTGCACATGTGACAAAGTTCTCAATATACCAAAGGATTAAAAAAATAAAGAGTAGAATTTATTGTGGTACTCAAGTAACTCAATTGGTATGTGAGTTTCACTGTTAATGTCACTTTGATACCTGAGTGATGTTTTCATTTAATTTTTCTATTACTTTTTCAATGATGACCATTTCACCCTTAGATGTTAAAATGAAATATCATAAGTATACTTCAGAAAAAATTGCATAAATATCTATCACTATCTTTTTTTATCTTTATTTTAGCCATTCCACTTTTATTTTCAAAATAATTTTATTATTGGTACTTTTTACTACATTTACTTTAAATATTTTTAAAAGAATCTTAAATAACTTATATAATAGTCAAGTAAGTCCATTCAAGGATATTAAGTAGTAATTTTGTTCTAATGAATAAATATTTTTATTCATCATCAAAAATATTTGTTTGCATTAATCGAACTTAAATTTAATATTATAAATTTTCAAAACTTAAGATGAAAATTGAATTTTCCGAGGATGCCATGCTTTTTATTTTAGTTTTAATATAATTAATTACTAAATAAAGTTAATGCAAAAAATAACCAAAAAAAATATTATTATCAGGTATAATAATCAAATATAAAACTTGGAAATGGTTCAAATAAAGATAAAATATATTGAATGAAATTTATGCAAAAAACAAATTCGGTGCATCAATTATTCTCATTTTAATATCTAAAGGTAAAATGGTCATTAGTCCCATTACATAAAAATAAAATAGAAAAAAATAAATGAAAAACATTAATTGGTCACAAAGTGATATTTTTGTGTCGTATGTAATTATTCAGGTACCAAAACGACATCAACGACGAAACTCAGATATCAAAATGAATTTTACTCAAAAAATATTAATAGGGAAGATATTCAAAACTCTCTTAATGTTTTTGCAAAATCTGTTTGAAAAGAGCAAAGGACTACCTTCCAGAACAACTTTCTTTTCAGGCCCTTGTAGATAAAAATCAAACAAACGAACAGACTAATATTTATCATGTAAAAACTCCAACTCACCGGTCTTGACAATCAAAAAATCCCATTAAAGTGGAGCACCAGGGTACTTAAATCTTAGGCGCTACCACAGAGCTCGTACTTTGGTATTTCAGAGTAATATAATAGATTGGTGTTAAGAAACATATCTTTATAAGCTTTTGTGCCGATACTATCAAGAAACTAAAAACCAAAGTTTTCAAAATACAATTGAGACAGCAAAAGGCATAAGCAAGAACAACAATTAGCCACCTTCATACTCAGAAGACAACTAATCAACATGCTTCAAACAGCCAAAACATTATACTACAAGCAGATAAAGACATTACATAAATGTGTCATGTAAAATGCGGAGCAACCAACAATTACAAAGACACACACATGGACCACAAGAGGGAGAGGGGTCAGCTGATAAGGCTGCTGGTGAATGTGTGTGTGTGTGTGTGAGAGAGAGAGAGAGAGAGGAACCCAAAATACACAGGAAGCTACAATTAGTAAAAGTTCCTTTTTGTGCAAATTATATCCAGCATAAGGAATTACTTTATGGAAGACGAACTTACAATGACAGAAGTTACTGTTGCTTTAACTTCTCCTCGATGTGCCATAGTCAGCTCAGAGAATCTCTGTGCTATACGTTCTATGTGCCCCAGTCTCCCAGATTCAGCAACAACAGCTATTAAAAAGAATACAGAGTGTGTGATATATGGATGTATCCAGATTCCAGACAAATCAAGTATTGAGAAAACCTAAGAAAATATGCAACAATCTAACCATCAAATAGAAGTCAACATCAAATTTATGTCACAGTGCATGCATGAAATGAGTAATCAATTCCAGTAATACAAATGGTGTTCTCTTAGAAAATGATCACCTGACCCACCACAAACACACAGATCTTGAGTCAAACTGAGGTTTCTTCTCTTTCAAGGGGGCATTATGGGAAGAAGGCCTTTTCCCACATCATACACAAAGCTGTATAGAAAGCTTACTCTCTCCTATCCCATACTGTCTTGACTGCTAAGACAATACAAAACATTGACATATGTAACCTATACACATGCTAATCTCAGCAGCAAGCTCCTTCTCTATGGTTTGCAATTGTTTCAAAAAGCAAAAATTCTTCTTATCCCGTGCCTTAACTCATGAATATGCTCTCCTCTACATTCTCTTACTTTATCAGAAAGACTCAAAATTACAAAATAAGGTCAGAAAGCAATGCAGCAGTTTCCTATTTCAACAGGATTTCTTGCTGAGCATCAAAGTGGAAGTCTGGATGCAACTTGGAAGTAGCTAAGAATTCTTTTTCTTTTCCTTTTTAATTATTTACTCATCTATTTTTTGGATAAGGAGTAAACATATATGTGAATAACTGAAGGTCATGCTCTCAAAATTTCTAGAACTGAAAGTTCACTCAAATAAGAAAAACACATTTTGTCAATATTCTGAATGGATGTGTCTTGATATCTCTGGAAGTTGGCAAAAGCACAAAACAGTGAGTTGCATCTAATTCGAGTAAGAATTCACAAATTTCGTATCTGATTGAGGCAGATAAATATTCTTGCTCCCCAGTCAAAATGTATTTAAGACTCACTATCTTACTACAAGAATACAGGACCTTATTTCATTGGATCTTTTATTGCAAATAGGCACATGCCTGACGCCTGATAATTTACTTTCATTTTTCAATATGGTTGGACCTTGAATTTTGGTGAAGAAAGCATTAAGCAAAAGTTTTACTAATAGAGGAAAATCTGGAAGAAATGCTTGTCCAAGTATAATTAAATAGGACATCTATATTTCCAACAAACCATTTCATTCTTTTTATAATGATGATCAATTAAATTAAAACAAGTTGAAATTAAAGCTTCTTTTGTCTAAAAGAAAAAAATGGTGGAAACTCATAAAATGTGTGTCCTCTCTTTTTCACTTAAGAAAAATCCCAGTCCCAAAAGAAGTCTTCTCAAGGGATATAAACTCTAGTTTTGATGGTCAATGTTTTATTTTATTTTTTTATTTTTTGTTTTGATGGTCACTTGAGTTTTCATGTTTTAACTACAAGGCATCCTATGGTAGGCACTCATGTTTTCCTCTTTCAAGTTGCTGGTAAATGAGAAAAGTGAGTTTTGGATCATAAATGGAACCAAAAACAGCTAATCATAAAAGTGTGTGACAACGTTTCTGCATTCATAGTCACAACTTTGCACGTGACATAAAAATCAAGCGCATTCCCTCCACCACAATTTTTCCACCGAACAAACTCCACAGAAGCTCTTTTCTCTTTCCTATTCATACCACTTTCCTCCAGCCATCAACTGCAGGCGTTTCATGACCAACCCACCCCCGCCCCAGCCAAACCACGACCACCACAAACTTCCCTTTGCCATCCCCAGCAAGAGAAGTATCATAGTTACCTCATCCACTAAGAGCTTTTTCCCCATAAACTTTGCCGCCATGATAACATCATAGTGGAGATGATAAACTTTCCTTCAAACTTCAAAGCCATCTCCTTTGCCTCTTCTTCACCTCACCTTGGCCAACGTCCTGTCCCCAAGTTGATAGCACTTCCACCATAGACCTCCCCCTACCTCTTCCACACAGCCTATCAGCGTGGCTCCTTCCACAAGAACTCCATATCTCCTTTATGACTACCACCGCCCTTCCTCTCACCTCCCAAGCCACTGTAAACCAAATATCCACCACTCAAGACCAAACCACAATTAAAACTAATTATAACTTCTCCATAGATGGCAGCTGCATCAGAAGTTAACTTGCACCTAAGCAATTAGGCCACGAGATACTGCTTGTCGAAATAGTGTATTTAGGATGATGAGGGAGCTAATGAGTGCATATTAAGGGCAAGACAACATATGACTCCTTGAATGAGCCATAATCACCAATGTGGAGTATGACCCTGGGCTCTTTCAAACCAAGCATGAGCACGACTCTAACATGTAATATTAAATACAATAGGCCTCATTCACAGGTAGAACACTTACCCAAGAAGTTCTTTGTTACTTCCGAAAATTTAGCTTGAGCACAAATATCATTTATAGCCTTGAGCCTTGTATCTGCAGTAACTGATAGATCCTTCATGAATTGAGAAAATGTAGGGCTTTTCTTTGAAGCCTCAACCAGGCTAAGAAGCTCAGATTCAACCTTGTCCAGCACATTAGCTTTAACTGCTGCGATGTACAAAGCCGAAGCATAGTTTCCAGAAACTCCAAACATTGTTAAAGGAACCTAAAATGCAATACAAAGAAATTAGGAAATCAAGATACTAAACTAGGCTTATGTAGCTTTCGGATAAAATCTTCTCCTTTATTGAAACCATTGGTTTAAGTGGGGCTCAAACATAGAACATATCAACATAACATGTTAGCAATCACCATTCACAATTATTGAACCACAAGGTTTAAATACAGCAGTTATACATGATCAATATCGTAATGGTAAGACTTGAAATATATTTCAACTACTTTTCAAAACCACCAGATATGTCAACCTCATAAGCATAACTATGTACCTTTAAAAATTGACACAGTGATAGTGCTCAGAAAATGAAATTTTCATTGCACAATAATCAGATAGTAAAACAGAAACAAAGTATGAGAAGAGGAGAAAGCATCTTGACAAGGCACTCAAAACAAGAGTACTAAAGAAATTATGAGAAATTGAGAACTGGTGGGTTAGAGAGGAAAGTTAGGACATGACAATGGAGTTTTACTGATGTGCAGAGGTAAGAGGAACAGGTCAAATTATCCGGTCAATTAGCAACTCTATTAGTAAATGCGAACAATGACACATGAAATTCTGAAAATAGCAGAAACCAAATACAGAATCTCCACATAAGAAACTTTACAGACATCAGCCGAAAGTTCCGTGCTGTAGAACAAAAGAAAAGAACAGAGATCTGGAACATTAAGCTTAAAAAGCAGATCAATTCAACATTCAAATAGTCAGAAAAAAATGCAATCCCTTTGTTATTAATTATGATGCTGAGAAACTACAATCATATGTTTCCAAAACCTTTTAACAAATTTCATAGATTCCCTCAAAAGACGGAGTGAACTCCATTAATCTGCAGAATTTACAATAACTAATGCAAGTATACTCCTCTTCAATCTATAACGATTAATATGTAACCCTCAAAGTCCTATTACTTCCAAATGGAATATATAGAATCAAATGATATTACCTTGACTTTCTGCTCTTTCGCGGGAGGACCACTTGCAAACCTCCTTGCGGACTGAAATAAATTACCACAAACAGCTTAACAAATCTAATATCTCCATGTATATATAAACAACATTTCACCAAGAAAAAGAAACAAGAGCCTGCATTTATTCTCATTGTTCCTTTTGTTTTGACATTTTACAAAAACAATAGAGACACTTAAATTAAAATACGGTGATGATTCTACGTTCAGCGGAAACATGATAATGTCTTATGACGATAAAATCCTCACCTTTTCCGGTAGAATCAGTACTATACTAACAAAATCACACGAAAAGAACATAAATTGAAAACATATAGCACTCTAGAAATTACTCAAATTAAATAAAAAAAAAAAAAGGCTTTAACCGTAGAGGAAACAAAGAATACTGAATTCGGCGAAGTGAATTTACACGAAATGGAAAGACTGTCAAAGAGGAACGAGCTATAGAAAACGCCAATAACAAAACAAAACCAACCATTTCTTTGGTAAATAAAATTAAACATTTTAAATTTTCCAATCTTGGTCGCACCTCGGTGTTGGAGATAGCGGGGCAGAGGACAGCTGACGGAGCGACGGATCTCTCAGCGGCGGAGAGATCGCCGACCTTCAGAGCTCGGCGGAGGAGGGGAAGGCCCGATCTCAAACGCGCTGCCATTGCCATTTTCAGATTTTCTGTATCTTTTTCTTTGTTCTTCTTTCCGCTTTGATTTCGTCTCTCTTCGATTGTTTACTGTACCTTCTCAAAACACTGCGCTTCAAAGATTGCGAAAGGGGAACAAGTGCTAATGACATGCTCTCACCCTAGGGTGTATGAAGTTTAGGTTCTACCTCGATTATTACGTGACACGTGTGCTGTTAACAATTTTTTCGAGGGTGTTTGCAAATATTTGAATTAAGTGATTTTTCAATTTATAGCTTAACTTAAACAAAAAGAGGAACTTAGAGCTATCTTTCTTAAGTTATCATAATTATAAATATTATTATTATTTTAAAAATTATATATATCTTTTTAATTAAAAAATAATTATATAATTTAGACGACGACGTAAACATTACTACTTTATTTTAATTGTTTTTAAAAAAAATAGAAAAAACTTTTGAAAATATAAAATATTAAAAAAAAATTATTGCACTTTGTCATCCCAATTATATAAATTTTGGCACCACGCCATCGATCTCACATGACATGCACTATGACATTTTTATTTGTTATAAGGGTAAGACAGTCAATTTCAATATCTTCTCGACGAGAAAATCATCGCACACCCCTTCTTATCAAGTGGTATTAGTTAAATCAATTTCTAAAAAATAAAATAAAATAAAGGTCAAAATTAGTCATTTTACTCTTTTAAAAAGTCACGTGCCTGTCATGTAAGAGAACTCCAATAGAATATTCCACCAGAAACTGATTTGATATGGCATTATGCAGAATCCATATGATCGGCAGATGGTAACATACAAAAAACAAAAAAGTAACAAAGTGTAAAAAAATGGGTATATAGATATCAAAGTCCAAAATGAAAATCGGTAACAAATTTCATACCATAGACTTTCAGTTGGGAGATTTATAATAGAATGTCCGTATTACATGAAACTCCTATCTCGTCGGTTCATGCATAATTCACTTACTCTTAAGCTATGGACTATTGCTAAATGACGACTCATGCGCAAT
This sequence comes from Sesamum indicum, assembly GCF_000512975.1. NCBI lineage: Eukaryota > Viridiplantae > Streptophyta > Magnoliopsida > Lamiales > Pedaliaceae > Sesamum > Sesamum indicum. Next base: position 6,886,600 of record NC_026155.1, on the reverse strand, counting down.
GGGTAGCTTTCAATTAAGATATTAATTAAGGATGATTAATTTTAATAGGTCCAAATTAATATGAGCAAAATAAATTTACCAATTAAATTATAAATAATACAATCCCATGTTTAACGAAAGGTGAGATAAATAAACTTTATTTCAATCGCATACACCTCTTGTAGTGATTTCAACATAATATTCTTATTCATAATTTATTTATCTTTCGCGCCGAACTCTTCCATTTATTTTGAGAAATTCGACGTCATCTTCAAGAGATGAGATTCCCCGTAAACAATTCTTCCATTTGGTAATGGAGCCCCCCCAAGATTTCGGAGAGGGTGAAGCGGTGCAAATTTTTTTTAAGGACGTAGCCTCTTGGGGTGATTTTTTCACCATCCATTAGGTTGAACTTTTGGTAGGTAACTCGATAGTACTCCATATTGCCTCTAGGGATGTTTTTGCTCAAGCCCCATAGTTAGGTTTTTACCAACTTCGGAAAGGGGGGCAAATTTTTCGATTCCAAGGCAAAATTTTTCGATTCCAATATTTTTAAGAGGGGACATTGCCTCAAAGGATATTTCATGCTCCGGAGTCGGTCTTTCACCAACTTCAAAGGGATGTAAAGTTTTCGGGGCGACATTATTAACGAGGATCTCAATGAAAGTTCCATTTAGGGGGTCCCGGGGCAATAGCGACTTTTGTCTATATGACAACGACGATTTTTGCCTCTAGGGTCCTCGTGAAACTTCAAGGATTTCTATGTCTAAGTTTGTTTTGTTTGTTGGGACTACTACAAGAAAACCAACTTTATTACTTAAACTCCAAAATACAAAGTGTTAGGAAAAATCAAAAGAGGAGAAGGATATGTCGAGCTACTACTCGAGTTTTCTCCTATTACAAGTGACTAGCCAAAGATATGTCGAGCTACTACTCGAGTTTTCTCCTATTACAAGTGACTAGCCAAAAAATAATTTTTTCCGCTACATGAACTTTGAGTTCCTCGTTCATGGCTTGTTGATTTTTTGGAGGTCACGGGATGACTCCTGCGGTGGGATAGTTATCGTCATGAGGAGTTTGCACATTCAGCCCACGGTCAAATTTGCGTCCTTGTGCATAGTGGTTGACATACTCCTTTAAGTGTCCCCGCTGGATCAATTTTTCTATCTCATTCTTCAGGTGATGGCATTCCTCCGTCGTGTGTCCCCTGTCTCGATGAAAACGACAATATTTGTCGGATTTGAGTCTCTTGGGGTTATCTTTCATCTTTGTCGGCCATTGACTGATTAGCCCTTGTTGTTCCGCCACCATTAATATCTCCCCCCTGGGAGCATTCAAGGGGGTATAGTGAGCAAACCCCGTCGGAGGCACATGCTTGCGTTCCTCTTTCTTTTTCGGCTCTTTTTCCTCTTCTCGGCCCTTCCTTTTGCCCCTAAGGGAAGGATCCAAAGCATTAGACTCCTCAATCCGGATATATTTCTGGGAGCGCACGAGTAAATCTTCCATAGCGCTAGGGGGCTTGCCGGCTATAGACTCTTTGAATCTTCCCGGTTGTAGATTCTGTGGACAATACTAGCTAACAACTCTTGATTAACATGAGGAACCTCATGCAATGCATCTACGAACCTTTGTATGAAATCTCTCAGAGTCTCGCCTTCCCTCTAACGGATAGTAAATAGATAAGCCGCCGTTTTCGGGACCTTTTTGTTCATGGAGAAGTGGTGCAAGAAACGTTGAACCAATTGCTCGAGGCTAGAAATAGTTCCAGCCGGCAGTTGGTTGAACCAGGCTAACGCGCGTTTTGACAGCGTAGTGCGAAAGACCTTGCAGTAAGCGGCGTCACTTAGATCGTACCAATCAATCTTGACGTAAAATTTGTCTAAGTGTTCTTATGGGTCTCCCGCTCCATCATACTCCGACAGATTCGACACCTTGAGACCAGTTGGGAGCGCCTCTGCCCGAATGTTGGAGGCAAATGGGCTCCGTCTTGGAGGTGCCACACCCAACGGCAAGTGGGAATCCTCGGCTCCCCAAGTTGGTGGGGGGGGGGGCGAAAAATTCTCGATTATGGAGATTCCGATCTTGAGTTTGTGCAACTTTAGGTCTGAAAATCCGACTGTTTACTTCCTCTCGCCTCTGCTCCTCCTCCTCGGGAGCCGAGGATAGTTCTCGACTTCTGCAAGGGGAAGGAGGGGGTGGGTTCACTGGTTGTTGCGCCACAAATTGGGCCACGGCTTGAGCCGCAGCTCGTGTAGACGCGTCTCGAATCAAGGCTAGCAAGGCCTCCTGTGTCAGCTGAATCATCGGTTCTTGAGGTGGAGCCTCCGGGGGGAGAACTCCGGTTGGGGGCACGGCTGGAGATTTTTGATGTGACGAGGGGAGTCCCCCATTGAGGGGTGTCTGCTGGTGCGTTAGGGGGGTTACCTCCTGAGGAACTGACTGTTCGCTAGGGGGGTTCTGTTCCATTCCGTTCTCTTGGGCTTCTGGGATTGCGTTTTGATCGTGTACGTCACGGGCTTGGGACCTGGTCTGCATGCTCAACGTCGAGGTAAAATTTGTTCCCACAGACGGCGCCAATGATGTAGTCGAGGTTTTTTGCTAAAGGATTAAATCGGGATTTTACCGCGACGGAATTGCACACCAGGTGAAATGCAATTGCCGCAAAATGTGTAATTTTCAAGAGTGGGATGTCTTGTCAATGAATAGTGACTTGGATTAAAAAATTAGTATTTTGGTATTTATAGTGGTATGGAAAATTATATGGTGTGGTGGGTTGCATTTGCTTAAGGTGTATCTCATACCTATAAAATTACATTTTTACCCTTAGAAATTAATATTTTTTACTAATATACATCAATAAGTATTAAAATTGTTAAACTATCCCAAACTGCACAAAACCATATCTTTAATTTTAATTTTAAAAATGATAATTTAAAAATTATTTTATAAAATAATTTAATTTAAAAATAAGTCTAAAAAATCGAAACCGAACCATGAGTACACTAGCTGCACCGGTGGACGGTGGAATAACCGTTCACCTTAACAGAGTCCCTTTTGCCATCTCTGATATGTATACTTTATAGCAAAGCCAGTCAAAAAAATCAAAAAATGGTGAGCAGAAAGCCCAGAATTGTGATAATTGGCGCCGGAATGGCAGGGCTCGCCGCCGCTAGCAAGCTCTTCGAATCTACAAACTCGAAGCAACTCTTCGAGCTCTGCGTCGTGGAGGGTGGAACCAGGGTCGGCGGCCGGATTAACTCGTCGGAGTTCTGCGGAAACCGGATTGAGCTAGGGGCTACCTGGATCCACGGAATCCAAGGCAGCCCAGTCTACAAAATCGCTCAAGAATCAGCCTTACTCCACTCTCACCAGCCCTATGAGGGCATGGATGGCTTCTTTTCTCATCAGCGAATCACGGTGGCAGAAGGTGGGTATGAGCTTAATCCGTCGTTTGTCCAACCCATCTCGACCCTTTTCAAGAATCTTCTGAAATTCATTGAAGGAGAACCCGTTGAGGGAGATGGTTTAAGCTCTGAAATCGTGAAGCTTTGCTGGAGCAATTCTGCCCCTGGAAATCTCAGTGTAGGTTCTTTCCTCAGGCAGGGCCTTGAGGCTTATTGGGGTTTTGTGAAAGATCAGAAACCCTTTGACGGGGTTGGGAATTGGAGTAGGAAATCGCTGGAAGAAGCTGTTTTCGCGATGCATGAACGCTCTCACAAGGCTTATTCGGCTGTAGATGATTTAGAGACTCTGGATTACAATGCAGAGAGTGAGTATGAAATATTTCCAGGGGAAGAGATAGCTATAGCTGGAGGTTACTCTAGAGTGATTGAATCTTTAGCCTCTGTTTTACCAGTTGGGACGGTACAGTTAGGCCGGATAGTGGAGAAAATCGAATGGCAACCCGGTGGCTGCAGCCAAGAATTGCGAACGGGAAATGGGGACGGCGGTAGGCCGGTAAAGCTGCATTTTGGTGATGGATCGAGTATATCGGCTGATCATGTAATAGTTACTGTCTCACTTGGAGTTCTCAAACGTGGGATTCGCCAAGATTGCAATATGTTCATTCCTCCATTGCCTAGTCCCAAGATTCAAGCGATTTCAAGGCTTGGATACGGGCTTGTGGACAAGGTCTTCTTGCAACTACCGGTCCATTATCAAGAAACCAACGAGTTCAAATTCCCCTTCTTGAAAATGGTTTTTCATCCACCAGATTCTGAGTTAAGGGACCCCAAGATTCCCAGGTGGATGAGGGCGGCGTCTTCCCTGTATCCAATTTACTGCAATTCAAGAGTTGTGCTGTCATGGTTTGCAGGGCAGGAGGCCCTTGAAATCGAATCTCTGAGCGACGACGAGATCATCAACGGTTTCTCAACAACTGTCTCAAACCTGTTATCATCAAAGCCACATTCCCAAGTGAACTCGACTTGCCAAAAATCACAAGATGGAAGTGAGGATTCTGGAGAAGGCAAGCAAGTGAAGTTTGATAAAGTGTTGAGGAGTCGGTGGGGGAGTGATCCTCTCTTCTTGGGATCATACAGCTACGTAGCAGTTGGATCAAGCGGAGATAACATGGATGCATTGGCAGAGCCATTGCCACAAAACAGCAGTAATCTTGATTCCCCTCGATCACAATTGCAAATTCTATTTGCAGGAGAAGCCACACACAGAACACACTACTCCACCACTCATGGAGCTTACCTCAGTGGGATCAGAGAAGCCAACAGGCTTCTTAAACACTATAACTTTGATGTTGTATGAATACCATGTTCGTCTTCGCTTTTGTTTTCAGATCATGATCTTGTAAACTATGCAATTACTTTGTGCTTAGTAAACTTATAATTCGCATATAATGATTGATGTGCAAACAAAGCTTATTTGGAGAACTTGAGGCCGGTGTTAATGAGGTTATAGGTTCAAGGGTATTAGTCTATTTTAATAATAGTTGTCGGTGTACTATACTAATAGGACGGATATTTAAAATTGATAGTTGGTATATTGACTTTTGATGATTAAATTTCATGATGTAATCCTAATCGTTTCATTTTGATTTGGGCAAAACAATGGTGCTCGTGTCTAGGGATAGAAAGTAATGAAAAAAGTGCTAGGAAATAAAAAAAAAGCGGCAATAGTGAAATCGAGAGTGTTTTCCTTATTTTTTAGGTACTAGTACGAAACACATGCATAGCACGTGATATTTATTACCTTGACAAAAATATTTTTATTATTTAGAAGTTTAATTAATTAATTGCTTTTGTAGTACTCTTTCTTTTAAAAAACATCTAATCAATTTATACTATTTGCAAAAATATATCTAATGATGCAGCTAAACCCCAAATAGAAATAATCTTACACATAGGTTCGAAAATGCAATTAATTATTTTGTTTCTTTTTAGTTCAATAATTCTTGAGAAAGTAGGATAAAATTTAATTTAACAAAAACTTGCTCTTTTTTGGTACAATTTCAAGTGGTCAATTTAGTTATGTTCTAAATACAGTTTTAATTTTACAACAAAATTTTTTCTATTATTATATTTTTATTGTTTTTGGTACTCTTAAGTACATTTGTTTTTTAATATTATAAAAATGCATTACTAAATAATAACTTATACAATGGTCAAGTAAGTCCACTGAAGGATCTTCTTCTAATTAATTAATATAATAAAGATATAAGACATAAGTGTTTCTCATCAAATGTATTAAAATCTAATTGCAAAAATTTAAATTTTAATTCAATAGCCAAAATTTTATATTATACTTTTTCAAAAATTAAAATAAAATTTTTTTGGAGGTTTCGATACATCTTGAATTTTATTTTTAATATAATTAATTATTAAATAATAGATTATTTTATAAATATTATAAATAAAGTTAGTGAAAAATGACCAAAAAAATTATTATCAAGTATAATAATCAAATATAAAACTTGGAAGTCAAATGGTTCAAACGAAGAAGAAAATATTTTTTCGATAACAAATTATTTTTTCGATTGAAATTTATGCGAAATTTTCTTTGGTGTATTAATTATTTTTATTTTTGGTATCTAAGGTAAAAAATGATCATTATATAACAAATAATAAAAAAAATAATAATAATAAACTTGAATCGATGGTAAGTTGATATAAAAAAAAAAGTTAAGATATAAAAGTATAAAAATAGTTATAGTTCGAGTGGTAAAATCTAAATTAACTCTAGATTTTCATATTTGGCAAGCTGGCAATTCTTATATATATTTATGTATAACTTATCGAACGACCTAATTAATAATTATTTTTACAATATCTATTGCAATTTTGTTAATAACTATATTAATTAAACTATAACATGTAATATAAAAAAAATTACAAGATCTTTTGATCATTCACACTTGTTTCGATAGTATACCATTTTTTTTTTCTTTTCTTTTTTTCATAAATAGATATTTACATGGAGATGGTTTAGAAGTAACATTTACTCATTTTTATATTTTTATTACAAGGAGCGATTCCTTTGGTACATTGTTGAAAAGATCAAATCTTGTACACTAATATTTTGTTCTATTATATTTGAGATAATTAAAAAAAATCATATAACATACACAATAATTACATCTCAAATTCTCAAATTACATTTTAATCTATTTTACAATAAACAGTGTTCCATTTACATGATAAATGATTTAATTGATTATCATTTTTCTTTTTGCCTTTGTTACTCTTCAATATGTTTGTCTTACACACAATTTGTTTAGTTGATTTTCATTTGTTGTCTAACCAATTTTAATATGTCAAGTGATCTAATTAATTCTCATTTATATCTATACCAAAAAATTCTCAACATTAAATTCTTTCAATTTTCATGATTTTTTGGAGTCATTTCGTGTTATATAATAGGAGTATCTTTTTATATAGTAACTATTTTATATTATGAATATAAATAATAAAAAATAATGAGTAAATAAGTATAATGTGAAAAGCAATAAATAAGAATAAATATGATGAATAATGTGAAAAGTAGTTAATAGGAATTAATAAGAATATCATTTTACAATTTTATCCTTAAAACAATAGTATTACAAGGGTAACTTAGTCCAATCAAAAAAAGAAAGAAACTCTTCATACTTTTATAGATATATAGACAAATGAAAGATTGAAATTGAAGTAATAAAGTTGGTCTTTCAACTAGAGTTGTAGCATGAAGACTTGTAGTATCAAGCTCAAGTTGTAGTATGAATGTGAAGATGTCTTCTCCCGCTGGTGGAGCTCATAATTTATAGGCAACCATAAGTCGATTGGAAAGACCAAATCCCCTGCAGATTCGGTGAAGTATGATCTGAAAGTGGTCGGATAAGGTTGAATCCCCCACTGATTCTGTGGAAGGTCATGTCCTAGTGGCTAAGGGATTCGTGATCCATGGGGGCGATTGGAGCCAACTACGAATGAAGGTATCTTGTGGGATAAGGATGCCTTACCGAAATTTTCATGAGGTGGCTGAGGAGAAGCCTTCCCTCATCCCGAAGTCCAAGCTCTTTTATATTTAAAGTTTATATTTGTATGTGGGCACCATGTGTCCCTATGGTGGTCCTTATCTCATTCTATGAGGTGTATTCTCAAAGGTTTTACATGGATGTTACCTAGTCCACTTGTGGACGCCATGTGAGATGTGATTTGACTTTATAAGCTTGTGAGACCTTCTTGGATTTTTTTTGGGTCATCTCAAATTTGGACCGGATGGACTTCTTTTGGGCAATTCATTTCCTAAGCCCACCTTCTTCCAGATTCTCTAGGGCTCTACCTAAACTTAGCATCTTGGGCCCATACCCAAATTAGGCTTCTTGGGGGTCACTTCGGGCCTTACATTCTTTTGAAAATCTTGCCATCTCTTTCGTTCTTTTAAACCAGTCCATTTTTATGGGCATCCTACAACCCCCCGACCAATTGGTGGAGACTTCGCCACTTACTAGAGTAGGTGTATTCGTCTAGTAGAGGCAGAAGTCTAGCCTGAAAAGGGAGCCATTTCTGTTTTCGCTTTCCTACAAAAAAATGTTAGTAGTATAAGCATGCTTAGAGAAAGAAGAGTTTGCTTCGTGACTGTAGGGAATAGGGCTTTTATGAAGGTACCTGCTCATAATAGAGCTTATGTGTGTCTACACAGAGGAGGGTTTGTGTGCCTCCATGGAGGAGGGCTTAACAGTGCCTTTTTTTGCCTACTCAGGTGTACGACTTTATTTTGCTATAACAAAATATTAAAAATAGGGGATTTTCTATCATAAATAGAGCTCTTGTGCTTGCACGGAGCAAGACTTGTGTGCTTCTACACAGGATGGCTTATTTGAGAGTGCCTACTCAGAGCAGGACATAAGGGCCTCATTGGAGGGGGGATAAGGTGTCTATCCAGATCAATGTGCCTCGAGGAGAAGGACTTAGGTGCCTGTACAAAATAGACCTTACATGTCTATCGGGGATGGACCTAGGTGCCTATCGAATGAGTGCTTGGATACCTGCATGGAGGAGGTCTTGTGAGTTTATGTGGAAGATCAATGTGCCTGCTCGGAGGAAGGGCTTATATCCTTGAGGTCTGTGTGGAGTTAGGCCTATTTTCCGTCCTTTCATTTCTCACCAAAGACTTCATGATTGTAGTTCTTAGCCTCCTCCATGTTAATATATTTTTCAATTTAGGTTAGAAGATTGTCAGATTGAGAGTGGACTTCTTGGCTAAGGACATTAAGAAACCCTTATCTTTCAATCCCTACATAAAAGCATAAGTTAGTACAGTAGATATAGCAGAAGAGATATATAGGGCCATGAAGTTAAAATGTTGGAGATATTTCTTTAGGGATTCTCTATTTTTTTGTTGTACGGAAAAAAAAAAAAACAAAAAAAAACCTCACAAATTGGTGCAGACAGACAAAATGAAATTCTCCGAACAATCAGATTGATCCTATGGGCAATTGGTTTAACCATTGCTACCCGATTATGTGAAAGTGATTACGAACACACGACACTTAATCGTAGCGATATGACAATAGACGAGTAGAAGTCACATGTCAAATCAATCAATAAGGTATGAATAACAATGAAAAGTAAAATGTTGTGCACCTCAGACATAAATAATGTATCTTGACTCATTGCATTCATATATTCTAGGAACAAAGAGTTTAAGCCCCCCTATAGTTTTATACATTACCTCATAATGATTAATAATAAGCCCTTGACAGGGGAGAGAAAAAGCTCGAATCACCTAGGGAAATTGAAATTATCTTTCTTGACGTGCATTATACAACACCCAAAAGCTTGAACACTAAACCTGAAAACTCCTACGAGGTTCCCATAAATGAGTTGAGATCACAAGCTTTTTCAAGGTGCATAATACAACACTCCAACGCTTGAAACCTCTTCAACCTGAGAATTCCTATAGAGTTCCAAAAAATGAGTTGAAACTACAATTTTACCGAGGTTCATAATACAACACCCTGAAGTTAAAAACATCTAGACTTGACGAAGTTCCATATCTCCCTATAACTTTGTTTTAAAAAAAAATCGTCATTGTTGTGCACCTAAAAATAAGAATAAGCCTCCTCAGGAGGATAAGAAGATATTTGCAAAGAGTTAGAATGACTTTCAAACAACAACCGCAATGACTTCTAAAGCCAAACTATCTTCTTCTAAGATTATAAACTTATGGATGCTAGAATGATTCACAGGAGGGTGATGTGACAATCCCTCGCCCAACATGGCGCATCAATCACTGTCATTGAGGTGCTCACCTTGGCCAAGGAGCGGTTGGGGAGATGGCTTCAGATAGAGCGGCCAAGGCGGATTCCGCTAATCCTCATAAAGGAATTAATCCCTCCCATACCTGTACGACCATCAGGATTACTCTCAACAACGTGAATACTATCTGAGGAAGAGTAGAGCAACCATCCAAAGAGAGCTTTCCTGAAAACCTACCTATATATATACAGTCCAGAAAAGAAACCTTCTAAGATGAGCAAATCACAAATCAATTACCAAATTCAAATATTTGGGAGTTGGGACTTGAGGGATAATTGATAAGTCAAGATTGTGTAAAAGTCATTAATTGCATTTTATAGAGCACTAGTATATATACCCTTTTCGTTTTAGGAAAAAGAGAGTACTTTTTAGAGAAAAAAGACCTATTGAGCTAAATATGTATTGTGAATATTGTGATTATTCTTGAATATTCAAATATGAATAAAAAAATTAATATTTTATTCTATTATTGTATTGATTAATTTTACGGTATATCGATTTTGAAGTTTTTAAGGGTTACAAGCCACTTACAACTTAGCCTAACCATTTTGGCTATGAAATTCGTATCATATACGTTACAATATGATTATCTTACTTCAGTATGCTTTAAAAAATTAAGGAAACACATGGACGAATAGATCGAACCAGATAGAGACATTTTTCTTCTCATATTTGACATAATTATAAAATATTTTTTCATTATTTGAAAATTTGTAAATATCTTTCTTATTTTAACATTTTAACAACAAGTTCGATAAGTTAACTTAGTTAGTTTTTTATTCATTTTTTATGATGAACTGACCAAATTACCCTTTTAAACAATAAATTATAATTTTATATTTTTTTAAAAATATTTTTATAAACTAATATGTCCTGTAGATTATTTAATTTACTCACTCTTAGTATTTCTTGTAATCTCCTCAAATGTTTTTTTTTAAAGAGAATATTAACACGAGTAAAGTAGTATTTTCCATCTCACCATCGAAGGATTACATAATTAGTTTTATTTTGAAGGGAATATTATACTTTTTCAAGAATATTTGTAATTTATCAAATAACGAAAAATATTTGTAATTACGCCAAACTTGAGTGGCATTTGTACTTTACCCTCTTTTCCATATCTAGTTTTTTCAAGTTTCCTCCTATCTAGTTTTTTAAGTTGCTCTCTCTTTATTTGCAAACCAATGTTTGGATCACAATACAAACTCAACACTAGAAGCCTCAAGCTCTAGACAATAGCCTAATTCATATGTAATAGGGCATTTTCACTTGACAGAGCTGTAAAAACGATCAGTGTGTTCAAGAGTTCCCATTTAGACTTGGGAAAGGGGTAGGGGGAGAAACTATACATTACAGCGAGTCAGGGAATATATATATATATATATATATATATATATATATATATATATATATATATATATATATATATATATATATATATATAATTTTGGGGTTTGGTGAGATTTCTTCAAAATTAATTTTCGAATTGAAAACATTAATTAGTTTCCTTAAGACTAGATATCTAAACCCCAAAAACGAAATCTCAAGTAGAGAAAATAATTCTAACTAGGAATTAATCTCCTTAATTAATTAGCAGCAATGTATACACACAACTAATATTAATTATACATATTTGGATAATGAAATCAGAAAGAAAGATTTCTTTTAATTGTACAATTATGAAAATATTCGTTTGGAACGGATACCATACCAAAATTGTAAAGGAAATGATTTGATTTGGAGTTTAATTACTAAAAAGAAAAACAGGTATTAGTAAAGAAATGAAATATTCCTTTCCAATTCCCAGCTATAAAAAGACTAGTGTTGGCAATGCATCGCAAGCAAATATCATCATATAATACTGTACAAATTTCGAAAAGAAAGTGAAGAGAAGATGAAGAATTGTTCAATGATGATGATGCAATGTGTATGTGCCCTAGTTTTGCTAGCTCTTTCTATTCCTTCTCTAGGTAATTAATCAATCACATATATGCATTTCTATTAATTGCTTGTTTTTGTATAGAAATATAACTGATGGATGGTTTGGGTTTGGTTTTTGGTAGGGCAACCACTGAAATACTGTCCGATACCCCCTATTCCAAGGCAAGGCGCATGTGGCTCGACAGGACTACAGGACTGCGTTTTAAGAGTTTTAGCCGTATATCCAGCAAGTAAGATGCCCAAAAGTATCAAATGTGTGGATGTTGGGCCTAACAAGAGCCAATGCGCTGCTCAAATTCTTTGCTGAAAACTCATGTGTTCACATAAATAGTGTGTTTGTAGTATGTCGTGCTGCCTACCTCTTTAATTTAATAATAATAAAATAAATTCATATTTTTCTCTCCACCATTGCCAATATATTTGCAATGCTCAATTAACATATATATTATCAATAAGTTCTACAGAATTTATGTATCTTCCACCACCACCACTACCACCAGGGACCTGTTACTCTCCACATCATGCACAAATACATCTCTCCCTAATTCTTGTCACACTGTATATCGCGCTACCTCATGCCTCCCACTGCCCCCACATAACCCAAATAATAAGACTCGAGTCAGGGTAAGGGGAGAAACTATATATAAATATCTTTCTCATTTTAACATTGTAACAACAAGTCATTTCCATTAACTTCGGTTAGTTTTCTATCCATTTTTTTAATTAACTGACCAAATTACCCTTTTAAATAATAAATTATAATTTTATATTTTTTTAAAAATATTTTTATGAACTAATATGCCCTATCAATTATTTAATTTATTCACTCTTAGTATTTTTTTGCATCTCGTCAAACACTTTTTTTAAAAAGAAAATAGTAGCACGAGTAAAGTAGTGATTTTCATCTTTTTTACATCTCCTCAAACACTTTTTTTAAAAAGAAAATATTAGCACGAGTAAAGTAGTAATTTCCATCTCACCGTCGAAGGGCTACATAATTAGTTTTCTTTTGAAGGGGGTAGTAAAATTTTTCAGAAATATTTGTAATTTGCCAAACAACGAGAAATATACGAGGGTAAGCCAAACTTGAGTGGCAGTTGTATTTACCTTCTTTTTCATATCTAGTTTTTCAAGTTTGGTCTCTCTTTATTTGCAAACCAATGTTTGGACCACAATACAGACTCAACACTAGCAGCCTCAAGCTCTAGACAATAGCCTCAATTCATATGTAATTCGTCATTCTCACTTGACAGAGCTGTAAAAAAGATCAGTGCGTTTAAAGAGTTCCCATTTACACTTGGGAAAGGAGTAGAGGGAGAAACTATACATTACAGCAAGTCAGAGAACCAAGATGCTGAAGAATCTCAGGAAACTTCCCCCTGTCAAATGCAATCTACAACATCCTCCAAACAACAGAAACCGAAACGAATAGACTAGCAATAACGAAAATGATGGAGGGACTACAAGTAATCTGCATAGTAGAAGAAATTGCCTAAATAGAGCATTGTTTCCCTCTAGAGAGTCAACATGCGATATTGGCCAGGCGAATGAAGAAAAAGGCCTATAATTTGCATAAGATGCCCTGAAAATACTTTCTATAGGCTATCTACACGCATTTGCACATTAGACAGCAGCAACTATTAATTTTACCTTGTGATCAGTGTCCGGTATTGACACCAACGACCATATTGCTGCCGCTATCAGGCAAATACATCACATTCCCATTCCTCCACATGGATGCAGCATTGTGCTTGCCCGCCTCGATCATCCTCAGCTCAATCAGCCCTATTCCTGCAGTAGCAGTAGCATCAGAAATCAACTTAGCGGACTCACTCTCCCCTTCAGCCCTGATAATGGCTGCCCTCCGCTCCTGCTCTGCTTTTGCCACCAAGAGTTTAGACCGCTCAGCGTCCTGCTGTGCCACTTGCTTCTGCTCCACTGCCTTGGAGAACTCTGCACCATATGATAAATGAGTGATAGCTACGTCCTCCAGCACAATGTTAAAATCACTTGCCCTACGCATCAAACTGTCACGCACGAGGGCTGAAACATGAGGGCGCTCTGTAAGCAATTCATCAGCATTAAACTGTGCAACAACAGCTTTGAGAACCTCATTGCCAATTGAAGGGAGGACTTTGTCATCATATTTCTGCCCCAGAGTTGTGAAAATTTCAGGAAGGCGATTGATATCAGGGCGTGATAGGACACGAAGCGTGAGATTCACCATCTGAAGATCCTTCGTGCCTATTATTTGAGAGAAAAATCAATTCGAGATATGTATAAGCACATAGAAGTTTGTCTATTTATTTCACTAACACAATAAATATGTTTTGAAATTCAAGCATAAATCTCATTATCTAATAAAAACACACATATATAGTCAACAATTACAAGAAGGTAAACTTTCATCTCATCATTGAACATCCGGATTTGACGGCAAAAAGAAACAAATTCAATTTCTAGTGAAACCTTCAATCAGAAATCTAATTAACCAACAAAAACAAACAAAACTTATTCAAAATTTAAACAAGGTAACTAAAAAACAGACATCTGAGTTGAATAAATTCATTACATAGTGTGAATGATAACTGTATAAAACAAATCACGTTATTATCTAAGAAAAACACAAATAACATTAATCCTGCGTTTACCTTCAATTACTTCAGTTTCTTGGACATAACACAAACATACAATATCACATGCATGATTCCATGTGATTTCAAAAATTTGCAGGAGAATTAATGTAATCAGTAAACCTGTGATGGAGGAGATGGCGAAGGGTCGCGTGCGAATGTCGAAGACGAACGGCTCCTGTAGGAACGGAATCAGGAAGTGCGTCCCTTCCCCGACCGTGAAATCGCGAACGCCGCGGATACGGTCGAAGAGCACGGCCCGTTGGCCGCCGTCGACGGTGTAGATCGACTTGACCAAGGCTACACAGCCAAAGCTGAATCCCACGGCGGCCGCTAAGCATCGGCCGATGAGTCGACCGGCTAAGTCTGCTTTGCTAAGAATCATCAGTGAGGTTTTGGTTTTAGAGAGAGAGTGTGTGCATGATATCGTTATGTGAACCTAGCTAAATTTTAGTCCGGACCAATTCCATTAAATTTCAATTAATTATAAAACAAATATAATACATTTATCGTGATTAGTGTACAATTTAAAAAAATTGAGCAATCACACTGTAAGTATAACAAATCTGAATTAATTATATGATAAGTATAATGCACTAGCCGTGTGATTGTTGTACAATTTAAAAAAAAAATAAGCAATTACATAATAAATTTACTCTGTTATTCATTTGATTCGATCAGACCTCGTCCCAATATAATTTTTTGGTAAAATATATGCGTGTGAACATTTCCTGACCAGCATTTCTACATTTTGCAAGTCATATACAAAGTATTTACTATCATTTATCAAATTTTTGCGGATTAATTACAAATTATCTCAACATATTATTCAAAATATTTAAAAAAAAGTTTTTATAAAAAGGAAAATCCTATTTTACCCCATCTATTTTTAAATTAAAAAAAAAGAATAAATTATCCACTTGCTAGGGGCAGTGTGCTGTATTTTCAAAATCATAGAAAGATAAAATGATATTTTATTTTTATTTTTTTTTTAAATATTTGAATAATATAATGAGGTAATTTGCAATTAACCCAATTTTTGCTTTACTCTTGTTAGAATTTAATGGATTATATATATATATATATATATATATATGTGATGAAGGGGTATTTAGTTTAACTTAAAAGGGATAAATTTGGATTGACGAATTTGTAATTGGGACTTGCACTATTGGTTTACCGATCAGAAATCAAGATTTGGTGATTGGGTTTCAGTTTTTTGTTCTCATAAAAATTAAAACGGACCAAATATAATTTTTTTAAAAAAAATAAATGTATATTATATTATATTATAATTTTATAAATATATATAAATTATTTATAAACATAATAAATTTAATTTTATTAAGGTTTAGATATAATTAACTTAACTTGAAAATTATTGTTTTTTTATAAATTAATAACTTTATTCAATTTTAAATTTAATTACTAATTTTATTTAATTTTAAATAATTTTTTTTAAAAAATTTGGTTAGTTCGGTACAACAAACCGAAATATATTCTATTTTTATTGAACCTAATTGACCATTTCAATAAGCTGGTTCGATTTGGTTCTGTTAACAACAATGAACACCCCTATTTCGAGTTGGGAGTTTCAAATTCTTAATGACAAATCCTAAAGTCGTTTGGATAACTTGATGTTACAGAGAATTTCAAGTCATTTCCACTTGTTCAGAATTATGTTTTGTGAAAAAATAATGTATCTAAAAAATTCTTCATATGGAGTTATTTGAAATGCTTTTGTTAAATCCTTTTGTTATAAAAATTGTAGCACATGACTCTTTTTGATAGGCCTATCCCACACCACCCCAATAACTCACCTAGATAGCTGTCCAATTCTGCTGCATTGGCCCATTCTTCGACTCGGCCCACCTGACCCGACTCTCTTGATATTCATCTCTCCCTCTTCTGCAGATGAAACCCTAAACCTAATTCTCCCTCTCTCGTCTCCACCGTCACCTTCTCTCTTCTCGTTTTGAACCTCCATCGTTCTTCTCTCTCACCATCATCAATGGCTTGCCTCTATATAACCCCCCGCGGCTTTTGGTGGTTACAACGAACATAATAGAAGTCTTTTCCCCCTTCTCCTCTCTTGCTCCCAATTAAAAGTTCTACATGAACAAAGTTCCCTAGTAGAAATTTTTGAGTGGTTTTAGTGGTCCTCTGTGGATCAACCTTGGTGATGTGTTTTAGGTTTTAACAACCAATAAAGTGGTTGTCGGCCTTGGTGGTTGTGGGCTACTCTCTACCAGATCTGGCCCTTGAGCCAACTATTTTTCTGTTCTCTTTATATCTATTACTGCTTCTCTTATATCTGTATATATCTGTTAATATTTTTGTAATATTAGTTTGTAATATAAGGATTTTCGTAATCCACAATTTTCTATTAAATGTTATCCTGAAGCCTATAGTAATGTTAAAACTGCTACAAAATATGATAGAGATAATGTTAGTTTAGACTCTATAGTTAATGGATTATAAAGTAAAGAAATGAACCTTAAAATTAATAAATCCAGTCAAGTCCAAAATGAAATAAACCATGTTAGGGGAAGAACCAAGAATAAAAAATCTGAATATAAGCATATAAGACATAGTAAAGGTATGAGTAGAAGTTGTAGCAGGTGTAAGTCTAAAACTAGGGATAAAAGATTTAGAGAAAGGAGATGTTATAATTCTGGTGGTAAAGGATATTATATAAAAGATTGCAAAAAGCCAAAACAAGATATCTTCAGTGTTTTTGCATTTTCTAACTCATATATGTGCAAGTATCTCTTTCTTGTTTTGCAGGTACAATTCCAACGAATGGGAATGATAAAGTCAAATTCGATTTTTGGACTTGGTCCCTCTTTTGGGTCCTGGTGCAAAGTGGAGAACATTATAAAAATTGTGGCCCATGACCCTTTTTGGTAAGTCTAGCCCACACCACAAAATAACTCACCTAGATGGGTACCCAATTTTTGCTGCCTTGGCCCATTGTTTGGCTCGGCTTACTTTTGCCACCCGGCCTAATTGTCCTAACTCGATGCTCTTGATATTTATCTCTCCCTCTTTTGTAGATGAAATCCTAAACCTAATTATCCCTCTCTCGTCTCCACCTCCGCCTTCTATCTTCTTCTCTCTTCTCATTTTCAACCTCCGTTGTTCTTCTCTCTCACCTTCATCAATGGCTTCCTTCTATATAACACCCCCCTGCGGCTTCTGGTGGTTACAACAAACATAACAGAAGTCTTCTTCCCCCTTCTCCTCTCTTGCTCCCGATTAAAAGTGTTTCATGAACTAAGTTCCCTAAGTGAAAATTTTAGTCCTCTGTGGATCGGCTTTGGTGTCATGTTTTGCATTTTAGCAACCGGTGAAGTGGTTGCGAGGCTGTGGGCTAAGCCAACTATTTTTCTGTTCTCTTTATATATGTTACTACTTCTCTTAGATCTGTATATATCTGTAATATTGATTTGTAATATAAGGGTTTTCGTAACCCACAATTTTCTATAATAATTGATTAGGGCTTCTTTATTTTGGGCCCACTGTTGGTGGATTTTTTCACCATATTTAATAATATTCAAATCCATCCATCTAAATAAAGCATAACATAAGCGTTCTACAAAAGAGTTCTTTTACTAAAAATAAGTTGAATAGAGTAGTTTCTTTATAGCATATACTTTTAAGTTGTTTAAATTAAACTCTTTTAAATCAAAAGTTATAAGCTTCACCACGCCCCACTTTTTGTAGATTATTGATAAACTTATAAATATTAAAATTTTCCTCAAACACACTAATTTCAAAAATTTTTCCACTTTTATTTTTAAATACTTCATAGTTTTATCATGATTAAAATAATAACTTTTTATTTCTATAACTTAATCGTACAAGGAAAGAATATTGCATGCAAACTTTGAAGTGCTCAATTGTGGGATGTCGATTCCAGCTGAAAAATTGCTGGAATTATTTACCTATTTGCTCAAATTTCATTTTTTCAAGTTGGTATGACGCCAACCACAAGAATTATTAAAGTTTCTAGCGCTAATAATAAAGTCCATGCAGAGATCATAGTGCCCTAAATAATGAGGGACACAACCTCAAATAGTGGAAAACACTTCTTTCCAATGGTGTAGGACACTATTCTTAATTACAGAGGATACTATTAGAAATTTGTTATCTTTCTTCTGTTTGTAGTCAATATATATGTTTGATTTACCCAGTTGTAAGCATGCCTTCGAAAATCTTCATGTGTTGAAGTTAAAATACTTTTAAATTATCTTTTCTTGTCTAGGAATAAAATATTTTCTGTATACTGAAGAGCGCTTTAATATCTTTAAGGCTTATTTACATTCTTGTAATTTTTTAGAACTTTGAAATTTTTATATTTTAATCAATCTAATTACAGGCGAAACTGTTACTATTGAATTATTTGTGTTAACCGATATAACAACAAAATGATTAAAAAAAGAGGGAGTATCTTAAAATTATGATAAATATTAGGGTTATTTAA
Organism: Sesamum indicum; assembly: GCF_000512975.1. NCBI lineage: Eukaryota > Viridiplantae > Streptophyta > Magnoliopsida > Lamiales > Pedaliaceae > Sesamum > Sesamum indicum. The sequence goes on along the minus strand of NC_026155.1, from coordinate 6,867,809 downwards.
ATAAAAATGGATTACAGCTCATTCGCATCATAGAGTTAAATTATAGATATGAACAAAATTTATGTTTTCATAGTTACCTGTTGTTGCAGGAGAATGGCATTTTTGAACTTTGTTGTAACGTTTTAGACTGAATTTATGTTTATTAATTTAACAATAATTGAGCATGGCTAAAGATGCATACATAGTAATCTACCAGAAAATTGCACTTTTCATTCCACATAATAGAGTGTTGCACTTTTAGCTACAATTTCGAATTTAGTACATTTAATCCCATATGGCAGAAGTTGTAGCATTTTTTATCCCATAAAATAAAAATATTATAGCACATTCTTCCCCATAGGATGAAAAGTTATAGCATTTCGATCCTAAATGCTACAATTTTTTAGTTTATGGGACCAAATGTGTCCTTAAACCGTAGTGCCAAAAATGCAACACTCTCTATTGTGTGAAACGAAAAATGCAATTTCCCAATGATCTACATAATTATTATTTTTTAATTATTACTGAACTAAGAAAACCAAAATAGATTCAGTGATTCATCAAAGCTATATAAGGAATTTAATCAATACATAGTGAACTATAAACTTTTTACTACTAACTAAACTGAAAAAGCAAATAAGTGAAGTATTCTGTCGTAGGAGCTGAAAATGAATCCATATATGCATAGAGTAGAATAAAATAGTTTCGCTATTTCCCAGCAGAGATACGGTTGCGTTAAGCAGGACTTCCTGTCCGATTTTAGCATCATTATCCATCACATACAAAACCATAGCTTACAGAGGAGTAAAACATCAGGTTCCAACTACAGTTCTGAAGATTGGAATAGCTGTTCAACCTCTGCAATGATGCTCCGAGCATCATCAAACTCCGGACCTTCCTTTTGGCCAGACTCCTCCAGCTCAGCCTGCAGCATGTAGATTGCATAGTAAGTTTTCATTCGAGCAGTTTCAAGATACGGAAATCTCTGCGATGCACGTGCAGTCTCATAGATATTAAGTAGTCTTGCTTCAGCTGACTAAAGGGCTCAAGATGAAAATGAATGTTACACACTCCCAGCCAAAGCTTTGGTCAAAAAGAGTTGGGAATCAAACAACCGCTTCTCCAAACTAGTAGCTCTCAAACACAAATTCAGTTGGGTTTTCTTTTCAAGGCACTTCGACTATCTTAGTAGATTGTTTTTAGTGGTGGCAACTTCCCCTTCTTAAGTGCTAATATCAGCAGCAAAGATTAATTGCTCACACCACAAGAAACAAAATATAGGAATAAATAAGAAAGAGCGTAGGAAGAAAGCATCTTCTGCCAAAGCCTTAAATCCTCACTTCTAAAGCAAGAGGTAATTACCAAACACCAAACTAAAATGATCCCAAGAGAGAGGAAGAATGTGATTTATACAAAAACTACATACAACACTAGGGTAACGAGCAAAGCAGAAGACGATACCCAGCCTTCTACGTGCTTTCTATTTACATTGTCAAAATAAAACAAGCATTTAGCATTCACAGATTAAACAACTTATACTAGAAGAACAAAATGGACGGAACCAAGTGGCAAAGAATATGTTACAAATGCAAATAACTATCAACTTTAACTCACCTGGTCAATAATGGAAACTGCTTTAACAAAGAATAGCTTTGAGGTTGTTTGGTCAAGCCATTAAGTAGTCAAACCCGAAGTATGATCAAAAGTATACAAAAGAGTATAACTAGATCTCATGCTCTTGCATGTTTCTCATTCTTATAAATAAATGACCCTTTATCCTCAATTAGATTGAGTTGGAGAAGAAGAATCATCAGCAGCAAGATAAAATTTCATCAGCAAGAAGGATCACATTAGCACCTAACAACATCATATCTTACCAGTGTGCCTTTAATGTCGCTTAGAGCAGCCTCTAGGCGCTTGCGGCAGTCAGGAACCATCATTCTTGATTCGGCCAGCACGTTTTCCTGAAGAAAATACATCAAAACAGAAGTTCAACCAAGCAAACAAGAAACAGTTTGACTCGATCAATAACTTCTAGCCAGCAAAACTATAATGTGGTACTCCAGAAACTCTGCAGCAGTTTTAAGTCAACAAGATTGACTGACCAAAAGACGTTTTAACTTTTGGCTCCGTACAGATTTAGCCCGCACGAACTGTATCATTAAACCTCTTTGTATTTATTCTTTATTTGTGATCATTAGGTCCATTACAAACATTTCCATCCAAATTTTTCTCTAGGAAACTATAGTAAGATATGACTCGAAAAGCAGAAAATCAGAATACAACTCCATTTTCTGAACTCTGAAGAAGCCAAGAATTTTCTTCATTGGTGGAGACAACTTGAGTTTCTAGCCCCTAGAGAAATGGTTAGTTCCATTTAGCTTTCTTTTGCACCGTATACCCTTAAACCTTCACATTTATGGTGGTTTGTAACATACCACAATCATCAAATCACATTTGTGGTTTGCCACCAACCAATTGCTTAAAGTTAGTCCACGCTCATCAGAAAATGACATGAAACAACTCCAAGTCAAACTACCTCATTTGAAGCCAACAGAAAGTGCAAATCAAGGCACCAACAAAGACAAGCAGAAAATTTTGAGCAAGAAATACCAGACAAATCTAACACATAAAAATCAAATTACAAAAACCCACCAACCAATACAACCTTTTAGCAATAAGTTTCTCGATTAGCATAATAAGGATACACAGAGCCCAGTACTACATCGCACTTAAAAAAAGAAGCACAAGATCGCACACAGTCAGAAGACCATTAACGTAAATAACTGGAAATAAATAAAGAGCACTGTGGCTCAATTAGGGCACGGCAGACCTGCTGTTTAAGGTCATACGGATCGGCGCCCTTGGCCTTCATATCGGCGGTTTTAGCAGCCTCTCTCTCGACCTCTTTCTCGTACGAGTGGAGCTCCTTCACTATTCTCTTGCACGTTGATGCCTTTATCTTCAAATTCCTCACCGTGGCCATTTCCTACACCCTTTCTTTCACAAATCTGGGATCACACTTCCATGAATTAGCTCCTCGGGTTTCAATACATTAATCGAAATGAAGAGAAATGAGAGAGAGAGGCTTTTACCTTTTCTTGTGCGGGAGAGATCTACTGAGTTTTGTTTGGCAGAAGAATATTAAGCTGTAATCGTCGGATGAAATTTGAACCCCAAGAACAAAAAAGAAAAAGAAGAGGGAGATTCTTTTTATGCCAAATTGCATATTTATGACTCTGTTTTTAAAATTCAGCTAAACGTCTCTTCTATTTTAAAAATTGACAAAAAAGTCTATCTATTTTTTAAATATAGGACATTTGTCCCTCACCGTTAAGTGAAGCTAACAGTATTAATTTTTTTTTCAAAATATTTTTATGCTCTAATCTATTATATCTTTTTTTATTTTCATAACCGTTGAATTTTTTTCTATTGTATAGTAACTGTAGGATTTAATTAATCTATTTCAACATTAAATTTTAAATTATCAAGGATCAAGATTTAATCAATTTTAATATATATTATATTTATAATTATAACATATAATATTAAATTATTATTTATAATAAAATAAAAAATAATAAAATTAACCCCATCCCCTCCTCCTCCTCCTCCTCCCCCCCCCCTCCTCTACTC
>NC_026155.1:6761315-6864115 GCF_000512975.1 Sesamum indicum | reverse complement strand
GACGCGGCAATCGCCCAGAATAGATACAGCACCATCGCGGTCACCCAAAAAAATATGGGCGATTATTGCATCGTGGCCACCCATAGAGATCTAGACAACAACGATGCTGCAGTCGTCAGAATAGCGTCGTCGCCCAAATCATCCATGAGCGAGCGTCGCAGTGCGGTCGCCCATGGAGCTTCAGGCCATGTCCATTTTTCTTTTTTCCTTTTTAAGTTTTTTAATAAATTAAATTTTTTATTTAAGAAAAAGCAAACTAAAATAATAAGAAAAATTGATTATTTAAAATTAAAAACAATAAAAAATGTTTAAATTTTCATTATAAATACATATACTAGTAATGTAAATATAAATATTATTTATAGTAAATAATTTATTAAAATATATTTAAATTAAATATAATTTAAATTAATTAATAAAGTATTATCATTATTACTGTTCATTATCATTTACATTGATATAAATATTTTAATTTTAAAAAATAAACTTAGTATATCTTTTTGTATTATGATTTAATTGAATTTTTTAATTTAAATTAAATTTTATAAGAGAATATATTTTTTTTGTATTTGATATTTAAATAAATATATTTAAGAACAAAAGTATTTATTTTTTAGTGGGATGAAAATGCAAAAAAATATCATGAAAAACAACATTAAAACAAGTATATTTGACCATAGTAATTTTAAACATAATATAGGGGTTTTTTTGTAAATTAACAGCAAAAAAATGGTCAAAATATGTGAAAAAATCACGCCCACCGGCGAGTGCACCCTAACAGAAGAGGGGTTTCACGCAGGGTTTTTAGTAATCACGTGGTTTTTTTTTTATTTATTTTTAAAATACATGAAAATATTTAGCTATTTTTAAAAAATATAAGAGGGTAAAATGCGATTTAGCCTTCTTGTTACGTGGTACCCCCACCCCACCACACCAACAAAGACAAATACTTGTGGATTTATTTTTGATAAATTACAACGGACTCTTTGGAATTTGTCATAATTATAATTACTTTTTTATTATTTAAAAAATTATAAATATTCTCTTATATTAATGATCATTTAACAAATAACTCATGACAATTCATTGGAAGGATATTTGTTAGACAGTCGTTAATTTAGAAAAATATATATAAATTTTCAAACAATCAAGAAATATTTATAATTATGACAAATTTTAAGGGATCTTATTTATCCTTTATTTTTTCAAGTATAAGTTTTCTATTAATGTATTTTTTTCAAGTATTAATTGAAACTAGTTCTTTGCCTTGGTTGAGGTGGATCCATGAAATGGAAGGTTCTAGTTAAAATCCAGGTGCTATTCATATATATATTTCACATAAATGAGAACCCTAGTCAGATTTTATGGTGTACTTGATCTTCACATTTAGTTGGATTAAAATTGAATCACTGAGTCATGATAAATTGTACAATTCGAGTATTCCTATAAAGATGCATCCTACATATACATTGTATATCTTTTGGGTTTCATTTCATTCGAATTTTACTAACTTAGGCATTAGGGCTCACCTAGGGCATCCTACAGATACATTCGTAGATTTGGTAACAAAGTAGCACGCTTCTTGGCCAGAAATGCATCTAATATTGTTCCTGGGGGTTCTGTGTTTCTCCCTCCGTTGTTGGTTCATATGTTATCTGACATTGGCTAATGCAATATTATGAGTTTTTTCCTTCAAAAAAATAAAGATACAGCTCGGGAATGCTTAGAACGCTAGTCCTCCATTTCCTAGGTACAATATTTGCTACCCTTTATTACGATCTTATGTTTTAGCTTTACCTACCTTACTTAATTAAGCACGTTACAGTCACTTCCTAATATTATTTTCGTGTTTTCTTTGCTTACGTGCACGTTACTAGATCCCAAGACATGCTTAAAGTACTTATGAAACTTCCCCGAAATAGACTCAATAAAACACCTTATAATAAATTCAGGCACATAACAACAATAAGCTTTTCCCAAGTTCATGGTGATTATCACATCCATTTATTCAATTTTAAAGAAAAATCAACTTATAATATGTATAATTGAAAAACTAAACTTGTTGTATATGTAAATCCCCATAATTTTATCCCTACTCCTCGCATGCCTGAAGTATGCTGCGTCGACTAGTATCCATATATATATACGTATCTATCATCAATCTAAAACCTTTTATGCCACGAATTTATACAATATGTATGTTTGGACCACGTAAAGTTCCTCATACCATCTCTCGGACCACCAAAATCAACATTCTCCTCGTTCTTGAACCTCTTCCAGTCTCTCAAAACCCTCTTCAAATCAGCCACCTTGGCTCTAATACTCCGGCAGCAATTGGCGTGGACTGTGGCCACCACCCCAACATCTCGACTGTCCTTGCAAAACCCACTGAAATACAAGGTATTAAGAAACCTTACGTTTAGACCTAACTCCCCAATCACACCCTTGTCTCGTATCATGTTCTGCAGTACATCCTGCTCTTTTAGTCCTGTTGAGTTCGTCCTCATGCCGTACCATCTTCGGAACAATGTTGCAGTCTTTTCGTTTGATCTGATAAAGTAAAATCCTGTGTTGATTGGGTTGTCTTCCGATGTTGAGTTGCCGTTGAAAGAGTCGGTGCTTATTTGTAGGTCTAATGTTTGGTTCGTGCTAAGTCGTGTGAATGGATTCCTTAGCCATAATACATCAGTGTCCTGTACGTAATATCAAGATTTAATTAACTGGATTATAATGTCGGACGGATAGAGAAAGGACAACTCAGAATGAAAATTCCAGGAAAATATTCACTATGTTTGGATTCATGTGTTCTCATTTTTCAAGATAAGATAAGCACAAGCAATGTTTGTTTTTGTGTTTTTACACCTTATCTATGTATTTTTTTATTTTTCAACTTTCTATACATAAAATATATATTTATATATAATATAAAAGAGACATGATTTGACAACAAATAAGTATTTTTGTCTCTCAAAAATACAACATTAAACATACAATATTTGTATATATACATACTTATATATAAAATATATACAAAAGAGATATGATTTGACAACAAACAATGATTTTTGTCTCCGAAATCCCAACATCAAACCTACACTACTTATTTTAAATTACCTCAAAACACAAATCCAAACGTACCATCTATTTTCAACACGTACTTACTTATTTCTTTTTTTCTCTATCTATCTCCAAAACACAAAATAAAATACTCAAAACACAAATTCAAACGTTACGTATTATTTTCAATAATTTGTTTCCTGCGTTTCGTATAAAATAATTCCTCTAGGCCGTAGTTTATTAAATTAAATTGGGTCGTGTGTTCTATCTAATCTAATAACCCGTTTACTAGAAATAAATCGATGCCCATTATTGTAATAGACCCAACATAAATATTGGAGTAACCTGGATGATCTGCCTTGTCACTGTCAGTCATCAGTTAGACATAAGTATTTTTTTCGTGCATTGCACCGTTGAATAATAGGAAATTAATATTTTATTTTTCCTTAATTTCTTTGATCCTATTTTATTTGAAATTATAAATTTCTAATTTTTAATAATATTTTTATCAAATTTATTTGGGTAATTCAAATTTGAAGGATTTTAATTTTCAAATATTTTGATTTTTTTTTTGGAAAGAGAGATCTTTATGGTCTGTTTTGAACTATGTTTTATAAAATATTATTTTATTTTTCGTTCAATACATTTATATTTAATGAAAGAATTTAGAACATTTATTTTAAACGACTCAATATCAGAAGATTTTAAAATTCATCAATATTTTATAAAATATAATTTTAAATAAAAATGAGAGGATTTGAAACTTTTCTATAACTAGTTAGTACCATAGGTCAAGGCAGGGGAGAATTGTATTTAAAATTACAAATAATTTCTTTAAATATAAACATAAGTAAATAATAAATAAATTAATAATTAGAAAATTCAAAAAATAGATATATATAGATATAGAGTAATCCAAATAAGATATCTGGATTGATGGATTTGAGAGAAAGAATTTAGAATCGAACTATTTGAAAATCTTTTGAAACTAAAACTATCAACATAAATCGAAAATATTTAATACGAAGGATTTGAAACCCATAACTTCAAATCTATGATTTCAAATATAGCATTAATGAATTTTAAATTATCTTCGATCATTTGAAATCCTATCTCTAAATTGCTAATTTAAGTCCAAATCCATCGGTCCATGTATAGATTTAATGAGTAAACGTAAATTAACTTAAGTTCAACCACACAAATACCTTGGCATGTTGCAAAATTACTCGCACACTTTTTGAAGTATAGTCGTGATTAAAAGTCTAACTCATATTTAGTCGAAAAATATCATATAAATATTTTCTGAAGTACATTAACTATACTCACGGGTGTACCTATGATTTTATACTGCGAACAGAATATTTGTATAATTAGACCTAAATTCCGTCTGACGTTCATGATCTCCGAGAGATTATATAACAAGTATAATTATTTTTATTTTCATTTTTACTATCAATGACACAAAATTAATTAATGAAAATATAAATTCACTTAGCCCTACCATATGAGATTGGACGAAAATTATGCGAAAGAAACGCACTTTTACGTACCGTGAAGATGAAGTCGTATCCTCGCCTGAGAACATCCAACAGAAAACGTGTTCTCCACCACATCATCTCTATAAACTCATCCGACATGTAAACCTTTTCGCCGGCGAAATCATCTCCGCCCCCGTTGCCGGAATCGTCTTCCTCAGCCCGCAGTCTATAACAGTTCAACCGCCGGAACAAGCACCTCTCGTGAGCCGTCTCATCCACCGCCACTACCAATAAGTGTTCGACGAGCGGCCGGGTTCCTTCTCCCGCCCAAAAAGCCTCGAGGAAAAGGTCGAACATCGAAGGCGAGTCGCCGGTTACCGGAGGGTCGACGTACGCTTTGTTGATGACGGTGAGGACCACCGTCTTGTTGGGCATTGAGGCCTTCTCAAGAGCTGTTTGGAGCTCATCGTTCTGCGGAATCAGCCGAAGAAGGGAGGCGGAGTCTGAGGAACGGTTCTGTAAGAGCGAGGATGTGTCGTTGAAGGGATCCCAAGAACAGAGAAGAATGATGGTTGCGATGATTAAGGAGAGGATCGCGAGATTTTTGATGTTGTTTTTGGAATGATCCATGTTTTGATGGTGGAATTCTGGGGGGTCTTGTTTTGGTGGTGTTTGAGGATATTATTATAAGAGAAGAGATGTTTGATTTGTCTGAGGTGGGGGGTTGGAGAGTCATGCAAGGCGCCTGAAATTCATTAGACTCAGTTAAGTGTCTGGCCTTAAATAGAGTTGGGCTTAAATGTAATTTTCATCCCATATCTTTTGTAATTTTAAGTTTTATTTCTTTATTTTTTTTAAAATAGAAAATAGGTTTAATAATTTCTTATTTTTTTAGTCATCGAAGTTTGTAAATGTTCTCGAAAAAAAAAGCACGTGTCTGGCACGTACTTTTTTTTAAATTTGGGGTTTTTATTCCCGTTGATCAATTTCTGCCAGTATGAAAGTAAATTTTTGATCCTGTATCTTTTCGCGTTTTGATGTTCCAGTCATTTATCTTTTTAGGGTAGCAAATAGGTTTGTAATTTTTAATTTGTCTGAATTTTTGTTCATAATTGACCAATGAGAGAAAAAATTTTAAATTAAAAGAAACTCTTTAGGAGCACATGCTTTTTCTCGACAATATTTACAAAGTCCTGCTACTGAAAGATTAAAATCACTAAAAATTTAAAAGTTACAAAACCTTTACTATCCATAAGCCCAAAAAACTAAAAAATTTAAATACCAAAATAAAAAAAATATGGAATAAAAATTGCATTTAATCCAATAGAATTGTGTCAATAGCACATTAGTTTAGTGGTAAAATTTTCTAATGTATTATTCTAGTGTATGATGAGTTCAAATTTAGAGGCCCTTGACTAAATTTTTTAAAAATATCTTGTAAGTTTATATATTTATAATATATATATATATATATAATGTGTAAGATATCACATAATATTTTAAAAATAAACTCATGAAGTGTTTGGATACGAATAAAATTATGGTATTTTTCTTCATGTTATAAGTTAAGATATTTGGGAATTTATAAACTCATCCAAATATCCTTGCGAATGAGGATACAAATTTGCTACTTTATGTAAAAATGTATAATAGGCTAACGGTGACTGACTTGTAATGCTTCTTCAGTGGTGTTTGGGCTTAATTTCCGACACACTGGTGGCAGTATTACGGGATCATGGTGACTGACTTACGATATTTCATTTAGCGAAGCCAGAGAATGTGTAGATATCATGGGCTTGGGGTCATCGGTTTATAACGCTTCATTTAGTTGAGACTCGCACGACGACCAACTTATAATGTTTCATTTAGTAAAGACTGTCCGATTTCAATTTCTACTGTGTTGGTCGGGCTACAGTAATCAAATTGAGACAACTAAGGTGGATGTTGACCTCGCGATGGGTGTACTAAGAATCATCAGTGTTCGACTTATAATACTTGATTCAATAGAAATTAAACTACAGTGATCAAATTGATCAATATTCCAAAAAATTACGATAAATTAATATTTCATGATGGTTAAAACTCCTTTAATCAATGTTATGGTACAAGTTATAGCCCATTACTAGATGCTATAAAGGAATTTGTGGCATTAAAGTTTGGAGAATTACAACACACCAATGTTCATATATAGAGATTGGCCTCTTTGTACTATTCCATTCATTGACTAAGTTCATGAGTTGGGTGAAGGGGAAGCCACTTAATTAAAGGTACCTTTTAATTTATTATTTGTACTTATTTTAGAAAAATTCCCAACTAGGCCCATGCTAAATTCTAGCATATACTATATTAATTAATACTTTTATAATTATTTAAGAAATATAAATTCTTATACATTTAATAATTATATAAGATATGAATTATTAAAAGTTTATTAATTATGTAAGACATAATTAAATTCTTATAAATTTAGGTAGATATATGTAATTTTAGTTTTGATTATTAAATTAAGATCTCATTGGTAGATTCTGGATTACATAATATACTATTTTGGGTCTTGAAATTAATTTCTTTAAATTAGTACTCAAAATCTTATTCTCCACAAATATGGTCAAGAAATTATTGCTAATGATGATGACTTAATTATGGGTGTTTGTAAATTAATATTTAAATAAGCATTTATCATTTTAAAATAAGTTGGAAAATTATTGCTTCTGCTTTTAAACTGTTTAAATAAATTAATTTTTTTTTAAGTCAAAAACTATCGGTAGTCAGCTCCCTACCAATTTCTGCAGCGGATTGATAAATGTTAAGTTGTTCTTTCAAACATCCTAACTTAAACCTTTTTTCTTTTTTCGACTTTTGCTTTTAGACGCGCCAAACTTTTGCTGTTGTGCGACTTATAACATTCTCTACAAGTTATTCCCTCTGTAAAAGTAGAAGCTATTGCAAACATCCCTTTTTAGTCTAGTAGTTGAAGTTCCTTGAACAAATTTTTGGCCATAAGTTACTGAGTATTACCATATGTGTGGGTATTTGTCTCATTTTATCTAAATTTATAGTAATTTATTTTATTATTTTTAAATATATTGATATATTAACTGAATTGATATATTGATTAATTTATTGAAATATTAATGTAATCATATAATTAAAAATAAAAAATTGACTTCTACAGAATGGTCTATCTTTTACAAAGTTGTCATGTCCAAAATAAAATTTATGAAAAATCGGATGAACTTTTATTTTTCATGATATTATCATACTTTGAAAATATTTAAAGAAACGTCGACAAAACATATAGTTAAAAAGAATATAAAATTGAAGAAATATGTAAAATTAAGTAAATTGCATTGCTTATTCAATTTCATCATATACATCGTAATTTTTTATATTTTTTTAAACCAACCATCCTAATTAATTTGTTGAATTTTTGTATACATCTCTTTATTAAATTGATATATATTTATATACTACTACAAAATTTTAAAATATCATATTTGTTGTCATTTAATAAACATTTAAGATAGTGTCCGACATAAAAAAAAAAATCGTAATATATCATCAAAAATAGAAGATGAAAAATTCACAAAAGAAAATTGAAAAAAAAAGCGTATAAATATTAAAAATGTTAAAAAAAATATTTGCTCATCAGATTAAGAGAGTATTTGCGAGCACTTTAAAAAAGTGATTTCTTCAATTTTTGGCTTTTAAAATGTATTTTTGAAGTGTTTTGGGTGTCGGCTTCTACTTTTGAAAAGGTTAAAAAAAGAGGTTTTAGGCCAAAAATTAGAAGCACTTGTTTTGGCTTTTTTATAAATAAATTCAACTTTATTTTGACTATTTTATCATTATTATAATAATTTTAATTTAACTCCATCGTTTTTAATTTACTTCTAAAATTGTATATTTAAATTCGATATTGGAGTTTTCAAATAATTTAAATAATTTAACAATAATCTAATTATACTTTCACAAATTTAGTATTTTAAATTTTTTATATTTTATTTACTGTATCATCTAATTATATTATTTCGTTCACATATTATTATATGATTAAACACATTTTTTGTAATATTTTTTGAAAAAAAAATTAAAAATATACTAATCGAAATAGAAATTATTATTTTTTGTGAAAAAATAATTATTGTTGACAAACAACAAGTGAAATGATAAGCACAAAAGAGTATTTTTTTTAACGCATATGGACGAAATGGTCTTTAATCAATTAAGTTTATTTTAGAAGTAAGTTTTTAGACAATTTAGCTTTTATCTATTTTTCATTTTCTTACAAACTCTATCCACTTTTGATTTTAGTATAACTTTCATTTTTTTTCTATATAAATCACTTCTCTAAAAGCAAAAGTTTTTTCAATGTTTCCGCGAGCTTTAGAAAAATGCTTTTCAACTTCTGACTCCAGAAAAGTACTTTTGATGTGTTTGGAATACCAGTTTCTGCTTCTGAAATTGATAAAAAAAAGCGCTTTTAGGCCAAAAGTTAGAAGCACATTTGAGGGTGTTTTTAGTTGTTTGTTTTTATAAATAAATTCAACTTCATTTTTGACTAATTTACATTCATTATAATAGTTTTAATTCAATTTTACTATTTTTAACTTATTTTAGAAGTGCATATTTAAAATTGATATTAAAATTTCAAATAATTTGAATAATTTAACAATAATTAAATTTACACTTTTGCATATTAAATATTTTAGAATTTTTATATTTTATTTGTTGCATTATCTAATTATATATATTATTCCTATATTATAAAAAAATATAAATCAAATGGCAATGATTATTTAATAAATAATATATTTTTGACAATCATGCAAGTTATATAATTATTGCGTACAAATCAATAATCATATTACTTAGTGGGAGCACTATTAAATTAAATATTCAATTTTTCTATTAATATTTCAAAAAAAATAAACATGAAATATACTAATCAAAATAAAATTTATTACTTTTTGTGAAAAATAATTATTATTGACAAACAGCAAGTGCAAATAAGAGCAAAAATAATATCTTTTTAACAAATAGAGATAAAATATTTTTTAATCAATTAAGTTTGTTTCAGAGTAGTTTTTTCCCGTACATTATCCAATTCAGCTTTCGTTTACTTTTCACTTTTTTAACAAACACGACCTACTTTTGATTCTACTAAAATCACTTTATAAAAGTAGAAGTTTTTGCAAACACGTCCACAGCATGCAGCCTATTATTTGTTCTGGCATCCAAGTCGAACATCAACATATTTATTCAACAGATTAATGCATAAAAAATAACAAATAAAATAAAATGAATTTTCTCTTTCCGATCCCAATATTTACACGATTTTAGAGTTTTACTCTTGTCCTTTTTAGTAATTTTCCCAACAAGAAATTGCCGTAAGAGCAAGCTTGACGATGAGACGAAGTCCGAAGATACGTTTGTAAGTTAAGAACTACTCCTGTTTTTTTACTATCGAATTATGAAGTTCTTTTTGTTACTTTTTCCGAATTTTACCATGGTGTAGCTGTACAATTACGATTTTGTCCTTAAAGCCATGTGCATCGCTATTGATGTTTAATTTGGTGGGATATAATTTTATGGACCATTTTGCCCTCTACACCCGAGTACTTTAGCTTAAAAAGCGCTTTACATGCAACATGCAAAGAAAAGAATGAATTTGGGGTAGGTCCATTTGGACCCGAGATCCGCCCCAATAAAAATCCCAAGAGCCACAACCTCCCCTGCTGGCCCCACCCCGAATATTAGAAAACCCGAGACCCGCCCCAAATTTGGTTGAGTTTATCTTTCTTTTGCTCTTGGGACGGCCTTTGAAACTTTATATTTTTTGAATTATTTTATTATGATATCCAAATATAAATAATTAATCTATTTTTTCTCTTTTATGATTTTAATTTGAGTAAATTTGTGTTGCATAAATATCAAATATGCATATAAATACATAATTATAAATACATACTCATTGTTTGAAAAATTATAAATTCCCATTGATTTTAACGTCCGTCTAACAACAAATCTATTTCGTTAGTTTCCAATTTTCATCTAATTTTTAGGGTGAACTGATCAAAATGCATTTTTAAATTATGAATTATAATTTTATGTATATATTTAAAATATTTTTATGGACTAATGTTGCCTATAGGTTATTTATTTTACTGACCCTCAATTTTTTTACACCTTTTCAAACATTTTTTTTTATTTTTTAAAATTTTTTAGTAAGGATAAAGTAATAATGTCCACTTCTTCATCTCGGGACTACATAATTATTTTTCATTTGAGGGGAGTATTTGTAATTTTTCAAACAATAAGGAGGTATTTATAATTATATCAAATCTTAAGAGATAGAGAGATTAATATAAACCACCACATAAATAGATGAGAAAACTAGCATATGTAACCAAAGAAAACCTGAAGAAAAATAACAAAAGGAGGAATAAGCAGAAGCTCCAGAGAAACCAATAAGAAGAAAATATTAGACAGCATCACATTCTTGAACTATACTGAAGCAAGGCAGTAAGTAACTACTTCCAGCTTAAATTAAGCAGCAACACTTCACTGATTTATCTGATTAAAGAAGGCGGCATGATTTGTATCTTGTTTTCTGCTTCTTCAGCTTCGGAGGCCGGAGGACCACCTTTATCGCCGCGTCAAACACGGCCTTAACGTTCTGCATTTGGAAAAAGAAGTACTCACGAGAAAGTTTATACAGTAAAAATGGATCTTCGGAAAGCTAGCACAAAGTGTATCGTTAGTCAGACTTCACACTTCAACGGAAGCAGCCATTTATCAATGAACGTTTTTAAGCAACACCATCAAGATCGAGTTACAAACCTGCTGCGTCTTGGCGCTGCACTCAACATAGGCCACTGCTCCTATTTGCTTCTTCAGCTCTTCACCCTAAAAGACAAGAATGCTGAGACGTAATCAGACTTCTTATATAGTGAATTGAGTAGTCGTTAGTAGGCATGCAGTGAGAATGTGATATTACAGTAGATTGAGTGCTTATAAATCTTCCAAAAGGTCATTATATCAAACTTGCACAGGACAATCCAAGAGAATGCAGAGTTTAAGTTGGTCTTACACGCCTACCCACCCACTGTTAGACCATAGAACGGCAAACACGAGAAGGGCAATCGAGATAAATTTCAGTAAAGGTAAAAACATGCTAATCAAGAATATTACCTGTTCGGTGGAAATAGTGCATGCCCCTGGATAATCCTTTTTGAACTGCTTATCCTCTCTTAGATCTGCATTGCAGTCTATCAGTTATACTCGTATCCTAATTACTAGTTTTAAGCCAGTTACGTACATTATTCGTTTTAAGTAATGTACGAGCACTCGCTTATGCAATGCGCAAGATTTACCAGCTGGTAAAGTAACAATATATTCTAGGAAGTTTTTTCCTCTTGACATTTATAAAAGTAGGTACCTAACATTACAAGCTTAAACTGTCAAGTATGTGTGAATTCTTTGTAGATTCCTAGATTGTCAGAATCACTCAAATTCAACGTAAGACATAATAAGTGTCAAAAAAAGGAGGATGTCCAAAATTTGAATTTAAAATCATAAAAGAGAAAAGTTGACAAGCAAAATGCTTTGATTCGAGCATTCAAAAAGATTTGTGGGAGCCCAGCCAAAACACAAAAAGGAAAAGGAGAAAGCTTTAAGACAAAGCAAAGTAACATGTTAAGCAACAACAATATAGTTTTGCATTGAATGTAATCATGTGAGATGAAGAACCCTCACCTAGTTTTGTCCCCACAAGAACAATGGGCACTGAGGGAGCATAATGCCGTAGCTCCGGGACCCACTGGACAAGCATAACAAGAAGCAGAAAGCAAAAGAAAAAGCCATGAATATACCATCAAGAAAAAGTTGGTAACTACCACTTGAGACTATGTTTGAAAGTGGTGAGGGATAAAAACAGAGGAAATCCTACTTTCTTCGATATGTTCTCAAAGCTTGGCCTACTTATGAGAGAGAATGCAAGGAGGAAAACATCGGCTCCTCTGTAACTAAGTGGCCTAAGTCTGTTGTAGTCTTCTTGACCTGCAATAAATTGTTTAACATTGGAAGAGTTAAGAAATTGCCAACCAGACAGAACGATCGATCGTTTGTTCTTGCACATGCCCAACTTATGAAACCATGCTCTATAAGTGTTGTGAGAACTACATGCTCTATGTAATTGGCTTCTATCTCTGCAAGAATTCTCCATTATAATGTGATAAGACTGTGTATTGCTGTTGTAGATTGATCTTGTGTTTTTCTTAAATTTTGTTGTAGATGATGAATTCTTTGTTTAGGATCAAAGAGTCAAAAGATTATTACACAAAATATCACAGAGCTTTCTCTTTTCCTCCAAATAATACATTTTTCAAGCTCATCTCCAACTTAATTACTACAGCATAATCACTTTCAACTCCACATTTAAGTAGAGAGAAGCAGTAAAGACATGCAACATTAAAAAAGACACAAAAATCACACACATACACACAATAAAATGTGTATAGATGATCATACCAGCAGTATCCCACAAGCCCAGATTCACAGTTTGCCCATCAACAGAGACATTGGCACTAAAGTTATCAAAAACAGTCGGAACATAATCCTGTACTCAAGAAAACAAAAACCTTGTCAGAAGGAAAAACAAAAAAAAACCCATATCCAAGAAACACACACAAACACACAAGAAAAGTGAAATTGGACTCTTAGGCCCTGTACTTATACATACAGATGGAAAGGTGTTGCTGGTGTAGGAGATGAGAAGGCATGTCTTCCCAACAGCACCATCCCCAACTGTCACACATTTAATGAATTTGGTAACCGTGGCAGCATTTGCACTATTACTAGCAGTACTACAACTCATTTTCTCACCATACCAGAAATCAAGAAATTCAAGAAACTGTAACACTCTGGTTGAGCAATGAAGGAAAAATGGACTGACCCTTTCGAGAGGTGAAGTTGTTGCTTTTTTCTTCCCTTTCTGTTTATGGGGTTTTAATGAGTAGATGGCATGACAGTGTGTGAGGGGAGAAGGAGAGTGGGGGACATGAGGAGGGGCCAGGAAAGCAAGGGGTATAGATTTTCTTGCGAGCTTTTGCCCGAGGAGGAAAGTTGTGAAAATCACTTTATTTTGAGCTGTCAGGGAGGGAAAAATGAGTGGGACTTTGAGGTTAATGCGCCATAACTATTCTAACCTGTTCAAGACTTTCCATAAAAAACCAAGAACTTACATAAGGAAAATAACTCCATTTTCTACTTTTTCCTTTAAATTTGGAATAAATTATAATTACCTCTTTGAAATTTACCACGATTATATATACTTTTTTTATTATTTAAAAAATTATTGATACTCCTAATGTTTGATGAAATTATACTTTGAATAGAGCTCGAAGACATTGTCCTTGTTGTATATACTTTTTTTCTTTAAAAAAATATTGAATAATCGTAAAAAAAACATCGGACAAGATGGACGGAAAATTTTAAAAATTTGTAAAAAGAATTCTTCAATTATTCAATGCAAAAATTAAGAAAATAAGTAAAATTAAATTTATAATCCACAATGACATTTTGACCACTTCACCATAGATAAATGGACGGAGAACTCAAAGAAAGACTAATAGATTAGGCATTTATCCTTGTTGTATATACTTCATCCACCCTGTTTGATTTTTTTTATAAATTTTTAATTTTTTTAAAAAAATAATAAAATACAGTAAGGATAAAGTTGACAATTTCACCATCAAGAATTACATAATTTCTTCAAACATTAGGGAATATTTATAATTTTTCAAACAACGAGAGGTATTCGTAATTATAACAAACGTCCGAAATGTTTTTGTAATTTACCCCTATTATTATTATTGTTTCTTTATGTTTTCTCACCATATTTAAATAAGTGTAAGTGAGTAAACATAAATGCAACAACAATTTGGATTTGAGTTGGAATGTCCATTTAATTCGAACTCAATAAATTGAATTATCATGTTTAGAACATGCTATTGTCTATTCCAAATCAATCGAATTTACTCATTTAACTCAAATGAATCTAAATGTAGTATGAATTTCAGTTATTAATAATTAATATATCAATTATTAATAATAAATATCTATAATTTTCCGATGTAATTATTAAAATAGACCTGCAATTATTATTAAAATAGACAATATCCTTATACGTTAATATAATTCAAACATATAGCCTCGTGATCATAGACGGGCCTCAACTTCACCGAATATTTGAAACGTACTTTTATTTTAAATATATATTTGAAAAATTTCAATTCCAAATATAAATTCAATAAAATTAATTATAAAAGAAAATATAAAGCCCAATATCTTATTGGGCTGAAAACCTTTTTCTCACAATAAGGCCCACAGTGAAAGCCCATCTGAAGTAGGAAGAAAACAGAGAGAGAGAGCACACGGTGGAAAGAAGATAGAAAATGGCGTCATCGAAAGTGCAATCACCGGCGTATCCGAGTGCTGCCAGACTCGCCGATTCTGAATGCTATCCTGCTTACACTGCCTCCCTTAAATGTATGCAATTTCGGTTTGTTTAATATGTTTCCGTTTTTTGGTTGTTTGAAATCTCAAGTTTGTTTTAGGTTTTGCTAAATTTCCAAGTAATCTGTTCGTTTATGTGAGAATTTTGGATATTTATCCTGAAAACCTGGGAAAACTGTTGGGTGGAATCATCTTTAACGGAGATCAGGCTGCTATTAACTGCGATTTTCTGTTAGGGTTAGGGTTTAAGTAAATAGAAATTGTTGCTTTTTGGGCTCAGAGTTTGATTATCTAGCTAGTTGTAATTGATAGAGTGGAAATTTTGGTATAGAGCACTAGAAGGTGGATTCTTGGTGTATTTTTTGCGATGGTGGGATACTGCAAACTTTGGTTCACTAGGGCAAGTGAACCTTTTGTGGAACAATAGGAGGAAGAACATTATGGTTTGGGGATTAGCTTCTTCTTATCAACAGGGCGGAAATCATTACATGTTGCTCGTTCATTATTGTCAATCTCTTCTGTACAAAAAATGTAAAATATCGTGCCCTTAAATATGTTTTACTTAGTTTCAATCCATTTTGCTAGCATGTTTATGTGTTCTGTGGGAAAATATGAAATGTTTTGGTGTTTTCTCTATGTAGAAACTCCACTGTTGCCCTGTGTTTCTCATGTACCTCACTTCATTTGGCTTTAAATTTGTGGAATTTCCTGGATGTATTATCATTGATGTGAACTTAATTTGTTTTGCGTCTCTAATGCTGCAGGTTTAGAAGTATTTAACAGCGACAAGAGCAAATGCCAAGAACATTTTGACGTTTACAAGGAGTGCAAGAAAAAGGAGGTATAGATGTTAATTACAAGGCAGAAATGCTCTACCTTTTCTCTTCATTATAGTCATTTTATTTAGAAGCTCTTAATTATCTGCATGATCAGATATTAGTTTTTTCCTTGATTGTGACAGAGGGAAGCACGGCTGGAACGCAACCGGAACCGTTCTCTCTTCTCATGAGGTCTTTGGTTCATAATTTCCTGTATTTCCTACAACATGAACTCATTGTGCAATGCATCCCACAGCTTTCTGTTATTTGCTAGTCTTAGTTTTGATACCTAATTCTGACAGAAATGTTGTGGAATGTCTTTCATATATATCAATAAAATCTTTTTTGTATAATTCTATCTATAGAGAGTGAAATTTCGACGTGTTATTATCTATCTTAGTTCTTTTTCTGGAGTAATGGATTAAATATTTATACTATGCTCTCATGTGTGTCTGTGGAAGAATTTGATCAAAGCAACAACAGCTCTTGGCTCTCAGATGATCCTTTTCTTCTTTATTTAATTTTGGGCTAGCTTATGATTATCGTATTGGAGGGAATGCTTAATAGCTCTTGATATGGATTTTCTCCTGCAAAGATGGTATAATTGGTTATAGAATGCTGGAAGGGGAGAATTCACAGAATATGAGCAGATATTTTTTGTTTAATGCTGTTACGTCTTGTATTCCATTTCATTAACGTCAAGTGATAATGCCAATCGTATATGTAAGGAAGTATATGGAAGTAGATACAAGATGATAAACGAGAAACCATCCATGCATGTTTCCTTAGGGTGTCGTTGCTATGACAGTTAAGGTACAAGAAGATAATGCACAGGTTAGGATGGTCAGCACAAGAACACATACATCACACCATTTGATGATCTTGGAACCTTAGCCCTTGGAAGACGAAACAGCTTTTTGCTACATTCTTGGTGGCTTTATGATGTGGATACCTAGTAGGTGTTACCCCCAAGGTTGTTCCTTCTTTTTATGTTCATTGTCCTGTGCCCAATGAGAAATGGAGTATGTTAAATATGTTTCTAGTTGCCAATATATTTATTGCGGGTGTTACTATTTTGATTATAGTCTCAATTTTTTGATGAAATATTTTAATCAGTTACCAAAGTCGAATATTCATACATTTATTTCATTTGATTTTATAGTCTTGATTGTGCTGAAATGTAGTGTAGGTTTAAGTTAAATGAGCCTGTGGAATGCGTAGTGGAACTTACCACCATCTACTTACGTTTACACCCCAACCCTTGATATAAGGTCTATTTATGCAAATCAATCTTATTTTTTGTGCAATTACCAAAACCACCCATCAATCCAAAAATAGAGATAATTTGTGTAATGATGTTGATCTTTATGGAGATTGTATCTGTAATTTTTTCAAAAGCAGGGTGGTTTGTGTATATGAAGTTGAAATTTCTAGTGAGTATATGTAATTTTTTGAAAGGCATGTGTGATTTGTGTAAATACATTGTAGGTTGGGGGTATAGAGCATAGATGTACTTATACCTTTTCTATGTTACAATTTTCCAACCCAAATCCTGAATTTCCTCAATGTATTTTGTCTTTTTAAAACTTTAAACTCCTAATATCACCAATATTTGTGGTGTTTTTTATGTTTTTTGAGTTACATTTGGTCTGCCCTCTTGAGGGTGTATGCAGTGCAGCAGGATCCAAGAATATATCATTTATATTAATTCTTTTTTTTTTTCTTCTTTTGATGGAATGAGGTTTTGAACTAAATATATATCATTTAAGTGATCAACTCATATTTTTAAAAAAATAAAAAATTACATTACTATCGTAGATTTCTTTTTTACTGCTAGATGTGGTTAATTAATAATTAATATTATTAATCACCAAATAGGTTGAAACTGAAAACTCATTTTTTTAAAAAAGAAAACAAATATACAATAATTAAAATTATTTTCATAAATGGCAAACAAGAAAAGGGTCATCTTTTTTTTTTCTTTTTGGCACTTCATTACTCAAAACAATAATGGTCCAGAGTTCTACGCCTATATGTACCCATTACTATGGGCAAAAGAACTACAAAGTTTAGGGATACGTCTGAAGTTCCAATTAGCCCCGAGTTCCCACGTCTTCTTGATTCCTTGATAATCTGTTAGGGCACCCCATTCCACATCCTCCTTCGCATTTTTAATCTACCTGATGGCATCCATGGAGTCTGGTTCAAAATGACATTGTCAGCATTGACACAATGCATTTTTTCAGCAGCAAGTCGGATAGCTCTTAGTTTTGCAATTGAAGCATTGTACACAAAAAATTCAATTGTTTCTGCACGGATGAGGAAACTTTGATGTTATCTCACCAGGAAGGCAGCAAAGCATTTGTAGTTCTTCAGGGCAATGTAAGTATTAACTTTAATCCATCCCACTAGTGGTGGTTGTCATTCGTTGTTGTACAGCATCTTGACCCGTTTTGAGCTTCTTGCATTTGAGTAGGTTGTTGTGCTTTTTAGGACACTTTGTGCAATGAGTTTAGGTGTTTGTGGACTTTTCCATGGATGAGGTCATTTCGTGTCTTCCAGATCATTTTGAGCGTCGCCCATGCAATGAGGAACTCATCTTGAATGCTACAATTTGGGAAGAAGGTCGAGTCGTTGCTTGAGATTTTCAGAAACCACTCTCTAAGTGACAAGTGGGACGGGGGGACCATCTCACTTGCCATTTAGAGAGTAGCCATGTCCTTTCCAAGAACGCCAACACATGAAGAGGTGATGAGAAATTTCGACCTGAAAATCACAAAACGAACAATTAGTAAGAAAAGTTGATTCAATCTATCTTTTTGTAGGAAGTGTATCAAAGAGAATTCTCCAAATGAAAAGTTTAAGTCTGTTACGAAGATCCAGTTTTCAAATTCTTTTCCCAACAGTTTCACTTTTCGGATTGTCATCGAGTGTGTTTTGTTGGATGGTGTGAAATGCCGCTTTGGTGTTGAATTTTTGTGACTTGGAGGGAGTCCAAAATGGCTCAAGGGCTCCAGAAAATCCAGAATTTGAATTTTCCTTATTTCCTTGACAACATGCCAAGGAAACATTTGGAGGAGTAACTCAGCTTTCCATTGATTCAGTGGTGATCCATGATGTCTCGAACGAAGATCAGCCAGTTAGGATTGAGGATTAAAAGGCGGTCAAGGGTGAAGTTTTGGGTGGACGGGATCCACGGATCTTCCTAGATTTTGATAGTAGAGGTTTTGGACACTGGAAAGCATGTGCCCAACTGGATGATCCTTTTGCATTTCATCACATATTTTCCAAATCTATGAGGTCCTATCACCTGCGAATGAGAGAAAAAGTCAGCATCATTCTTTAAATATTTAGCTAAGAGTAGTTTGCACCATAGTTTATAAGATTTTTGCAATAAATTCCATGCAATTTTAGAGACCAAAACTTTATTGAAATCTGAAAATTTTCTAAATCCGAGGCCCCTTTTGCTCTTAGGTTGTCATAAGGAAGACCATGATTTGAGAGCTAGGAAATGGTTGTGTTCTTCATCGAATTTAGTCCTCCACCAGAAACGGTGGACTATTGAGTCCATTTTGTAACAGGCTTTCTTTGGGAGGAGGAACGTGGACATTTGGTAAACAGGAGAGATTGGGCCACGTTTTTAATTAGAACCATTTTACCAGCTTTAAACAAGTTTTTTGCTTTCCAAAGAGGCATTTTGTTCGACAGTTTTTCCATGAGCTTGTTGGAGAGATGGCTTTGGGATAGAGGTTTGAAGAATGGGAGTCCCACATGCTTGGCTTTGTGGTTGCATTCATGCATTTGTAGGATTTCAAGGATGATGTGTCATTACCTGTTTGGAACATTTGAGCTGAAGTGGACAAAGGACTTTCTACAATTTGGCTTGATCATTCTTCGAACTGAGTAAGGCATTGGTGAATGTTTCGCGCGTCTCCTTCTTCCGCCCTACAATAGATGGTGAGATCATCAACGTACAAAAGATGGGGACAGAAGGGGCATTTTTATAAATTTTTGTTCCTTTAAAGTGCCCCAAGGCTTTTTTCTTGAAGAAGGAATCGAGAGAGAACTTCAGCATAAATGATAAAGAGATAGGATGAAAGGGGATCTCCCTATCTAATACCTCGAGTTGGTCGAAAGAAATCAAAAGGAGCTCCATTGATAAGAATTGAGAAGCTCGGTGATGAAATGCATTGGGATATCCAGTTAACAAACTTATCCCAAATTTTCAGATTTTTTAGGAGATTGATCAGGAATAACCATTCAACGCGGTCGTATGCTTTTGTAAGATCAATCTTGATGGCCATGAATCCTTTTTCTCTTTTTTTTTTTCTTGTGGAGATAATGCATCAATTCATGAGACAGAATAGAATTTTCAATTGTTCTACCCGGTACAAATTCCATTTGAAGGGATGGGATGATTTTTTGAAGAAGTGGTTGTTTGCCAACATTTTGGACATCACCTTGTAGGAATTGCTCAACAGTGCAAGCCTTCGGGTTTTTGGGGATGAGGTGATATACTTGTGGTTGATGGCTTGACCAATTTGTCCTAATGAGAAGAAGTGACAGATTGCATCAATCATTTGGGGTCCAACGATGTGCCAAAAGTGTCTGAAAAAATTAGGTGGGAAACCATAGGGTCCTGGGTTTTTGAAGGATGCCATTTCAGAAAGTGTCTTTAATTTTTTTGGAAGAGGGCATTCTGCAAATTTCCACATTATTAGATTCAAGTAACACTTCAGGCATAAGTTCACAAATGTGATCAATCATTTCAAACTCACTTTTTAAAAGTTCGTATTTGAAAAGGGATTAAAAGTAGATAGAGAACTTGTTAGCAATTTGCTCCAATTCATGATGGCATTACCCTCATTTGTTTGGATTGAGTGGATGTGGTTAGCCCTTGATTGGAGGATTGCTGCCATATAGAAGTATTTAGTGTTAGCATCGCCATCCTCAAACCATCTATGCTTTGCTTTTTACCTCCATTTTGTTTCAAGTCTCTTGAGTTGTTCATCCAACTCACATTGGAGATTGTTTTCCATTGCAATTGTCTCACTAGACTAGTCACAATCTTGAAGTGTTTTCAAGTGTTGTTTGATAGCTGAAATGTTTTCTTGACACCAACCAAAAGTCTTGCGGTTCCACCTTCTCAACTCCTTCCTAAGCAATTTAAGGAGGTTGTGTAACCTGTTAATGGGATTACTTGTAACAAAGAACAACCAAACATCAGCAATAAGAGTTTCACAGGAAAGTCTCTACAACACATTTCCTCAAAAAAGAATGGTCTCAATTTTCCTATACTACTTGGGTGAGTATCTAAGAGTAAGGGGCAGTGATCAGAGGCAATAGCCGGGAGATTAAGGATAATGGTCTTAGGGTAGAGGAGACACCACTCAGGGTTTGCAGTAGCCCTATCCAATCTAGTTGTTGGATAATCCTGTTCTTTTATTGGACCAAGTAAATCTGCAGCCAGAAAAACCAAGATCTACTAGATTACACAAATCAAGTTCATCTCCCGGGGCATTACGAGATGCTGAAGCAAATGATTTTCCCCCTCTTGTTAGTTTGAGACATGATAGCGTTAAAGTCGCCCATGACCAGCCACGGTCTGTCAAGATTGTTACACATATTATGAAAGGATTGCCAAAATAAAAGTTTAAGGACTGTGACACTAGGTAGTGGATACCCATGAACTGCTAGGGTCGTGGTTCTGCATTGAGAAAGATGAGAGCATTAATCATCCACGAACTTGTTAAAACAACAGAAATGTTAAGGTTGGGGGTCCAAGTTAAGCACAGATTTCCCTGCTTTATTTAAAGCAGGGACAAACTCAAAGTGAATTAGATTGAAGGATTGTAAGAGGGAAGAAAGCTTATCAGTGTTAGTTGTTTTGATTTCACAGAGGAAGCTGATGTCGGGTTTGTGAGATTGAAGAAGTTTCTATAGCATTCTCCTTGCTGCAGGCCGGGCCAACCCACGGTAATTCCAAGGATAATCTTCATTGAGAGTTTACTACCATGACCCCCTTGGGCCCTCGACAGAATTGGAAAAAATTAAAATCTCATCAGCATTGAACTGGAAAGCGTTGACTGGGCAGGATTTCAGCTCCTGTTTGGTTCCCACCAAGGCTTTTGTATTTATTTCTAGCCTTTTCTTTCATTCTATAATTTTTCTTTCTTTTTGAACTATTGTTTTCTCTTTCACCAGCTCCAGGATGAACTTAGGATTTTTGTCGTGTGAACTGGTACTGTTAGGCAGGGGAAACTCGGGTGAAAGGGGAATGACATTCATTTGGCAGGAAAACCAGCCTTCAGATCGTTCATCAATTTTCAATTTCTTGGATGTTGGATTGATTTCCAATCGGGGGTGGAAGTCCTTTTAGCAGTCACCTATTTTGTTTTGTTGGTGGGCTGGTCAGGTGTTTTTTTGGGCTCGTTTGGATTAAGTTAGATGTTTGTTTTGGAGATTGGGTTGGGCTTATCTATTTTCGGCTCAAGGCAATAGGAGTGGGATTTTGAGTGACGAGTTTACCAAATACCATTTGGGCTGGAGGTTTAATGAGTGGGTTATCTAAGATTGACCCATTCCAATGGTGGCTAAAGTTGACTTAGGGGAGCAGTTAGGCTTTAGGGGGGAATCAGGATTTGGGTTTATGGGTATGGGAACAACGAATCCACATAATGATTGTGTTGTGTCAGGGGGGTTAAGAACAATTGGGAAGATATTTGGGCTCTTATTGTTCTTTCCATTTGTCCTTTGCCAAGTTAGGTCCGTTTTTTGTAAATTTTGGGTTTCCAACTAGGGGGTTGGTGGGTTTGTAGTTTGGGTTGTCTTTTGTGGTGATCTTTGTTTGTTTGGGTTCAATGGATGCAAGTGGTTTCTCAGGTGGATATGGTTCCAAACTGGTTCTGCAGATATGTATGAATGGATTTGGTATGGGAGCATTCTCTATTTTGAGCTAGGGGCTAAAACGGAATTGGTGTTCCGATATATTTGTTGGTTTTAGGTTAACAGAGTAGGAACTGATTTTATGGCCCACAATACCACAAACATGACAAAAATCACATAATCCTTCATACATGATTTCAAGCACCAATTTCCATTTTCTTTGACAACTTAAAATGATATGATCTTGGAGTGGTTTCGCCACATCAACTTCTATCCTGATTTGGAGTGATTTTTTCCGTCAATGACTATCTGTAGCAAGATCCGCTCCAATATAATTCTCGATCAAGTTCCTGATTTTTTTTTTTTTGCCACTTTTTTGTTTACATTGATAACGAGGAGACCAAATACTTGCGCCTAGATTTGGTATTTGTTGAGATCTACTTCTGTAAGGGCTTCCTCAAGGTGCCACGGTTTTGAAACGATGAGATTACCATGGGCTGAGTCTCGATATATGCCTGCAGTCATCTTCTTTTTCACGGAGAAATACCAGGTATTTTGGGTGATAACATTAATGGTGCTTTTTGGAGGGATATTCCAAGCTTTGACAAGGGTTGATTTCATGGCATTATGGTTGAGTGGTTTCTCATAGATGACTTTAGCAACGATGGGGTAATAGGAGGTAGAATTTCGGTGTTCTGGTGGGTTTTTGTCATTTGAGAGTTCAAGGTGAATGATTTTGTCAAAAAGGCTTGCCACAAAACCTCTTTCCTCCATAAGAGGTGGGTACTTGACCAAACAATCAAGGGATTAAAGGGATTAGAAAAGAGTTTTGTTGGTAGATGAGTAAATGGGGGGGTTAAGTGGGGATCAGAGCAAAGGAGAAAGAAGAAGATGGAAGGGGGAAATGGAGGAATGGACAACCAGGGGTGGGAAAAGGGGAGATGAGTCAAGCCCTCACTCTGTAAGGGAAGGAGAACCCTTTAATTCCACCATGGGAGTTCCACTATAGAGAGAGAGAACGTCTATCTTTAGTGCATTTTATCTTTCTTTGTTCCATTCTCCTATTCAGATGCCGACACTAATTCATTGATTTTATACTATGAAGATAAAAGGGTCATCTAATTATCATAGTCATAATTTTCCTGTTAATAATTCCAAATAATGCTGAATTTTTTGAGATATTAATTATAATATTCTAAATAATTTAATTACGTCTCGTAACTTACTATTACTATCATCTTTTTTTGTTTCTTCTGGTTGTCTTGGTTATATTATTTTATTTTAATATAACAAAAGAATTTTTTTATGTAATATTTACTAAAGAAGTCTAATTAATGTTTCTACCTAACAAGTTCCATGAAATACTCTCATCACCTAAAATATGACAAAGATAAGTGAGATGTATATATATTTGTTTATTTTCTTTTTGACTACAAGTATCTTCATCCTACATGTTAAAATATAGTATTTTTTTAAAGACGAAGAGATCTCGGTATTTTCAGTAGGGGTGGCAATGGGATGGATATGGGAGGACCAGGGACTCGGCACCCATTCTGCCAATTCCGAGGAGGATTCAGGACTCATCTGCACTGGTCATTTTCTACCTCCTCCCCGCCCCAATACAAAATTTATCGAGGTGGGTTCAACTTGATTCACCCAATTTTTTTTTTTACTAAAAGAAAATTTAACATATATACATATAAAAATTATTCATAGCCTAACTCAAGTATTCGAATTCAAGAAACAAATTCTCAAATACAAGTGAAATTATTTATAATAAAACAATCCAAACAATTCAGAGCAATTATATATATATATATATTTCTTTATTCCTTGTTAATTATTGTAGGATAATTTTTCAATATAACAATTATTAAACAAGTACTTAATATTAAATAAATAAAATTATATAATATTTTGTTAGTGTTTATTCTACTAAGACTAAGTAAATATATATGTATATATAATTATTATACCGGGGCAAGTTAACAAGAACTCGCTAACCATCCCGTCTTCAATTTTTGAACTCGAACCCGCCCCTTCAAGGGGGATTCCAGCAGGCAAGGTTTCAATCGCTCCTAATTTTCATCCTTTATATTGCCAAAAATTTATTCTAGACATTAATTTGTTTTTGTAGTGAATCAACTATAATTATTACGTATTTCAAATTATTAATAATTAATATATATTAATATAAAATATTAATTAATTTTACAATATATCAACAAATACTATTAATAAATTAATGGATAAATGGTGACGAGCTTTTTAAAAATTTATCATAATTATAAATACAACGTTTATAAATTATGAATAACTTGTTAAAATTATTGATCGTCTAACAAATACATCATTATTATATCTATAGAAGGAAGATATTTATTAGATAATTGTTAATTCTAAGAGAATATTTATAATTTTTTAAACAACGAAGAAAGTATTTGTAACGAAATTCAGGAGGCATTTATAATTTATTTTAAGTTAATACAATAAAATTGAGATGAATGATTATATGATTTTTTTCGATAAATATAAATTTTATTAAACAAATGATAATATATGAGTACAATACAATATGAAAGATTAGACAGTCACGTCAACAGTAATGACTATATAATTATGAAGGGTGAATTTGTGTGATGGTTGAGGGATTTGAAATGAGATGAAATGAAATATCGTCCACCATCACATCACAGAATACAATTCTATTCCATAATTAATGATTCTTTTTCAAATAAAACAATGAAATTAAATTAAAATAGACACCACCTCCTCTCCCTCCCCAGCTGTGTTCTCTCTCTCTACAAGAAAGAAACCCTAGTTCTCTCCGTCTCGTTCAATCACACGCACAGCATAACAACACTGTACGAATCCAAGCATTTTCATCCTCTTTCCGATCTTCCAGTTGTAATTCGGGAACCCCTGTAGGTAGAAGTGGGCTGGTAGTCGATTTTGTTTTCTCTTTTTTTTCTGGATATATACGAACATGTACAGGGATCGAGGAGGGGGCACATCCAAGGGCGGGGATATGCTGGATCGGAAGCGAATCAACGATGCGTTGGACAAGCACTTGGAGAAGTCTTCTCCTTCCACCTCCAGAAACAAGGGTTCTGCCGTCGCCGTGCCCTCCACATCCAACGCCGTTGGGAAGCATATTGACCACCGGGATAATCGCTCCTCATCCACCCTCACCACCACGAAGAATAAGTGCTCCGATGGTACGTTGTTTTTTTTTTTTTTTTGGGGTTGGGGGGGGAGGGGCGGAGTTGTTTGGTGTTTTGGATTTTTAACGTGATTTATATGGGTTGTGTTCAAATTTTGTTATTTTTGTTTATGCTTTCAGTTGATTGTAGAACAAATGTGTGGTTGTTACGTTTAGCTACTCAATATTTGTTACTGATTTATTTATTTTTCGTCTTCTTAAAGAGTTATTCTGGACGTGTTACGTTTGTGGGCTTCCGGAGTTTCATTATTTTTGGCTGAATGCTGTCGCTTTTATTGTTTGGAGAGCTTTTTAACTATTTGGGTGACTCGATAGATCTCTGAGCTGCTAATTTGTACAATTGTGACTACGATTATTGATGGGTGTGCCTTGTATGAAGTTCTTTAGCTTTTGATCTGGAAAGAGTTGATTTGTACTTGCAGTTATGTATTCTGTTCATCCCTTCTGTTTGCTTCTTGATTCTGGTGCAGTCTTTTGAGAATTTTCATGACTGTAAGGATAGTGTGATGAACACTGAGTCAAGTATAAATTTTACAATGGTTGTTTGATACGTTTGAAGTCATTGTGCTACTTTTTATGCACTGTTAAGGTTATGTTTCTCAGAGTAGTTGTAATTAGTGTTGTTATGGCTTTGAAATGTTAGCTCTCAGACGAGAGCTAAACCTAAAAGCTGCAGGAATTCTTTCTGTGATTTTGAGTTAATTGTGTATTGTATCTGAATGTAGCGCATTTAGTGTCTCAGATATGTAAAATCACACCTAATGCATATGTGGGTATGTCTATATACATTTTTCTGCGTGAATTTAAAGCCTAAAGGTGCCATAAAAACACATGCTTTCTGATGCAGCAAAGGCGTCGGTTTTCCTAGGCTAGTCTAGGTGCAAGGTTGTAATGCCGCTTGTGCTTTCACATGAATGAAAATTCTTAGGAGCATAAACAATGTGACTTGCTGAGGACTTGTTTAAAGTTCCTAGATTCAAATGGAATGTTGGTCTATATTGATTTTTCTTGTAATGACGAATCTTTCCTAAATGGGGATCCAGATTCTACTAGGCCCTATGACTGGCTCATTCACTTAAAGTTATGTAGTAAGACCTCCATTACTAAATAGCATCAATGTTCTGGTCATATTTTCACAGTAACTGATAATGTTATAGAGGAAGCTGGCAAGTGCTATACTTAGAATGATGATGATATGGATGACGATCAAGCTGCAAAGAAAATAGTGATGGTACCGTAAACTTAAAAAAAAAGTCATTTGCGGGACACATGATTCTAACTCTTCACTTGCCGCTAAAAAGCTATCTTTATGTGCCCTAGGGCCTGGCCATGTAACAACTATGCTTATCTAAGTACTAGTTATATGTATACCTTCTTAACACAAGCATTTATGGTGCCTATTAACTCACATTCACTTACCTTTTTCTACTTTCATTTTGCTTAACATATGTGCCTATGTGTATTGATCAAACAAAAGTTAACGATTTCTAATGTGTGCCATTTGCAGAGGAATCTGAAACAGACAGTGAAGAGTCTGATGTCAGTGGTTCTGATGGGGATGATACATCTTGGATTTCATGGTTTTGCAACTTGCGTGGAAATGAATTCTTTTGTGAAGTGGATGACGAATATATTCAAGATGATTTCAATCTCTGTGGGTTGAGCAGTCAGGTTCCATATTATGACTATGCGCTTGACCTAATTCTGGATGTTGAGTCTTCTCATGGTAAGCCTTTTACATTCTTTTCCTGCTTGATAGATACTGTTTGGGTTCTGCTTTTAGAGATATATGCTGTTTTCTTATATTTTATGGAATCTTAATTCATTTTATCACTGGTGTGGCTTCTAGTCTTATGGATAAGAAAGGCAGATTTGTCCTATTACAACATGAATGTAATGAGTCAACTTCGTAATTCAGTAATCTAATTTGGCGTAGATGTAAACGATAGGCTGAGATCTTGAGCATTTATTCTGTTGTTCCAAGCTCTGCATGCTAGCGTTTCACAGAGTTCTTAATCATTATGCCCTGATTATGCCTGGATTTGAATTAGACTTCGAATTTAGTTTTCCATTTCTCATCTGTATTCGGTTGCCGTGGTCCTTGGATCTGTTTGCCCAACTCTTGGGGATATATGTACTACTTCTGGCTTTTAACCTTCTGGGGAAGTTCTTTTATTGGGAAGTTAATTTGTTGTAAGATTTAACATTCCTCCTGATGGATGTATTTCGGTTTTAATTCTTGTACATTCTTGTAACTTTCACTGACAGCTGCCTGCAGTCTATGCTGGAAACTATTTTCAGCATTTCCAGATTGAAATAACCTTGATTTTGGTTTATTTCCTCTCCTATGGTTTGCTCATAGCTCAAGCGCGTTTGTTTAATCCCATCAAGGGCATACTTCCAATTTTTGTCCCTTTCTTAAGCTGAATAATTTTGGTCATAACATTTCTTCCATGATGGGCATATGTAGGTGATATGTTTACTGAGGAACAGAATGAATTGGTTGAATCAGCTGCAGAAATGCTCTATGGCCTTATTCATGTCCGTTACATTCTGACGACCAAGGGAATGGCTGCAATGGTAACATCATTAGTTCATCATGTTTTGTGCATTTGCTACCTCTCCTTTTAGTTTGGTTTTTTGATTTAAATTATCAATGACATGTGAGTTAAAACAGTTAGAGAAGTACAAAAACTATGACTTTGGAAGATGTCCAAGAGTGTACTGCTGTGGACAGCCTTGTCTTCCAGTTGGACAATCGGACATCCCACGCTCCAGTACAGTGAAGATCTACTGTCCCAAATGTGAAGACATTTACTACCCTCGATCCAAGTACCAAGGCAGTATCCTTATATTGTGATGTTGTTTCTGGGTTTTGATCTCTGGTTCATTTCATAATTCAGATGGTTGCATCTCTCTTGCTCTTGCTTACCTATTCACTCGGAACATCTTATATTGACGGAAGTGCAATCACTAAGTGATTAATCACTGCATTCACAGTCAATCTCACAATCCAATACTAATTTCAGTTTCTTACCCATCAGTTAAGTCTTATCTCTCTTAATAATTTTTCTTCTGTCTGATGAATTACAATGTGCACTATTCTCCCATACTAACCTCCAAAAAAGTGAATCCTCCAAAAAACTTTTTGTCCTCTTCAAAGTTTAAAGACTGAAGCATATTTCTTTAACCCTTGTATAATTGTATAGAACTATTTTTGCAGTTAGTACTCCCTCTATTGAGTGTTGTAAATGGGAAAAATAAGAAAAGAACAGATGAACACACAGACCAAGGTATTTGTGTGGATGGGTAGGAAAAATGGATTTAGCAATTTCCTTGCTTATGATGATGGGTGTGCTCATAACGCATTACTAAGATATTGCCTTAAGTTTTCTGTGGGAAAACACAAAACACATATTTTTCTGATGTAGAACTTAATTTATGCTGTATTTATGATTTGCTTGTTTTATGCATTGACATTAACCAACTATTGTAGTAGTATGTTACGTACCAGTTCAGTTGTTTTTCTTGACTGCCAAAGATATTGATGGAGCATATTTTGGGACCACATTCCCTCATCTGTTCTTGATGACTTATGGACACCTCAAGCCACAGAAGCCAACACAGAGCTATGTTCCAAGAGTTTTTGGCTTCAAGATCCACAAGCCTTGACAACAAGTTTTCCCGTAACCTATCTCGAGCTCTTAATTCTTCCTTGAACAAATGGTTCTCATCTGGCATCTGGCATCTGGCACGGACAAGTGTGGGTTGTAAACAAGGCAGGTAAAGGCACATCAGCTATTCATATACCAGAATTGCTTGATTCGTGGAGAAGCAGTTCTAGGTTATCTTTGAAGCAAATTCATCATTTGAACATGGAGCAACCTGTAAGCTAATTTCATTTTCAGGTTCAGAAATGCTTTCAATACTTTGTCATGTAGTCCTTGTGTGCATACTTAATCAGCACTATATTTTCATATGGAGCAGTTGGAGGAATGTATCCAGTTGTAGCCTTACTTGAACCTAAATTAACATCAATTCTATACAATATAGTTTAGTGCTGACAAGAAGTATTTTAACAATCTGAAAAACAATCCTTAAAATTTATATTTCTTTATCTTGTGTTTGAATAATTGCTGTGTCTCTGCTTGAGGTACCTTTGCATTCATTTCTTTGGCATAATTACCCTACTTTACCTTTCCATTGGTTGATATATATATATATATATATAAATATATGCAGCATATAGTTGGATGGGAATTGCCTGTATGAGTACCACTTGACAATGTAAAGAATAAATTGAGGAAAGTGTACTTCTCTGACAATCTTTAGAATATTTATGGAGAAGGCATTATTTGCAGTTACTACCTCTGAGGTTGTGGCCATTATATTTGCACTATACAGCTTCTTTGGGATTTTGACTGATTAACTCTTACCCATGAGGTTCTGATATTTTTGGGCAATAGAGGATCTTAATTAATTGGTACTAAAAGCTAAAATTACACCTATTTTTCATGCTTTTTCTGTGAGTGGCATAATTTTTGGAAATTTGTTATTAGCTATTTCTCAAGATGTACTATTTTCATGCTATCAATTTTCATTTGTTTCCTAAGTGATATAAAACTTTTATCTGATCGAAACAAACTCATGATTTTTTAATCATAAGCGGCCCACAATTTATAGAATGCAATTTCTAAAATCAGACAGCCTCACTTTTATCATTCAGAATAGTAAATTTGTAAATAAAATCAACAGGCTTGTATGATTTTCTTTTTCTTTGTTAAGACGTATTCTAGAATTGAACGTCAATTCTTATTCTAACGTTGTGATTGCTGGTGATATGATGGTTCACATTTTTGTCTGTTTTTATACTACAAGTTACAGTTGTACATATTAACAATTGGGTGCTTATTCCCAATTGAAGATTCAAAATGTCAATTTGTTTCCCGAAATATTCATTTGCAGAAATTTTAGTATTTGCACATAAGTTATGACTTTATTTATATTATCGAAGATCGTCTTAATTTAAATATTTTTCACTTTTTCTTTTTTTGATTGATAACATTTGATCCCAAGATTCTGGGATTATTGGCATATAATTACATGTATAAACTCGACCTAATTGCTAATGCTATACTTCAATAAAAAAGATTTAAATTCAACGGGATAGTATTCCATATGAATAGATTTGGAATAAGTTACGTCTACATCTCCTAAGATATGATCTAATTATGATAGTTAGATTAAAAATTATAATAATTTCTTCTAAGATATGATCTAATTATGATAATTAGACTAAAAATTACAATAATTTTTTCTGAGGTTTGCACACCATTACTAGCCCAATCAGAAAAGTTTAGGAGTTATTAAACACCCTTATCTTGAAGCAAAGAACACAGGAATTTGGGGGATTACCCAAAATGGACAATAACATTTGACATACTTTTTGTTTCTTTTCTCCATCTCGTTGTATCATTTTTCTTATGATGTTATATTTAACTGTCTTTTCAAATCTTTCATTGACAATTTTCACCTTAAAGGAACACAACACTGACGAAGTGATTAGAGAATACGGACGTCTTATATGGAAGAGCATTTTAATTATAAAAAATGGTCAAATTATAGTAAAAATTTATTTTTGAAATATGAGATAAAATGCACCTAGTCTACCCAAAACATGTAAGATCGAATAAACTCTGCATTATTATAAAACGATCAGAAGAGAAATAGTATATCATAAACCTTAACCGTCTTTTTCATATATTCAATAACACCGTACATCTATTATTTATAATAATTGATTAAGTAACATTGTATTAATAATTTCAATAATATTTTACATTTAACAAAGTAAAACGTATAAATATTAGTTAATACTATTAATTGGTCAATCATTATTTCTCTTCATGACCCCTCTTGATTGATCATTTGTAAAGAATGTGCTTCGTTAAAATATTGTCAAGAAAAAATTCGATGGGATAAAAATTTTTGACTAAGGAAAAAGAATATATCATTTTTTAAGATACTCTAGGGTTCAAAAGGTTACGTTATGAGAATATTTCTGGATCCATATTTGAGTACTTGAGGATTCAAATATTTTGAATTGCCTCGTTAAAACCTTGCGAAGGAATACCCGATGGGAAAAAATCTAAGCTAAGGAAAAAGAGTACAATTTGTATGTGTCCCCCCCCCCTCAAAACTATAAGCATTCTTACTGGATGTCCTTTTCATCGACGCATTTTGATGTTATGGATGATTTTTTTAAATGTTGTGGTAGGTAAAACCTTTGTAAGTAAATCTGCCAAATTTTCCTTTGACTTCTATCTGCATGACATCGATTTCACCTTTCTTTTGAAGCTCATGTATATAGAATAATTTTGTTGAAATGTGCTTCGTCCTATCTCCTTTAATATAACCTCCTCGTATTTGAGTGATCTACACAACATTGTCTTCATTGAGTACTGTTGGATCATCTTCAATTTGTAATCCACATTTTTCTTTGATATGTACGATAATTGATCTCAGTCAAATACATTCTCTACTTGCATCATGAATTGCAATTATTTTTGAATGATTTAAAGATGTAGCCATCAATGATTGTTTAACTGATTCCCATGAGATTGAAGTACCTCCACATGCCAATAGATAATCAGTCTGTGATCTCCTTTTATATGGGCCAAAGAGATATCTAGCATCTGCATACCCAATTAACTCAGTACTTGATCCATATAGGTAGAACATCCCATATCAATTGTTCCACGGAGATAACGAAGAATATGTTTGATCTAGTTCCAATATCTCCAAATAGGATTGGAATTATACCTTTCTAATAAGTTAATTGCAAAAGATGTATCAGGTCTAGTATAATTTGAAAGATGCATAAGTGCTCCTATAGAGTTTAAATATAGCACTTTAGTACCAAGAATGTTTTTTTCAGGAGGACCAAAGGGACCATTATTATGTCAAGTGATCAAACAATCATAGATGTCAAGGGATGGGCATAATCCATGTGAAATTGCTCCATTAATTTCTGCATATAAGTGGATTGCTAAACAAAAATATGTTGTGACATGTGTTCAATGTAATCCAAGACAAAACTTGATTTTGCTAAGGTTTTTCATTTTAAATTGTCCTTTAAGATCATGTGTAGTTTTGGTGAGCTCTGTTGGAGTCCAAATAAGATTTAAATCATGAGTATATACTACAACTATAGCCAATTCGGTTGGTGATTTCTTAATAAAAATAGATGGGCACATCTCATTGTCTTCATATCCCTCTTTAAGAAGGTATTCACTCAGATGATTATACCTCATGCACTTAGATATTGCTTTAATACATACAAATACCTTCGTAACATAATAGAATAATCATTTCTTGGTTTCTTATTATATGTTTCCGACATCTTGAGCCCTTTTGGCACTTTCATATAAATATATTTGTCTAATGCTCCTAACAAATATGCGGTAATTACATCCATCAATTGCATTTTCATCTCTGTACGATCACTAAACTAATCAAGAATCTAAAAGTAATTGAATCAATGACAGGAGCATATGTCTCCTTGTAATCAATTCCAAGTTTCTCCCAAAAACCTTATGCAACTAATCATGCTTTACATGTCATGATTTCATTTTTTTTTCATTTCTTTTTATAAAAAACACCTACTTATATCCAATAAGCATAATGTTTTGGGTGTTTGGACTATAGGTCCAAATATTTCATGTTTTGCAAGCGAGTTCAGTTTGCTTGGTATTCCTTGATGATTTGCGGTTCAATTTCATCATCACTGCTGGTGATATCAAAAGCAATTCCAAATGCAAATACGCTACCAATAACGATTTTATTTCTATCCTATATTTTTTCCTGATTGTGAATAATGTATTAAGATCTCATTATTTATAAGTACCTGGTTCTCTTCAGGAGGAGGAGAAAATTTGGACATTAATTTCATTGCAAATTCTATGGATGTATGCTCTTCAAGAGCTTTATTTGGTTCTTCAAGAACTTTAATTTGCATTTTTCTCTTTCGAGGAGTTTTATCTTTCACACCACTACCCTTCGTGCTTCAAGTGGGATAAGAACTCATGCTGCTAGATTTGTTTATGATTCTTCACGGAGTCTAGTCCTTGTTGTTGCA
Organism: Sesamum indicum; assembly: GCF_000512975.1. Taxonomy (NCBI): domain Eukaryota; kingdom Viridiplantae; phylum Streptophyta; class Magnoliopsida; order Lamiales; family Pedaliaceae; genus Sesamum; species Sesamum indicum. The sequence continues at coordinate 6,829,999 of NC_026155.1, read as the reverse complement.
TTAACAGCTATGAGATTTTGTAATATTTTGGTTGTTGGTGAAAGCATTCGATAATTGATTTGCAATATTTTAAAAATGAATACTTCAAGTTTACATTCTTTAGTGTGATGGTCAAAATGAGATAACTTTGTTTCATGTCATGTGTAGACAAATATATTTTGTCATCTAGACAATAGGAGAGAAGTGTCAAAATAAAGTATTTGGGCCGATCAAATAATGTCTCGCAGTCAAAGATTCAAGCCAGTCAGCTCGTGCTCATGTACGCTCCAATCAAATCAAGATAAATATTTATTATACTTATCTCTTTAAAAATACAAATATTAAAGAGATAATATCAAGTTGACCAATCATATCATTTTAAATATATGATGTAGTTATCCCTTTAAATTAAATTATAAAAAAATAATACAAAAAGTGTTCAAGTGCATTACAACTCTACCTCTTTCACACCTATATAAAAGAGTTTTCGAAACTCATTCAAAGGACACATAGGGATGGAGAAAGAAGAGCAAAGTAAGGAAAGAAGGACAAATAATTCTCTCTACAGTTTTTTGAGATAAAAACATTCAAGGGCATTTAAGGCAGAGATAGACTCTTTCGCTAAAGGTGTGTCACAAATTATAGTCTTTAATTCAGAATTATAAGTTTTATGCCCTCGAATTAACGTATATCCAAATATACTCTTAAGAATATCCAAGTGGCAAATCCATTTTCAAATCATCAAATTTCAAGCCAAGACTATAGCGTTTAATTCGGAATTCCAGGCGTGAGCCCTCGAATTGAAGTTATAAAAATTCAAATTCAAGTCCTAAGGAGATCTACATGGAGATTACCCTTTGAATTTGTCAAGTTTTACAAGTATTACTTTTAAAGAGAAAAATCTAGGGATAGAATAGAGATTGTAGTCACTTGATATTTTAATTCAAATATTTTTTTTTTGTGATAATTTATATGTGTTTTGATTTTTCAAACACGATAAAATTAGTGCTCACACCATATAATTTCTTGTTGTGTTCAGGCATAGACCTTTCCCTCCCTAATGGACAAAAAACGAACTCATCAAATTGACATTCTTTAAAATGTAATGTAAAAAGGCCACCCGTCATTGGTTCAAGATATCTAATAGTGGATGGAGAGTCAAGTCCAATATAGATACCTAACCTACATTGTGGACCCATTTTATATGTTTTGGAGGAGCAATTGGTACATAAACTGCACAGCCAAATGTTCTAAGATGAAAAGTATTTTGGGGTTGACCATGTACAAGTTGTAACTGGGATTATTTTTTCTAAGTTGTTGGTTTAATTTTTGCTAATTATGCAGCATGTAATATAGCATACCCGCAAGCGAATGCAGGTAATTTTGACCTCATAAATACAGGTACGAAAATCCATTGTAATCTTTTAATAAAAGATTCATATGGACTATTGCTAATATATACATATGTTATTGGATGTTTGACATCAATTCCCTTTGATGAATAATAGTTATCAAATATTTTGAAGTGAATTCACTTGCATTGTCCTAACAAATTTTTTGAATTAAGTAATCTGAAAATTGTGCCTTTAATCTAGTTATTTGAGCAAGTAGTCTTGCAAATGCAAGGATCACAAGTAGACAACAAACAGACATGAAACCATTTAATAAAGGCATCTATTACCATGAAGTGTCTAAATGGACCACATGATGGATGTGTTAGTCCACTATCACCTTCAAGATGATGATCTGATAATTAATTTACCTTGTGAACAAGTATTATATAATATTCCAATTGGTAAAAGAATCTCTGGTTCTTTAACATATGATCATGTGAGTTTTTGGTAATACGATGCATTATTACTGATCCCAGAGGCCCAAGATGATCATGCCAAAGCTTAAAGACTTTGGGATTGGAACACATTTGGTGTGCCAATACAGTAGTTTTAATTATTCTCATGATCGTAAATTAAAACCTTGAAGAAAAAGCAGGCAGTTTGTCTAGTATGAGTTTTTGGATCAAACTATGAAATGATGAGTAGATACTCTTTAATGCCTTCATTAGCGGTCTCAATATGGTAACCATTGAGGTGCATATCTTTAAAATTGGGTAAATCTCTTATGAACTCGGATGAGTATAAAACATCCATTATATGAAGCTTAGTGCCTTTAGGTAGCACTATATTGACGCTTTCGGAACCTTTGATCATATCTGTTGGACTTGATATGGTGATGACATTTATTCTGATAAATGTTAAAGTATCAAAATATTTCTTATCCATAAGACAGTGTACATCCTTACATTATCTACCAAGCATAAGTCTTCACTAGTTCTATTGATATTGGTAAAACCATCAGAATCATCTATGTTCTAACACTGAATAGAATTTAATAAAATCAGTATAAATATAAGCATGTCAATCATATAAAAGTAAACATTTATTCATTCATTTATATATTTAGTAGTACTTTTACATTATTCACTATTTTTATCTGGATCCTCAGCAAAATTTACAATAGTAAAATCGTTGAGATTTTGGTTCTTAGGCTTAGTTAAATCCTCCAAATTAGTCTAATATGGAGAAAATATGTCCTTTATCTCTTTTTTTTTTCTTTTGTATCAGTTTATCAAATGTCTGGGTGTAAACATATACACAATATAACATCTACAAACTTTTATACATAATTGCGGGATAAATTAGTAACTATTAAAAATAAACTTTGAGTGAGTGAGTGGTATATATATTAGGGTCATGTCTATATTTTCGTATAAAGCGTGATATCCCAAGTAATCTTTATTAATAGTTTGTTTACTAGTTTTTTTTTTGCAACTCAGTACAATGTGGGTTGGCCGTAATAAAGCCTCAATTTCAGGTGATTGTAATATGGCCTTCAAGCTGGTGATTAGAAAATCACTTTGGCAACCCAATTTGTGATTGGTTTTTTCTTTCACTTTTGCCATTGATTTTATCTATTGCAATGTTCCTATTGCTCTCCATTTTGAGCTAATTTACAGCAATACATTGTCAGGTACAATAATTGCACCTGACACAAGTTGTTCTTTTCATTAGACCACTTCACCTTCTTTCCCATAATATTTCTTTGTTTGCTTCTTTTTTCCAAAAATAAAAAAATATAGCTTCTTTTTTTTTTTTGTTTTAATCTCATCGTTCATCTTCGTCGTCAAAGGAAAGGAATACGCTATTGTGAAGTATTTTCTTTTCATGTAGCTATTTTTTTTTTTTATCTCAACTTGTATTTTTGAACAGTTTACTTACCTTTGATGAAATCGATCGACCATAGAAACATGTAAATGAAAGAAAAGTTTGGAGACTCGGAGGAAGGCCCCAAAATAAATTGAAGCAATTTTAAATAAAGGGAAGATAGAGGGGGAACACCATGAGAGTATTTTTGTTAAAAACACCAGTGTAACACACCTTCCATTAAGTACTAACGAAATGAGTGTTTTTTTTATTGAGTTTTACAAAATATAGGGAGGGTTTTACCTATTTCGGAAACACAGGGGGGTAAAACGCATTTTAGCCAGAAAAATTGAAAAAATTAGAACATATGAAAATATAATAAATGTAGTCAACTTGATCAACAAAGTTAGTGGAGGAAGACCTCCTAGGGATAAGAGACATAGGGCTAAAGAGAGAGTCAGAAAAGGATCTTTCGTATATAATGCTGCATAATCTCAAATGTTATTAGCTCTGATACGTAGATCAAATAATAAAATGTAAGCAAAATTTTCTAGATTCATGGAGATATAGAACAACAAGTTATCATGCTTGCATATCCATCATTTGAGTCTCCAACAATTATTTCAATAATTACATATCCGGATTATAATTTAATTAATTCAGCTATGGGGTTGGGTCACCAACCCATATAGAACCCATCAACAAAATCCATTTAAAATCCATCACTAACTCATGATTAACCTACTTAAAGTCCATCACCAACTCATATAGGATTCATAATGAACTCATAATTATAGTGTATATTAATTCTTTTATCAATTCTATTATATTACTAAAATGACTTGTGATAAATTTTTTTATATGAAGAACTCATTTAGAACCCATTAGAACTCATATAGGACCCATAATTTATTTAAACAAAATCATATTGGACTCATATTAAAAAATATTAAACCCAAAATCCAAAACTAGGGGAAATTGGTTGAAACCATAGGTTTCCACCCATATTGCCACCTCTAATATATGCATATATGTGCACTTAAACACTTTCATTTATAAAACAGAACCTCTCTCTCTTAAGAAAAAACAGGACATGAAGATAAAGTAGAAGGTTGAGCAATTCCTTCTACTAACTAAGTCGTTTTGAGAATGAGGTAGGTATAGGTAACTGAAATTACATATATATATATGTATACTTGTTTGTATACTTGATTATAAATTATTACTTTTTTTGTTTGAATTACGTTGTTGGTTTCGCAAAGTTTTCATTATGTGCCTATCTGTAGTAAGGTGTAAGAAAGACGAATGAATGATTTTGTTGTGCTATATTTGATTGTTCAATGAAATTGAAAGATGAATTTATTGATGGAAATATTATAAATTGTGATAAAGTTATAACTTATCTAACAGAGAGCATATTCAATTGTTTATGGTATTCTGAATGATAATGATGATTATGTGGTTGATGTGACATGAAAAAAAATATGATTATATAGCCAGGTAACATGGCGCGCAGTGTACCGGAGCAATTCGATAAACGGATAATATACTATGCTGGTATATATACCCTGAGATAGTGTAAGGGATGCCATGTTTGTTATTATATTTTGTGCTGATATTGCTATACACTAGGGTAGTATGGGGATATCACATTCGATAGTTATTTTTATGTTATATATTATATACATTGACTGAAATGATGATTTTTGCCAAAAAAATCATTGGCTGATGTGCTCCAATTAGGGTAAGTATGGCATAAGAAAATAAATGATGATTTTGGATAAATTGTACTATGGTTGAATGTATGGTTATTGCCTATTGGTATTGGTCACTTTATGTATATATTGTGATTATATAATGAATACTTGTTGGTTGGTGTGATTGCATGAATTTTGTCTAACTATGTATGTATTTGTATATATATAAGTTAACTAGTTATACTTATTGAGTATACAACTTATTTTATGTCACTGTGACTATTTGATTTGAATCGTTAGCCGATCAACAATATTACTTGGTGGGGTAGCAGTGATGTATTGAGTTGGGAGCTCTAGCTCTACAGTTACATAGATACTAGACTTTCACTAAGTCAGTATTTCAAGTTCTTTAATAACTAAAAACTTGACTTTCTCCTTTTATTTATATTCATAAAAGCTAAGATTGATGATTAAATACAATATATTAATGACGTATGTCATTTCATGATGTTTATATAATATATTGCTGAAAATAAAAAATATCTTGTTGGGTTTAAATGTGAGTTTTTTATGAGATGGAATGTATTTATAGAGGGGGTGCTACACGCGACAAGTAACCTAGTGCACCACATAAGGATTGTATTATGGATCCGTCTCTTTATTTTGTATTGACCCATTTTGTTTTTACTTCTGGTGGTATGGACTATATCCTTTAGAAGAATTTTGATTTTTATTTTCCCATTGAAACTTATCTTTTACCACGTCTAGCACCAACATTATTCCATTATTGTTACCTTTTGTGCCATTCGCTTCAAGTGACGGCATGGAATCAATGGGGTGTGTGTGCCTGATGGTTTTTCATTAGGTGCTCGTTGTTTTATTCTGCAACTAGAAAACATGTGATTAACTTAGAATATTTTTATGAATCTTCTTTCTCGATATTCTTGTTGCAAAACTATATTAGAGGCATGAAATGTAGAGAATATTTTCTCTAGCATATCAGCATCCATGACTGTTTCACCATACAATTTCAGTAGTGAGGTGATTTTGAAGAGTGCAGAATTGTAATCAGCCACAAATTTGAAATCTTGCGACCTCGAGTCATCCTCCATAACGAGCTCTAGGGAGAATTTTTCGGACTTATAGTGCGCATATCTCTCTTTTAAATTATTCTAAAGGACAAGACGGTCTTTTATAGTTAAATATTTCATTTTAAATTCTTTATGACTGTGGTGTCATAAGAAAAATATTATTTTTGCGCAATTCTGTTGGAATGTCTGATTTCGTTGTTTAATTGTGTCACCAACACAACTTTCAAGTGAAGCTCGATATAGAGGATCCATAATAAATAATTATTACTAGTAATGTCTAAAGCAACAAATTTAAATTTTGTTAAACTATTCGATATTATATTTTTTACTAATAATAACAATCAATGTAATATAAAAGGTTAGAAACTACTCGATTTGGTAACATGTTGAAAGAGAAAATAATAAATATGTCGTAAACTTTCACTGTCTTTTTCAAATACTCAAACAACATCGTACGTCTACCATTTATAATAGTCTATTAAGTAACAATGTAATAATGACTTCATTAATATAAAATGTATAAATATTATTTAATACTATTAATGGTCATTCATTCTTTCTATTACTTTTATAACACACATGAACATATGAATTTACTATAATTTGTCAAATCTTAAAAATATGGATACAATTTACCCATAAGTTTAAATTTATCATAATGTCGTAATATAAAAATGAATGATTGAAGATTATCGGCCCACATCGCGAAAATCATGTAATATACATAGAATAGAAGCTGAGATGCAGAGTTTTGTGTTTTTGGTTTGTGTGAAGTCAAATGGGTCGTCTTCTTTCGCGGGAGGCGCAAATTAATGTTGCCCGAAACACCATTGATTCTACACCTCTGCTCCACTTCTTCCCTTCACTCTCTCGTCCTCTCATATTCAGAACCTCACAATCGTCCACTATAGGAACCCCGAGAGATGATAGACGCCACCATTGTTTTGAGTTTCCACCCACATCACGCACTGCTGAGCAAGCAAGAAAGACGAGACTTTGGAGGAAAAAGATTGAAACTTTGGTCCCTTGTGTGGTTGTTGGAAGGTGGAGGGATTTTGATTTGATTTGATTTGATTTGGGTTCGGTCTTAAATCTGTGTAATGCATCTGAAAAAGTCTGAAGAAGAACAAATCAGGAGAGAAAGCAGTGGCGTCTCCTCGGATTTCAACCCCACCCCACCTCTGCCCCCTGTTTCCCTTTACCAGAAACATTCCCAATTTTCACAACCTCTGCATTCATCTCCCCGCCAGCCATCTTCTGCTTCTTCCTCTGTGACTAGTCCTCCTACCCTTGAAATTCTAATTGATGATGAGAATAAGCAGGAGCAAGAAGAGAACGAGTCTTTTCCCCTCAAGCCCACCCTTTTCAAGAGACCCCATCTTCAGCAGCAATCCTCCGGTTGTCTAACCAAGAATCCAACTTTATCAAAGTCCCTTGATGGATATAGGGTTTCTGCACAGAACCCACATGCGAAAACTAATCTTTTCCGGAATGGGGCTCGGAGGTTCTTGAGCCATTGCCACCAGCTGCCTCTTCGCATTCATCTTGTCCTCAGTCTCCCCTTTCTATATTTTATGGTAACCTACCCTTCAAGGTCCTTCATTCTCGATTTCCTCTTTGCATTTGCCTTCTCCTACGTGCTGCTTTTCTCCCTGAATTTGACCGTTCCACGCCTCCCCACAATAAGATTGTTTTTTGTTAGATCATTGCCGGTTAAGATCAGAAAGAAGGATCACGTGTGCCAGCCCCATTTACCGGTGGTTTGGTCCATAGGGTCGTCGAAAACTGTGGATGAGAATGTGATATCACTATCGGGGAGCCATGTGCAGGACTATAGCAATGGGGATGTTTATGAGGGTGAGTTTCATGAGGGGAAGTTTAGTGGTGGTGGGGTGTATTACTATCATATGAGTGGGAGATATGAGGGGGATTGGATCGATGGGAAGCATGACGGATATGGGGTCGAGACGTGGGCAATGGGCAGCCGGTATAGAGGGCAGTATAGGCAGGGGCTTAGGCACGGTCTTGGGGTGTATAGGTTCTACACCGGAGATATGTATGCTGGGGAGTGGTTTAATGGGCAGAGCAATGGCTGGGGAATGCATACTTGTGCAGACGGAAGTCGGTATGAGGGGGAGTTTAAATGGGGTGTGAAACATGGCTTGGGACACTATCATTTCAGGTGGGACATATGATGCTTTTTATTGTTTCAATTAACAGTCTTGTTCGATGACTGTTTCTTATTGTTCATTTGTTTTATGATGCTTCTTGTTTGATATTTGAATCGCTCAATCCTTCAGCACTTGCCTACAATATTTCTTTTGGTTGGGTCGCACCTTTGTCTGAATCTTATTTCATCACCTAGTTTTCTTGTTGCTTGATGAAGCTCAATGTTTCGAAGAATAACAAGAAGGACGATCGTTTTTCTATTATAGATGTGGTTCGTATTTCATCACCTAGTTTTCTTGTTGCTTGATGAAGCTCAATGTTTCGAAGAATAACAAGGACAATCGTTTTTCTATTATAGATGTCGGTTATGATCTGTCCAATCGGGTGGTATCTGCTATATCTGCAGTTTCATTATGACCTCTTGAATCTTGATGATTCAGTAGCATCCATTATGTCATCAGGTCTTCCTTAAATGTGATGAATTCACCAAGTCAGACATTGTTTTGCAACAGGAATGGCGACAGATATGCTGGAGAATATTTTGCTGACAAGATACATGGATTTGGAATCTATTACTTTGCCAACGGCCACCGTTATGAGGGGGCTTGGCACGAGGGTAGAAGACAGGGTCTTGGAACATATACTTTCAGAAATGGAGACACTCAATCCGGCCATTGGCAAAACGGGAGTCTTGATGTGCCAAGCACACAGAGCACCACCTATCCTGTTTCCCGCATTGCTGTCAACCACTACAAAGTGCTCGACATTGTTCAGGCTTGTTCTTACATATATATCACAGTGTTCTGCAAAATTCATCTTTGGCTCATGTCTAAGAAGTTTTCATTCAACTTTCAGGAAGCCCAACAAGTTGCTGAGAAGGCTCAGGCAGCAACAAAGCTAGATGAGAGAGTGAACAAGGCAGTAACAGCAGCTGTCTTGGCTGCTAATGCTGCTAGAGTGGCCGCAGTGAAGGCTGTGCAGAAGAGAATGTATCATCCAATGCAAAAGTGAAAGATGATTTCTCAAATGCAGTGGTGGAAAGATTCTAGCACAAGGATTTAGGAAATTCAGAGTTGAACAATTTTTTTTCAAACTTTTGGAGGCTATTCTTGGAAATAGGTACGATATTTTGCACCGGTGCTAGGGGAAAACCCCTAAATCAATCCAGCATTAGGTGTGCAAGTAGCAACTGCAAAGAATTTTTTTGTTCTCAGATCAAGTCTTTTACTGGCATCTACTCTGAGAACACATGGATCTTACAATCCAAATAGGCAAACAGAACCAATCACAAAACACCCTGCAGAGGATTAATCTCATGTTCACAAATAGAATTGCAATTAGAAAAGCTAGAGTCCACAACTCAGAGCAGGCAGGAAAACAGTGAATATACCTTCAAAAAGACTTCATGATTTCATGGATATCATTAAATATTGCAGGAATTCGCATTAATCGGTATCAAGCTCACAAGAGTCAAGACTAAAGTAACTTAAAAATGAAACTGAAAACTTCAAAAAGGACAACAATGCCAAAAACCAACTCAGCTAAGTTTAACTCTCAGTCTGCTCCCTAAGCCTTCTGATGGTGCTCCTAACAGTCACAGCACTGGCAGTGCTGCAGAACAGAGAAACATGAGTTAAACCAATGAAACATGAATGTGTAACATCACAACATGAAACGACACTGCAAAAGATTATTACTTTAATGTGTAGGCGCCGCCAGCTTTCACTTTGCCGCAGTCTTTGCATCCCCAAATGCCAACAGCCTTCCTCTTCACTGCATACTGTGGCAGCAGCATTCATTCAGACACAGGAAGTATAACCGATCAAAGTCGCAACGAGAAACCAATAACCAGTCATGATATAAACTGAACATCTATGTATACCTTTCCGCAGAATTCACAGAAATACTTGCTGTGCTGACTCACTTCCATTTTCTTAATCTGCTTTCTCAAACTAGCACCATAACGGGTGCCTGAAATGAATGAAACACAGATCAAGTACCGCCCAAGTAATATACAAATATAAGTTTTAGATTAGTTTTAGCTCCAACAAGCAAAAAGCTAGAGTATTATTTCACAAACCATTAGAACACTTGCAATACTTAAATTCTATTGCTTGCCAACTATTTTAATGCTCGTGGAGATTTAACGCTTAGCACAAACATGAACACTAGAATTTTTACGCAATATTTACATAAGAACAAAAGAAAAATGTAAATGTTATTGAGAAAACAAGTAATTATAAGATCCGCAAAGGAAGTAATTACAAGATCAGCACGCACCATATTTCCCAACAATACCAACCTTCTTGGTTCTCTTGGCCTGCATAAATCAGAGAAGAATTTCAGTGGAAAAATACAACCATGGAGGACCACATAGTACGGCATACATAAAAGATTTATACGACCAAACAAAATTTACAATGAACAAGAAAAGCTACAAAGCTGCAATCCCATCAAGAACCATTAATTGCAAAACTACATGTTGAAACAAACAGATTCTGTATGAAAGCAATCAACAGTGTTTTACATAGCGAAATGATTGTCCGCAATTGATTTTTTCCAATAAAGTAACTTAAATGCAAATAATAAAAGTGTGAAATCGAACTATACTAACATGAACATCTAAGTAAAACTAAATGTTGCAATACTCCTTTTAAGCACACTCATCTCTATTAACAAAAAGATTGCCGCACATCAGTATGAGCTTTTCCACTTACAAATACATTCAACAATACCAAACACGCCTCACAAATACTGATAACTAGAACACAAAAGATAAAACACCACAAGAAACCACACCCGAAACAAAACTAAACAAGAAATTATTCAATCCAATCAACACCAAAACCATTAAACACATCCTCATAATACTGTCATTAATCGCAATTTCAAACCGAGAAATAAGAACAACCCTAATTCATAAGCTTCCAAAGCTCTTTACAGTTTGAGAAAAACATAAGAAAATCACCGAGCAGTAGATTATGCTCGCCAAATGTACGCGAGCGAGCTCAATCGAGCGAGAATGAGGATTACCATTGCAGATTAGGGCGACGGGTACGAAGAAGGAGCTCCTCGGCAAAAACCCTAGTTATTGTCGCTCTTAGTATCGTTCTCTGTATATATATACCAGAATTACCTGAGTGGCCTGTTATTAATCAGGCTTTCCGAGCCGAATCGATTGGGCCCAAATTCTTTGCTTTTGAATGTAATAGGCCTCTCTGGCCTGTTGTTTCATTCTCTCTTTGGGCCCAAATTCTTTGCTTTTCTAATGGGCCTCTCTGGCCTCTTGTTTCATTCTCTCTCTATATATATAAATACATATATATACACATTAGCAGTCCACGCACAAACGATTCGTGAACAAATAAAAAAAACTATGATAAAAATATTAGGGTAAGGTGCCAATAGATTAGGCCAAAATACAGACTCTCTTCACTTTGCAAAATCGTAGCTACACCCAAGAGGTTATAGTTGTAATTACAATGACACTTCCTATTCGATTACAAAACTTGCACAAACACCTTTTGAAAAATATTACACTAACACCCCTCATAGAATGTAGTTGTAGTTTGCAAAAGGTAGAGGAAACCCCTCAAGAGATGTAGCTGTAATTTTACAAAAAGTTGGGGTGTAGGTGTAAACTGCCTAACATCAAGGGATGTTAATGTAATTTATCCAAAATATTAATATGCATTAATCATTATGTTTAAATTATTTATTTTGGTCAATTTTAATACATATATAGCATCAAGCAAAATGATACAGATGTAGTGTGAGTTGAGGAGAAAGAAAGAAGTTTCTGAGAAATAAATGAGCAGTAAGGTGAAAGAGAAAAATAATTGTAATTGTAGGTTTATTAAATATATAAAAATTTGAGTGGAAAAACAAAATATATGGAGAATGGAGTGAGAGAAATATGTTTATTTTTTCATAAGAGGCGATATCCTTTACGATTCCATTTAGGGTATGTTTACCAGTAATTTGATAAAAACTAGTTATTCAGTGGGTTGATCCGATTCTGGGCCATACATTTAAGTAATTCTAATCACGCACAATTATTGTTGATTAGAAGTCGAATAGGACAACCCATTTGGAATTGTGGATTGCTCCTCTTTATGTTCTCAACTTGTCCAAACCTAGTAAACACACGAGTAATAGTCATATATATAATCAAAAGAATCTTGAAATCAGTAAATGACTTACAAATCAATCATTTATCAAATAATCAACAAGACAATTACAAATTTGCTATTTAAATTGTTTATCCCATACAATGAAGTAAACACGATCTACATGTATAAATATATTTATCATACACATGTTTGTTTGTTTGTTTTTTAATATTTTGCATCTTAAAGTCAAATTTAAATTCTTTTCAATTACAAAAGTTTATATCTGAGCTATAATAGTGAAAAAAAGGTAATTGTTAACTTAAATAATTCAAATTTTTAACACAGAAAATTAAGTAACAAATTGAGCATGATGAGAATATTAAATTAATAAAATATTGCACGTAAAATATTATTATTAATTTGGTATTAAAATCAAGTTTTAAAATAATTACTCTAGACTTTTTCTTTGTTTTTTTTTTAACATACATACGAAGAATTACATCTCCCATTTCTCAAATATATTTAAAAATTTTGAACAAATTTATATTTATTCATTTTTTTTTCCATAAAATGTCCGATAATTGGTTAAGCATACTTTGTTATTTTTTCCCAAAAATATATATATGGGTTATTAACGTGGTTTGTAATATTAGTCTTACACTTTCTAAAATAGTTAATATTGATACCATATTTTAAAAAAATATTACAAAGTTAGTCCCACCGTGAAAGATTTGCAACATCTCAAACTAACTTTGTAATATTTTTCTAAAGTGTGGGACTAACTCTGCAATATTTCTTTAAAAAGTATGAAATTAATATTGCAATATTTGGAACTAACTTTACAATATTCTTTTAAAGTTTGGGACTAACTCTGCAATATTTTCTAAAGTATGAAATTAATATTGCAACGGTGGGACTGAACTTGCAATATTTTCTAAGAATGTGATAATGTTGGCCTTTCAAAAATTATGAGACTAATATTACAAATCATCTTGCATTTTAGGATCGAAATTATAATTTTCTCGTTATATATGTATATATCTATTATGCTAATTTATTTTACTTTAATTTTAATTTAAATTCTTAAGCTATTATTTGCTTAATTTTCCAATACTTTCTTGAAAACTATTTTCTTCTAGTTCAAGTGTAATTTAGAGGGTGTTTGGACCTCAAAGTATCGTATAAGATGTTTTAAAATTTATAAACTCTTGAAAATTGTTCGGCAATTTTCTTTTAAGAGATTATAAGATCCGAAAATAGAATGCTTTGGATTTTATAAGTTCTTTAAAAAAAATTAACTTGACCCAATATTTTGAAAAACGTCTTATAAGCTCTTTAATCTTAACATCCAATAAACAAAAACAGGCTCATAATTTTGTTAAATTTTCACTTTTACCCTTTTATATAATTGACTCTCCCCTTCCCAAAGTATGATTATCTATTTATATAATTTTAAATGCTAATTATTTGATGGCTTTATTTGTTAATATAAAAGTGTAACGCCAAACACACTCACCTTATAAGCTCTGACATCTTATTTATTCAAATACTTTAAAAGCTTATTTAAAACACTTTATAAGATGTCGGAATTTATAAAATATTTCGAATAAATTTAGTCCACAACACCCTCTTAGTCTTGATTTAAGGTGTGGAATACTTAAAATACATAAACGGGTAAATTACTATGACCTCTCATGAGATTTGGCATAATTATGAATACCACCTCATTGTTTGAAAACTTATCAATATCCCCTAATTTTAACGACCGTCTAACAATTTGCCCAATCTGTTAGGCTTTCATCCATATTTTTATGATGAACTGACCAAAATGCCTTTTGTGGATTAAAAATTATAATTTTATTTATTTTTTAAAAATATTATTTTTTTATGGACTAAGTGGATGATTTTTAAAAATTTTCCATCCATCACATTCAAATTCTTTATAAGTTTTACTTTTTGTAAACAAAACAAAAAATACAGTAAGAAAAAAATGACAATTTAATACGTCCGTTCAAGGATTACATAACTTCATCGAATATTAGGGGGTATTTGTAATTTTTCAAACAACAAGAGGATAATCGTAATTATGTCAAATCTCAAAAAATATCATTGTAATTTATCCTACGTAAAGAGCAATATAAATAAATAAATATGGCATAATAAGCAACTTTTCGTAAGTATTATATTTATTAACTTTAGGAGGTAAATGCTACTCAAAGAGTATTTACTCCAAAATTAAATACCACAATTTTATATTTAATATAATTTGGCATTTGGTGTTAAAATCCAATTGTAGCCCATAATTTTTGCACCACTAGCTCTTAAGTAGAGTATGGTCCACACTTAATAGCATTTTAATTAAAGATAAATTACAACAACTTTTTTTAATGTTTGGTATAATTATAAATACATTTTTGTTGTTTGAAAAATTACAGATACCCCTTTACGTTTGTTAAAATTATATAATCCTTATGTAGATGTATGAAATTGTGTAATCCTTAAATAGAGGTATGAAAAAACAAATACCTTACAAATAATTATATTTACACTTCCTGATCTATACGTAATTATATAAATCATCTCTATCTTTTGTGTAATTTTAGAAATGACTCCCGACAATCCAAAAATAAGATAATTTGTGTAATAATCTTGACGTTTTTTGGGGTGTTTATATAAATGATGTTGATATTTTAATAAATATATATATAATTTTTAAAAGATAGGAGTGGTCCTAAATGTAATTATCCCTATATATTATCAACAAGTTTAATCATATCATATTATATTAATAAATCCACAACAACATTCCGAATGAGTGGATCTAATTAAATGCAAAAGATATGATAATTTTTTTGTTTCAAAATTTGAAACATTTAAAGTAGGGAAATGACAATTAAAAGGGGAATTGTGAAAGAATAATAGTTTTCTTTTAAGTTGTTGATATAATTAAAAGGGGAGTAAATATAAAATATTTCTAATTATTTTGTACGAGTAAATTAGATTGAAAAGAAAATACGAATTTTTATAATTTTACTGATGAGCTCTTCCTCTTTATTTTGTATTAACAAATAAACAAGTTAATATTATATTAAAATAATTTGTAGTATATGAAAATTTTAAAGATCTTATCTTATTAATAAAAATATTCATCAAACAAAACAAGAATATTTTTTTATTTTTATTAATAAAAACATTCATAAAAATTAGTATTGTTCATTTATTCTAAACTATTCAATGTAAATAAAATAAAAATTATTATCAATCTCCTCAAATAAAGAAATTAAATTCAAGCATTAGCACTTTTATTGGTGATTTAATTACCTTTTTAAAAGATTATGTATCGGTGTTATCAGCGGGACTGAGAAAAGAATTTGAGGAAAATTACGTATATGGGTAATAGAGTAAATAAAAATAGAATATGTACTTTTTTATCCTTTTGGCCTCATATGTTCAATTTTCGTTTAATTTTGGATATATATTCAGTTTTACTTCACCTCCATCTATACTCCCTAACAGAACATCAAACTTATTCTTATACATCTATTTCTTTTATACATTCAGTTTTTATCCCAACCAAACAAACCCTTAAATATTAATGATGCATAAGAATTATGAGTTCATAGAAAAGATAGGTGAATTACATTGATTTTGTGAATGATATTTAATGATAATAAAAATGAAAAATTATTACAGTAATATATTAAATATAAAAAAATTAGTGAAATTAATATATAACAATAAATAAAAAATAAAATCTTATGAAAATACAATATTTGCAAATCTGAAAAAGATTTAAATGAAAAAATCGGAAATGTGGGATCCGTAATATTGCAATCTCCTTATACATCCATTTTTACTTTTACTTCTTTTATATATCCCGTTTTTATCCCAACCAAACAAAACCTTAAATATAAATAATGCAAAATCATTATAAGTTTTATAGAAAAGATACGTGAATTAGATTGATGCTGCGAATTATATTTAATGATAATAAAAATGAAAAATTATTACAACAATATATGAGATTTATATATATATATAAATAAAAATTAATGAAATTAATATATAACAATAAATAAAAAATAAAATTTTATGAAAATACAATATTTGCGAATTTGAAAAAAAAATAAATGAAAAGATCGAAAATGTGGGATCCGTAATATTGCAATCTCTTTATACATTCATTTTTACTTTTATTTCTTTTATACATTCAGTTTTTACCCAACTAAAGAATCATTTTAAGTTTTATAAAAAAGATACGTGAATTAAATTGATGTTGCGAATGATATATATATAAATAAAAATTAGTGAAATTGAAATATAACAATAAATAAAAAATAAAATCTTTGAAAATACAATATTTGCGAATCTGAAAAAGATTTAAACGAAAAGATCGGAAATGTGGGATCTGTAATATTGTAATCTCCTATTATCACTCGAAGTTTCAACTTCTTTACCAGTTGATAGGTTAGGTTGTTACACTTATACCAAAAAATACATACATATATATATATGTATAATTTAAATTAAAGCTAGACAAAAACATACAAAGAAAAGAAAAAGGAAATAAGATTTAGGATTGATTACACTTAGACACCTTTAAAAATGTGAAATTATACTTTTTACCGAAAAAAATTCAAAATTACAATTACACCACCTTCCAAAAATTTATCAATTATACCTAACCCCTTTTGTTATTGCTTGGAAAAAACTGCTTACGTTAATAGAAAAATTACATATATTTTTAATTTTTATCCTCATTTATTATTCTCATATAATAATTTTATACTTATAAGTAAAAAATATAATAAAATTAATTTTACTTAGATTTATAAAAATATAAATGAGAATATTAAATAAAGAATAAAATTATAAATTTATACAATTTTTCTGCTAAAGTTAGTATTTTTCAGTCAAATTATAATAAAAGGGGGACAAGTGTAAATTAAGAATTTTTACAGGGGATTTAATTATATTTTTAAAATATTTTGAGGAAAAACATTAATTTTATATTTATATAGGGAATCTAAGTGTAATTAATTCAAATTTTATTTACATCTATATTGTGTAAAATATAAAATACACACACACACACACACGTAATATACATTGAACACTCTTCTATTTTTCTTTTTCCTCCTTCTTCTTCTTCTTCTTCTTCTTCTTGATCTTCCTTTCCTAACGGCAACGTCCATTCATGGTTCCCGCCATTCTTCTCTCCCGATGGAAACCCTAATTCCACACTCTCGAATACAGGTGAATATAATTGAATTTGAAATCTTTCAGTGATTAACGGGAAGGTGATTGATTCTTTTTATGTGATCGGTGGTCTGTGTAGGGAGGAAGATTGCTCTAAATTTCTGGGTTTTCGTTAAAGGTTAGGATTTATGTCCCACAATCAATCAAGGAGTGAGAGGAGTGAGTCTACACAGTACAGGAAAACCGGTCGATCCAATCAGCAAGCACAGTTCCCGGGCGGCGTGTCCACTAAGGGCGGTGGTGGCGCCTCCTCCGCCCCCTCCAGTCAAGCTAGTCGCAGGTACACCTTCTGTGTTGATTGAATTTCGAGTGGGGTTTTGTTTCTTTAGTGTACCAATTGTTTCATACATGGACGTGTTCACGTGTGTTGATTGATTGATGATGAATGTGGGTGTGAGCGGTTATTTCCTCTAGGGCTTGCGCGTCTGTCTGTCGTGGGTTTGAATGATGTATTGTTTTTTTTTTTTTTTTGTTCATTTTGAGATGCAGTTTTAAGAAGTATAATAACAATGCACAAGGAGGGCAGACGAGGGCAAGAAGTCCGAATGTGGATTTAGACTCTGAGACTCATGCTGTACATCAACAGCATCCAACTCATGGTACGTGATTTGATTTTTCTTTTTAGGTTAACCTTTTCATTTTAATTTAGTCTTTCTTTGCATGGCGGGATTTGGAATTTGGGGAGGGGTGAGAATATTCTTGATTTATTGGGAGATAATCCAAGTTTTTTCTTTTCACAGTTACAGTGTTAGTTGAAGTTAAAAGGTTTTCTTTCCAAGAAAATTCTTCTTAACTATAGCCAGTACTAATTTATAGTGATTTTTCCAAGAATTTTCTTCACCCTGAAGTGGTTTTGGTTTTATTTTTTCGTTGTTATCTTTTCAAGTTTGGTTCTAGTAAACCATGTTTTTAAAATTTTAATTTATTTACTCTTAGTGGTAGCTGATGCACCAGTCACCAGCGTCTCTTCCGGTGTCAAGCTGACAGATACTCCAACTCAAAAATTCACTGGAGCTGTTCCAGGAGCTTCGTTGTCTAATGTTTCAGCTGCAGCTCCAACTTCTAATGTTTCTGTTGCTTCTTCTGAGTCTGGGACCCCTGCTACACATGGAAAAGGTATGGCATAGTGGATTGTGTATATATATATATATATTTAGCTGTTAAAATAATTTTTTATACATAATTTTGCTGATACTTTATTGCAATTGAGATTATCGTTTCTTCTCCAATTGATGGCTCCTACTGTTTTTGTAATCTTTCTCTCCAGGAGATGCATCTAAGTCGTTTCCTTTGCAGTTTGGGTCCATAAGTCCTGGTTTTATGAAAGGAGTGCAGGTAATCCAATATTCATGAAATGCAAAGTCCCATTGTCATCTCCTTTCTCTTCTCTCCGTAATCCTAACTCTAGTTCCTAAGAATAAAAAATGCTTTTTCTATTTTTTATTAGATACCTGCTCGAACTAGTTCTGCACCACCAAATCTGGACGAACAGAAAAAAGCTCAGGTTGGCAGTTCTCTTCTATCCTGTTGTTTACGTGGTGTAGGAAAAGGTGCTCTCTTCTGTTGAGTACTTAGAGTTGTATGTTGTCATACTTTTTGATTGAAAAGACTCAGAAGACATTCCTTTTGTATTGGATATTGTAGAATGCTATGTTTCTTTTGATTTTTTTTACAGTGTGCTTGGATAGACATGGAGGGAAGTCGAACGATATCATAAATTATGAGAAAAAATGGAAACGGTTTTTTTGATCCATTGGAGAAAGGAAGAAAGAAAATTGCTATTAATATAGAAACTTTAGGAAAGAAATTAATCTCCTCTTGTTTCCTTTTTGCATCTGCTTTCTGTAAAGTGAAAAGTGTCCCCCTTCCTTACTCTAATCAACCGAAGTCTCTGAAGGTTACGTTGCATTTTTAGCTCAGAACACTACCTATTTCCATTATTTTTCTAAGAATTGCCTGAAGATGGGGTAATTTTGGGTTGAGCCCCACCTGCATAAATCTTTCTTGAATTCATCAGTGGGCCTGTTGGTCAAGATTATTCATTCTGCTCAACTTGAAAGGATGGTGACAGTAACGGTTCAGTTTGTATTAAATCGCTGTATGATGGTTTTGCATCATGATTCTTTTCTTGTCAGGCTCGGCAAAACTCTGTAAGGCTCAACCAAGCGGCATCAATTCCCAAGTCGCATTCGCTGAAGAATGATACAGGGATTCCTGACCAGGCCAATACTGTTGAGGCTCAACCAGTGTCCAAATCTAAGAGAGACACACAAGTTTCAGCTGGAGCACCTGTGACTCAAACTCAGAAGCCTGCTGTACATCACATCCCTGGCATGCCCATGCAACTGCCGTTTCACCAGCCGCAGGTTCCTGTCCAATTTGGTGGACCAAATCCTCAAATTCAGTCTCAAGCCATGTCAGGATCATCATTACCTCTGCCAATGCAGATACCCCTACCTATAGCTAATCCTCCAATGCAGCAACCAATGTTTATTTCAGGTCTTCAGCCACACCCTATGCACTCGCAAGGAATAATACATCAAGGGCAGAATTTTAACTTTTCATCACAGATGGGTCATCAGCTACCTCCTCAGTTGGGTAGCATGGGAATTAATATGGCCCCACAGTTTCATCAGCAGCAGGTTGGTAAATATGGTGGTTCTCGCAAAACTGTAAAGATTACCCATCCAGAAACTCATGAAGAGTTGAGGCTTGATAGCTCACCTGGTCCAAGGTTGCATCTTAATGTGCCACCTCAATCACCGCCAATCCCCTCATTTCCGCCTAATCATCTAATGAACTTTTATCCAAATTCTTACAATGCACCTCCTATCTTTTTTCCTTCTGCGAGCTCCGTTCCTATGAATAGCACTCAGGTTCCACCCACTTCTCAGCCTCCAAGGTTCTATAACAAGGTTAGTTTATCTTTTCTGTAGACTTTGCTTTGGCATCTTAGTTATCCTAATAAGCCATTCCTTTTTTGCATTATGCTCACTTTCACTTAGGATTGGGGAAGATTATCTGTTAACCTTTCTGGCTTATTGCCTGCAGGTCACCGTGAAACCACCTGTTGGCTCTCATGGGGAAAAAGAGTCATTGCAAGCTGTGTATTCAATTTCAGTTGGAAAAACTAAGTCTTTGGAAGTTGACAATTCATCTTTGAGCGCTTTACCAGAGTCAAAGTCTCGTTTAGGAACATCTACATCTGGCCCATCACCAGGTTCTATCAATGGGGAGAGTGATGCGCCCAACACTTTAGCTTCTGCATCTGCTCCTATAGATGGTTCTGCATCAACATTAATCAACTCCGCTGATGAAGAAAGAAATGGAGTACTTGTGCCTGATTCCACCAAAGTTAAGCATGATAAACCAGTCAATAGGGGCCAGCAGTATCAGGTATTGGTTGTTTATCTCTAGTTGTAAGTATTGCCCACTTTAAGCTAATTTGCAGTGATTCATGAGTATGATTTCTTGATATTTTCAGGTGAACAGGTACCCAGAGTCCCTCTCAAGTTTGCCTTCTCAATTGTCAGAAGCTGAGGGGATGAAACCAAAATCTACCTTGTCTATAACTAATTTGGTACCTGCAACTTCTAAGGGATCAACACCAACAACTGCTGGTACTGCTTCTGAGACTTCTAATTTGGCAAGTGAGGGTGCTAAAGAAGGAAAGACGGGTGATACATACAGAAGTTTAGTCATGAAAGGAGTAAATAGCAGACAACCAGAGCCTGAAATAATTGGGAGAAAGGAACAAGGAGAAGATGTATCATCCAAAAGTTCAAAATTCGACAAAAACAGCCTAGAAAAGCCGATGCAGTCTCTTTCTTTAGAATCTCCACAAATCACTGGTAAGGAGAGCTTTAATCAAGAGGTAACACCCAGCATTGATGGTTTATCAGAACACACAGAAGGAAAGGCCAAAGAAACATTAGGTTCTCGCTCTGATGATCTTAAGATGACTGATAATTTAGTTGCATCTGCTCACACAGAAGGTGGTGGAGATGCTCTGAGTTCTGTGTCAGTCAAGGGTTTATCTGCACAGGATGACAAAATTTCTAGTTCAGACACATTGCAAGGTGTGGGTGATGGCATGGGAACAACTGTTGCAAAGTCTGTAGACCAGGAGTCTGCTCCTGTTTTAATTCCTTCTCATCCTCATGGTGCCTCGATACCTGAAAATGCAGATATTGGCAATAATGGTGGTGACTTAGTCTCTCCTTCTTCAACCACTGTCAAGGATAAAGTCTTGTCAGATACAAATGTTGCAAAAAGTGTTGTGCCTAGAGGGAAGAAGAAAAAAAAAGAATTATATAGAAAAGCAGAAGCTGCTGGTACAAGTTCTGATCTCTATATGGCGTACAAGGGACTAAAAGAACAGAAAGAAACTGTAACCTCTGCAGATAGCACGGAGAAAACTTCAAGCATTAGCATGAAACAGGCATCCGCTGAAGTGACTCAAGAGAATCATGTGTCAATTGAAAAACCTGCTGTGCGTAAATTGGAGCCAGATGATTGGGAAGATGCTGCCGAGAACTCTCCCCAGTTAGAAACTTCGAAGAATGAAAGTCAAGGTATTGATGGAGATGGAAATGGGTCGATAACAAAAAGGTATTCTCGAGATTTCCTCCTCAAATTTGTGGAGCAATGCACTGATCTTCCAGAGGGACTTGAAATTACTTTGGACATAGCAGATGTGTTGATGAACTCCAGTGTCAATATTTTGCGTGAGTCATACCCTAGTCACGGAAGAAATAGTGACAGGCCAGTTGCAGGTTCTAGACCAGATCGTCGTACAGGTAGCTTGGGAGATGAGGACAAATGGAGCAAATTCCCTGGCCCTCTTATGCCAGGGCGAGGAGATATGCGGGCAGATGTTGGCTATGTGGGTAACATTGTCGGCTATCGACCTGGCCAAGGAGGTAATTATGGTGTTCTTAGGAATCCACGGGCGCATACACCTGTCCAGTATACTGGAGGCATCCTCTCTGGGCCGATGCAATCCTTTGGTCCTCAGGGTGGTCTGCAAAGAAATAATTTTGATTCTGAGAGGTGGCAGCGGGGAACTGGTTTCCAGAAGGGCTTGATGCCTTCTCCTTATATACCAGTACCAGTGATGCACAGAGCTGAGAAGAAGTATGAAGTAGGTAAGATTGCTGATGAGGAAGAAGCAAAGCAGAGACGGTTGAAGGCCATATTGAACAAGCTTACTCCTCAAAATTTTGAAAAGTTGTTTCAACAAGTTAAACAAGTGAACGTTGATAATGTTGTTACACTGACTGGTGTGATCTCTCAGATTTTTGATAAAGCTCTGATGGAACCTACCTTCTGTGAGATGTATGCCGACTTCTGCTTTCACCTTGCTGCAGATTTGCCTGACCTGAGCGTGGAGAATGAAAAAATTACTTTCAAGAGACTACTCCTGAACAAATGCCAGGAAGAATTTGAGAGGGGAGAAAAGGAGGAGGAAGAGGCAAATAAAGCTGAGGAAGAAGGTGAAGCTAAACAGACAGCAGAAGAGAGAGAGGAGAAGAGGCTCCGAGCCCGAAGACGGATGTTAGGTAATATTAGACTAATTGGAGAACTGTACAAGAAGAGGATGTTGACTGAGAGAATAATGCATGAGTGCATAAATAAGTTGTTGGGTCAGTATCAGAATCCTGATGAAGAAAACATTGAAGCCTTGTGCAAATTGATGAGTACAATTGGTGAGATGATAGATCACCCAAAAGCAAAGGATCATATGGATGCATATTTTGATATCATGGGACAGCTGTCCAATAATATGAAACTATCTTCCAGGGTCAGATTCATGCTGAAAGATTCCATTGATCTGAGAAAGAATAAGTGGCAGCAGAGGAGGAAAGTTGAAGGTCCGAAAAAGATTGAGGAGGTACACAGAGATGCTGCACAAGAGCGGCACGCACAAACTAGCAGGCTAGGCCGTGTTCCGAACATGGCTAATTCTATTAGAAGGGGTCCACCTACAGATTTTGCTCCTCGAGCTTCTAGTATGTTATCTTCTCCAGGTTCCCAGATCGGCAGTTATCGTGCTATCCAACCTCAGGTCCGCAGTTATGGTTCTCAAGATGTGCGGGTGGATGAGAGACATTCCCTTGAGAACAGGACCATGTCCGTTCCTCTGCCTCAAAGACCCCTTGGTGATGATTCCATAACACTTGGGCCCCAAGGTGGCCTTGTGAAGGGAATGGCTTTCAGAGGGCAACCATCCACACCTAATGTTCATTTGACAGAAATGTCGAGTCATGGAGATGCACGGAGGACAGCCCCTGGTGTAAATGGATTCAATTCTGTGCCAGAACGGAATGCGTATAGCCAAAGAGATGATCTCATGCCAAGATACACGCCAGACAGATTTGATGCTTCATCCAATTATGACCAATTACATTCACAGGAGAGAATTGTTTCCTATGGGAACAAGGAGGTTAGAAATACAGATCGTGATTTTGATAGATCTATCCCTACTTCTTCACCTGCTCAAGGTGGCCCCACAGCTAGTATGCACAATGTTTCTTCAGAAAAGGTATGGCCAGAAGAGCACTTACGAGACAAGTCGATTGCTGCAATTAAAGAATTTTACAGGTATCAATGTGACTCCAACCTGATATTTTTTTGTTTCATAGTCCCTCGAAAATACGAGCCCAGGTTCGATAAGTTCATTAGGAAGAGTAGAACAAGAATTCCTGTGTTCAAGTTGCACTACCTAATAAACTTACAAATCATGCCTCTCAATTCTTTCTGTGTTTCTCTCTAATGCTATGTCAAATTTGAACCAATAATGATCTTTTTGAAGAAAATATATTGTCTTTACTATGTAACTGTGGTTAGTTGATGCCATCGTCATATCATTTGATGCACCAGTCTTTCAGTTTTTCACATAGAGGATTTGTTTGGCTGGAGGAGGGGGCCAAAGTTAGTTGTGTTAAGGGAGATGTTGGATGGTTTAGGAAGCAATTCTATCCTGTAGTTTAAGTGGGGTTAAGTTGGGTTTTACCTAAATTATTTTTTACTCTGTTTTCACCGTCTTGTTCTCACAAAACACTAGAAGAACCCTATATAGGATAATGTTTTCAATGATGAGCACTGGAGTAAAATGTTTAGAATTAACCCACCCTGGACTTATGTGGGTCAGTTCGAGAGAGTGGAAGGGCAAGATGTTGACACCATTGGGAATGAGAATTTGGCAGAGCTATTTATTCCTTGAGAATCATTTTTAACCTCGTCTTGTACTTTCACTTTATGTGTTGTCTTTCTTACTGTTGTACAATGCTATATAATTTTTTAGCCCTGTTATCTTTTGTGGACTTATTAGTCTCTTCATATTTGTTAAGCTTAAAAATATTTGCTTTTCTTTCTATATTAAGATGAAACTGAGTCTCTCATTTTTGCAGTGCAAGAGATGAGAATGAAGTTGCTTTGTGCATCAAGGATTTGGATACCCCCAGCTTCTATCCCTCTATGATCTCTCTCTGGCTTATTGATTCTTTTGAGAGGAAAGACATGGAGCGGGATCTTTTGACAAAGCTTCTTATCAACCTTGTAAAACCAAAAGATGGAATGATAAGCCAAGATCAAGTCCTCAAAGGGTATGGCTGTGACCAGTTTTATAATCACTGTCACAATAACGAGTTTTAGATATATTATGTAAAGCCATTGAAGATTGGATGGTTAAGGGAAATCTGCAACTGAAACTTGATTATAGAGGGAGTCTAAGTTCTCAAAATCGATTTTTCTTTTTATTTTTTTATTTTTTTATTTTGTAAGATGTCCAAACTTAAGGGGGAATTATCCATAATATTTATTCTGTTGTCTGATATAATCTCACTTGGATAGGTTTGAATCTGCTCTGAGTGTCTTGGAGGATGCCGTGAATGACGCCCCCAGAGCAGCAGAGTTCCTTGGCCGTATCTTCGCAAAAGTCATCTTAGCGAACGTTGTTTCATTTTCTGAAATCGGGCAACTGATATATGAAGGCGGAGAAGAAGAAGGGCGTCTGGTAGAAATAGGTCTTGCAGCCGAAGTAATGGGAAGCATGTTGGACATGATCAAATCCGAAAAAGGCGATTCCATGCTCAATGAGATCCGGTCAGGTTCTAATCTGCGGTTAGAGAAGTTCAGGCCTCCAGGCTCTAACAAATCATGGAGAATAGATAAGTTTATATAGAGGATAGCCATGCTCCTTGTATCTATCTGGTAGGGAAATTCTTGTCTCATTTTTTTTAGGTTCGCCAGTTCTAAATTTTCAGGTAAAAATTTTTGTTCTGGGCCAATATTAGGGGAAATCTTCGTGTTTTTATGTTATTTTGCCAAGAAATGACTTGCAAATTATGAATGAGCAATCCACTTATCTATTCTTTCTATATCCATTTTCTGTTGTTTTCTTAGGCTAAATTTTAAGGTGACTTACTCTACTCTTAACTATTTTTTCTGATCAAAATTGTAATGCTTTTTGAAAAGTTTTGGGGGTTAAAATGTTATAATTTAGTACAGTGTGGTCAAATATTATCTTTAATTTTTTTTTTTTGAAAAACTAGCCGTTTACGAGCATTTGAATCATTGTGAATGTATCTACCTATGTACATAAATTTTGATCTGTTAGCCTTTTTATTTTTTTCTAAAAAAAATTAACGTGGCTTTTCAATGGATCACTTGTTATTTTATTGAAAATAGATTGAGATATTAAATAAGCAAATATGGATGTTTGAAGAAAATCGTTGTCAATGTATAATTATATAAATATTCCACTTGTGAAACGACAGTGGAATCAAGTGATCAAATATATTGACAACAATCAAACATATATATCTTTTTTTTTTAATTATTATTTCTCAACTTATTTTAATAAAGTATGAAATAATTTATTGAGAAATGCAAAAATTGTGAGAGAAGATTGTAGATCAAAATATGTAGCACAAGTACATTAAATGGTCATAAACGAATTAGTTTTTCAGAAATATTAATATATAATATTTAACCACAAAAGTGTATTAAAATAATATTTTGATCCTGTCAGTTTTAGAATTTTATAATTTGGTTCAGAAGAAGTAGTTAAATTACAGTGAATTTTATTGGAATATCACATATAATTTATTGGATGGCATTATATCCAAAACTCAACAAACCTTGGTTTGGACAATTGTAATTTTTAAAAATAAAAGGACCAACTCCTATAAATTTAAATCTTGAAAAAGCACTACTGTCTGAGTGAATTTTGTTAGTGGAAAAGATGCCCTACAGTTGCAAGAAGCCTCTTTTCTAGTTCTAATATCAGTAAGAATGTTCATTAAACTAAAATGCTAAATTACAGCCACTTCTAATAAGATCTAACATAATTATAAATATGAGTTCGTTATTTAAAAAATTATATAGAAATAACAAATAATTATGCTAGCCGATGAGGTGGAAACTACTACTTAATCTTGTCGTTTTCTTTTTTCTTTTTAATCATATGAAAAAATATAAAAGAGTCCCAAGGTGAGTAAAGTAAATAATCCATACAGCATGTTAGTACATAAAAAATAGTTTAGAAAATTCAAAAAGATAAAATAAAATTATATTCATAATATTTTGATCAACTCATCACAAAAATTGAATGAAAACCTAACGAGAACTAATATGATTGGCTTATTGTTAGACGGACGAAATGAAGGAAGTATTTGTAACTTTTGAGAAAATATTTGTAATGATGTCAAATATAATTTGAGATGTCTGTAATTTAACCAACTAAAATTTCCAAGCACAGAAATGAATGCTTTCAGCTGCAGTTGCTTCAGGTTTTGAGATGTAAGAAGATGGTTCATTTGATAATGTGTTTGTATATGAGAACTCAAATCTTTGGTAATAAACTTCTGGATGGGGCAACAGAGAGTGGCCAAAGCTGATGAGATTGAAGACAAATGTCAATTTTCGCCATCAAGATGCAATACTGAAAGTTTCAACCAAGTTCTTATCCTTTGGCTGATAAATGATCTTCACAAACATGTCTTTGAGGTTCACATCAGCAACAATATCTTCAAGAACTCCGTCATCAATGCATGTATCAGCATTCATGGACTTGCATTGTTCATTGGAGGAAGAAGTGAAAACGAGCTCGGATAGCCGCTCCTTTTCAGCTTGTCTGCAGTACTTATCCCCCTCTGTTGTCCCTGAAGTCATCAGATGGTAGGTGTAGACAATCTTCTTCTGTCCCAGCCTATACGCTCGGCATATAGCCTGCCTTTCCACTGAAGGATTCCAAACAACATCAAGAAGCACGACTCTGGATGCCCCGACTAAGTTTATGCCCTCTGAGCAGCACCTTGTCGATGCAAGTAAGACCTTGGCTTCGCTTTTGGGATCGTTGAAAGCGTTTATCAAGTTCTGCCGGTCCTTTTGTCCCATTTTTCCTTCCATTTTGAGAATTTGCTTCCCTTCTCCCCATCCAAAGAATCCTTTAAGATGGTCTTGTATCAGATCCAGAGGTCCGAGATACTGGCTAAAAACGAGCACTTTCTCGTTCCGCACTGCGCTGAGACGAACGAGCTCCATCATGAATCTTGTTTTTACTCCTTCAAAAGGAATTAGCTTAGATGCCTCCAATGCAGCCTGGTCGACTCCACTTTTCTCTTCTTCTGTTAAACGGCATTGAGTGAAAAGATACGGGTGCACAGAGATTAGTGCGACCTTATGATCAAACTTAAACATATTTTTCAACCCTTCTATTCTCTGTATTAGACTCTTTTGCAGTTCTGGAGGTCTTAGAAGGATAACACAATCTCTCAAACCAGGGAGACTCTGTTGAAGAATGGCGCCTTTGTGAACATGAACAAATGGTGCCATGGCAGCTTTTAGATCGTCTATTGCAGTGTCCATGACGGAGACAGAAAATTGAGATTCTTCGATATCCCTGTAATTTTTCCTCGAGCACCTTCCCCTACAAGATATCATTTCACTAAACTTTTTCTCTTTAGCAAGAACTCCAGCTACTGCCGGCCTCACTATGCGCAGAATGTTGAAGAGTTCTTTGAAGTTATTCTGGAAAGGTGTCCCTGAAAGAATGATCCTTTTCTTAGTCTTCAGCTTCAGAAGGGCATTCCAGATGTTGCTTTTCTGACTACGTGGAATGTGCCCTTCGTCAAGAACAACCAGACCAGGCTTCTCAAGAAGTATCCTAGTCACAGGCTCATTTTCGCTTTTCTTCCAAGCCAGGCTCTTGAATAGATCATAGCTCATTCCAAGAATGCTTTGCTCTTTGTTCCAAGAATAGATTTTCACTGTCCGCACTGTTGTGTTGTTGAGGGGCCTCCCTTCCGGCAGACGTTGAAGAATCATTTTATTCTCCTTTCCTGATATCTCCAAGTTGTTCAGGTTATGGAACGGGAACTGCACGTCCCATTTCCTGAATTCTTCTTCCCATGTAAGGAGCATGCTAGCTGGTGTGATGATGAGGGGTCGAGAATCAGGATATAGCTTCAAGTAAGTCTCGAGAAAAACCATCGTCAAGCGGGTTTTGCCAGTTCCCGGAGCATGAGAAATAATGCATCCTTCAAGATTTCTGGACTCTGCAGTCTTCACTTGAGCAAGATCAGTTGTTCCTGCCAAGTTCTTCCATAGAAACTCGAGCCCTTCTCGTTGATGTTCATACATTGTTTCTCTGATACCAGGTTTAATATCCCATATTGTTCCTTTCCTAGGATTGCAAGAACCAGCGAAATCTTCTCCTGGTTCCATATCAAGGCCGTCTAGCACATAAGATTGATCAGCCCCGGCGAACCTCCTATTTGCCCCTCGATACATTTTTTCTGCCTGCATGAGAACAGAATAACAACATAAGTTTATACAGATTAGTTCCAATATCAACTCTTAAGTAAAAGCTCCTATTTTAACATCCGAGAAACAGGAATTATTCATATTTGATGCTGTAATTATCTGAATGTTCAAGTATTTCCTCCACCCTGTTAATTCTCATGAATACAGATCAAAGTACTTACCCATGGAGGTATAACGTGTTTTGCTTCAAGCTCTATATGGAAGCAATATTTACAGATCACTCCGATTTCATCATCCTCGATCAGCTGATGCTTCCCCTTACAACACTGTGTGTATTGATTTGCTTCGTCATCAGGAGAATTTGTAGTATCTTTTGCAACCTGTGACTTTAAAAGATAAGTGCAAAATTTTGAAGCAATAAACGAATACATGTCATCTTTTTCCCTATTAAGTTTCCTCTAAGAAAGCGCACGGATGTTGCACGACCTCAAGAAACAATGTGTGCTCAGAATTTATGAGGAAAGATCAAATTCTTTTATTGTTTTCTCATAGGGACAAAGTGACCTTTCCTTAATTAGTTTAAACATGTTAACACAAACAAGGATTTCATTTCTTACAACATATAAACTTTTCCAACCTGTGACCTTAATAGGTAAGTGCAGAATACCAAAACAATAAATGAACATATCACTCTTTTTCCATTCCTCTAGAAAGTGCACAGAAGTAGCACGATCTTGAAAAAAATGTGCGCTCAGAATTTATGAGGGAAGGTCAAATTCTTTTATTGTTTTCTCATAGGGAAAAAGTGACCTTTCCTTAATTAGTTTAAACATGTTAACACAAATAAAAGCTTCATTTCTTACAACATATAAACTTGATATACTTACCTCATGGTATTCATTGAAGTCCATATCTCCATATGTCAGACAAAGTTCCATTTCGTCAAACAGACGTTCAATGATCAACTCAGATTCTGATTTTTCTACTGCTGTTGTGATCTCATCCTCAAATCTGAACTTCAGAGGAAGGGCATCTTTGTGTTCAAGCGACTGCTTGGGTTCCTCATGACTTCCATCCTCTTTAACTTCTGCTGTCTTATCCAGTACAGAATCCAAGAGGTCCTTGTACAAGTCATAATCCTTTCTTGCACATAAACGCCTCCCACTCATTTGCTCATTGTTTTCAAACTTGACTCTCGCTTTCTTATTTCTAGCATGTTCATATGTGGGAGAATTATCGTGCAAAGCAGAGTTACTCTTATCACTATCTTCATTCTCCTGTGACAAACCATATTTCCTTATAGATGCTTGCCCATCTTTCCCCATTCTTTGAGCAGCTCGAGTGCCGCTAGTATGTGATGAAGAAATCAATTTCATTCTCTTTCTGCCAGTCCATGAATGGTCAATTCCCTCATCGTCTTCATCTTCTTTGAACTCTTTCTTGGTAAACATCTGACTTGACAACAATGGAGATGATTTCTGCACATGATCTCTTTTGTTTCCTGGTCTATTTCTGGAGCTATCTTCTTTGCTGGGGCAATTACCGATGTTTCCTACTGTCCTTTTGCGACTATCTCCGAGCTCTTGAACTTCAACTTGAGCCTCTTCTTGATGCACTTTCAATGATGCAAATTCCGGTCTATTAGAAGCATGCTGATCAACAGATCCTTGTTCATCATGACTATCTGATAGCTCAATACCATCAGAACAGTCATACTGCTCCATGGTGAATTCTTCATCTTCAGAATCATCAGCTTCATGATCACTTGAAGACAGAGAATCAGAAGGTCTGCTATCAGAAGGAGATGATGATCCATCCGATAAAAAATCCAAGGAAATATCGTCAACCGTTGTGGGCTTTCTCAAAACCCCTCTCTTTGATCTAGTCCGACTTGCTATACCTGTTTCGTGTGCTGATCCATGTGACCTCTCCTCATCTTCTTGCGGAAGAGGGCTCTTACAATCAGCATAATATTTATTTTGATCCAACTGTCTGCTTCTGTCCAAGTTAGTTTGACTCCCTCTTGTTCTAGGACAAACAGAAGTTGATTCTTTGATTGTGTCATCATCATTCTCTGCAAACGATAATTAAACCCTAACTTGTTACAGAAGTAGCAGAAAGCAACATGTGTGCAAGCAACGCGCAGAAAAATGCCAAGAATGCAAAGGACATAATTTCGAAGATGTTTGATTCAATGTTCATCAAGTTGTTAAACAAGAACACAAAGGAAATAAACATGCAGATCATATGCAGAAATAGAATTGACAGGAATAAAATTGTCTTAAATTAAGCAGTTTATGGCATATGAATTTTATCATTAGGAAAAGTGATGAGACTAAAAACCAAAGATAAAAAAGGTTGTGATCCTGCAAAATGAAACAATTCCTTCACTGACCTTTTCCTGCATAATCTCTGGCAGATTCTGCTGCCAGTGAAGATTCTTTTTTCAGACCATGATGTGTCTGCCTGAATTCAGCTTCGCTGATTCTTTCTACCCCGATTTCCATTCCACAATGACCACTAATGGTGTCACCATTTGCATGCTTTATATGCATCCCAAGAAACTGAACATCATTGTCGTCCAAGGAATCAGTGTCATAAGCCTTTAACTCGTAATCATCTTCCAGCTCTGTATTGTCCTTGTACAAATCATAATACTTTCTTGCACAAAACCGCCTCCCACTTGTCTGCTCATTGTTTTCAAACTTGACTTTTGCTTTCTTCTCTCTAACATGTTCGTATGTGGGAGAATGATCGTGCAAAGCAGTGTTACTCTTATCACTATCTTTGTTCTTCAATGACGAATCATATTTGCTTATAGGTGCTTTCCCTTCTTTCCCAATTCCTTGAGCAACTCGAGCACCCCTAGTACCTGATGAAGAAATCCACATTTTCATACTCGTTCTGCCAGTCCATGAACTGTCAATTCCCACTTCGTCTTCATCTTCTTTGAACTCTTTCTCGGTAAACATCTGACTTATTAACAATGAAGATGATTTCTGCACATGATCCCTTTTGCTTCCTGGTCTATTTCTCGAGCTATCTTGTCTGCTGGAGCAATTACCTATATTTCCTACTGTCCTTTTACTACTATCTCCGAGTAACTGAACTTCAACTTGAACCTTGTCTTCATGCACTTTCGATGGTGCAAACTCCTGTCTCTTAGAAGCTTGCTGATCGATAGATTCTTCTTCATTATGACTATCTGATAATAGCTCAATACCATCAGAACAGTCTTCATGCTCACTTGAAGAAGGAGAATCAGAAAGACTGCTGTCACCAGGAGACGATGATCCATCCGATAAATCCAAGGAAATGTCGTCCACCATTATGGGCTTTCTGGCAACCCCTCTCTTTGATCTAGTCCAACCTGCTATGCCTATTTCGTGTTCTGATCCATGTGACTTCTCATCTTCTTGCAGAAGAGCGCTATTACAATCAGCGTAACATTTGTTTTGATCCAACTGTCTGCTTCTATCAGAGCTAGTTCTACTCCATCTTGTTCTAGGACAGACAGAAGTTGATTCTTTGATTG
The DNA here is from genome assembly GCF_000512975.1 of Sesamum indicum. Taxonomy (NCBI): domain Eukaryota; kingdom Viridiplantae; phylum Streptophyta; class Magnoliopsida; order Lamiales; family Pedaliaceae; genus Sesamum; species Sesamum indicum. The sequence continues at coordinate 6,797,188 of NC_026155.1, read as the reverse complement.
TGTTATCATCATTGTCTGCAAATGATAATTAAACCTTAAGTTGTTACAGAAGTAGCACAAAGCAGCATGTGTGCAAGATGTCTAGAAAAATGCCAAGAATGCAAATGACATTATTTGGATGATGTTTGATTCTAAGTTCATCAACTTGTTAAACAAGAATACAAAGGAAATACATGTGCAGATCATGTGCACAAATAGAATTGGCAGAAATAAGATCGTCTTAATCCAAGCAGTTAATGGCATATCACAATTTTATCATTAGCGAAAGCGATGAGACTAATAACTAAAGATGAAAAAAGGTGGTGATCCTGCAAAGTGAAAAAATTCGTTCACTGACCTTTTCCTGCACAACCTCTGCCAGATTCCACTGCCGGTGAAGACTTCGGACAATGAGGTGTCTGTCGGAATTCAGCTTCGCTGATTATTTCGATCTCCATTCCATGATGACAACTCCCAATGCTGTCACCATTCGCATGCTTCACATGCATTCCAAGAAACTGAACATATTCGTCGTCCAAGGAATCGGTGTCATAACCCTTTAACTCGTAATCATCCTCCAGCACTGTATTGTTCTCTTCTCTTGGTTTTTCTCCTAGACACAATAACAATATCATCATCATCATCAAGTACTATGTTCTTACAAAAAATAAGAGTATCAACAATTTGCAACAAAAGCTTTCTTGCAATTACTGTTAACCCAAATGTGGTAAAAATTTATACTTAAATTCATCTGCACGCTCTTGCTTGAAGAGCCACTCTGCGTTCCCCCCATGATGTCATGAGCGAACCTCGTACGTGATCTTGTCCGTGATGCTACACCACCAGAAGAGTTCATTGCTTTGCTCCACAAACTAGACAAGATTAGGAACATAATTAAGGAGTGAAGATAAGTTGGAAAATTTAAAAACACAGTAAATGCAAAGAAAAGAGACTTCAAAAATGTTGATTGGGAGATGTAATGCAAAACCCTCTACTTGTCTGAAAAAGAATGAATAAGAACAGAGATTAGGGACAGAAAACAACTGAAAAGTTCCAGGTAGAAATAGTTATTGCACATACCATAACAGATTACATTCAGACATGCATTTTATGTGCATGTTTTGTGCAATGGAAACAATTCTTTCATTTGATCAGATAGCTACATGGGGTTTCAAGACACTGTGGGGTTCTTGAAATTCAACATAAACTGCATCAAACTCTTCTCCGACGTTGAAGAACAATTCAAGCTTTGTGGTGCGGTGTGAAATGAAGTCCACAATCTTCTGCAGTTGGTTTGCTGCCTATAGGCTTATGTTATGACAAGGGCTCAACATCAATCGGAAACTAAAGAACATCATTCTACTAATTTAGGATTCTAGATGTTTGAAATCAAGAAAACACTGCAAAAATGACCTCTTCAGATAATCAAGATATTCTTCAAGTAAATCACATGCTAGTACTCGCATAAACAAGAAAAATCATAATACTCAGAGATAAAAAAAAAAGTAATGCAAAAACACATAAGTCTGAGAACATCAACTCCATAAAAATGCACAAAAAAAAGGTGATCCCAGAAACACAAAACATTATATGCAGAGATTTACCTTTGAAAAATTTCACTTGAATGTCACCCTCTGATCTGATCCCTGAAACACACAACACACTTGAAACTTCCCCAAACCTAAATCTTTTAATGCAGGCAAAAAAGATTGATTCTTATTCTTTCTTTTCCTATGTATACCAACATTTGCTATTCTCTGTGTCTGAGTGTGACTTTAAAGTTCGTCTTTTTTTGGCTAAATGTCCTTAACTTTACCTCTGCATGGCCTATAACTTCTGTGCTCATACTTTTCACCCCCATTCACAGTGTGTGTGTCTGAGAGAGAGAGAGAAGAGGAGAGAGAAAAGAGAGACAGCGAGTGAAGAAGGTCACGTAGGCATTTTGGTGTGAACTGCAGCAAAGAAAAAGCACTAAAAATCAACTCTTTCTCTCTCGCTCTCTGTGCTACAGGCTAAAGCTAAAGAATACAAAAATGGGATTCTCTTTTTACCATAATTTCATATTTTGCCCAAAACTTTAAAACATTATACGGATTGAGACATTGCTTTTCTGAGTTTCAACACTGAAATGTCAAGGCTTCCTGTGCCCGGCCCCTCAAAATCTTGATTCTTGGCACATATATAGCTTGCTTGCCCTGTTTGGAAAAGCTGATGATGATTTCCAATAAATTATGCAGTCATTACACGTCTTTTGGTGTCCAAGAAGATGAAGAATCGTTGTTAGAAAATTGACTCTTGTTTAATGATGATTACTTTGTCCCTATGCATCCATTTCTTAGGGGACAAGTTGTTCTTTCTCATATTTAAGTTATACCCTTTTTTTCTAAAAACAAATAACAGTAATAAATTATAATAATAATACCTCAATTTAATCAATATTTAACAATAATAAAAAAATCAAAATAAACCACACATAATGAAATAAATACTCATACATTCGATAAAATTTGAATCAAAACATTAACCGTTAAGTTAAGACATCATTATTATATATGTTATACCTAAGTATTCTGCTAGCACAAAATTAATTTTGAATGAGCATTTGGATGGGTTTATAAACTTTTCAAAATATTTTATAAAATATTTGATAATAACGTACACTGTATTGTGAACTATTTCGTAATTTTTTTGAAAAAATAGCTTGTAAAATACAAAAATAAAATATTAGAATTTAATGATAAGCTCTCTTAAGAGGAGTAATGAGTTACTAAGTTACTTTTAAAGTTCTACTAAAACTTTTCTTAAAGTTCGATCATATTAATGAGGGTTAAATATATTTTGCCCTCTGAACAATGTATATAATCGTATTTACCCTTTTAAAGTATGAAAGATAGCAAAAAATGCGCTGACAACAAATATTTGTCATTGATAGATAAAAAAGCCCTTCTCATTTACTCCCGATACTTTTTATTTTACTCCCAAAAATATATTTTATTAAGAAATTTTTAGTGATTTTAAAATTTTACTCAGCTTATTTTAAAAAGTAATACTTAACTTTTAAATTTTTATAAATTATGTAATACAAAAAAATATTTACAAGTTCAATATACGTACATATATTTTACAAAGTAAATTTTATTGTTCGGGAGGGGGGAGGAAAAATGCACCTCAGGCATAATTTTGGGGTGTAAATATATTTAGCCCTGTTAATTATAAAATTGTCATTATGTTAATAAGCTGTGTACTTATATTTTATCCAAACACCCTAAAATATTATTTTTAAAATAAGATATAACATCTTATAAGTTTTAAAAATATCTTAATATATAGTAGTTGTTCATTAGCTATGTGTATTTGATGTTGATAATTGATGTATTTGAATGAATTTGTTACAATTACATTATGAATTTCAATCATCAATAATAAATATATGTCAATTACTAATATTAAATATATTTGTATATAACTAGCACTATAACTAATCAATAACTATTCACTACAAAAAAAGGCGGGATTTGGCAGGGTCAGGACAACCATTCCAAAATTCGTTCCATCTTCGAACGAGCTCTGGAACACATAATTAGGAATGGATATTGAAAGATGACATCATGATCTACATTTTATTTGAGTTATAATTTTTGAAACGGCCAAACCGTTCCAACATAAGTTTCAAACAAACAGTTACAAAATTCGGTGCAAAGACCGTTCCAAAGTAGTAACTATAAATTGTTGAAACTCTGTTTGGAACACAATATTAGAATTAGGAGCGGTCTTGAGTTGACCGTTCCTATATGTGTGACAAATGATGTCCAAAAAATGACAGTTAGAAAATGTATTCCAGAATGAGGTATAATTTGGAACGATTTTAGTACACCCTTAATCAATTATACGAAAAACGATTCCAAATTGTAAGTTTTGCAAAAGAAGTAATGTATTTTAAAAATCATTCCAAAATTCAGTACTACTTGGAATGGTTTTTTTGTATTATTTATTTTAGTATTATTGAGACCGTTCCAAATGAAATACAATGGCTATTTTTCAACGGTCAAAAAATTCGTCCCTAAAGTCGTCCCAATGATGATTTCAAAATCTAAACTAACGGCTAAATATGTGTTTTTGTACCCGTTTCAAAGATCATTCCAAATTTTTTTATATAAATGTGCTCCTCTCTTTTCATTTAATCTCACTATTTTCTTTCATTCTTCTTATTTTATCTCTTTTCCTCAATCTCTCTCAATTTTGTTTTATCTCTGACTATCCCACTAATATTTTTATACTCTTGTTCGTCAACCTTGATATTTGAAGTTATTTTGATCAGTTAACAACTTTAACCCTATGTTTGTCAATTGATTATATTTATTATAATTTTGTCACTTAAATTTAATACTATAATAATATATATGTGTGTCAGAGAGAGAGAGAGACTCATTATCATGTATGAGAAAAACCTTCCAAATAGGGCGGGTCTTATTTCGAAGTTTGAGGGTGGTGTTGCTACATTTGTAGAATGGGTCAAGTATCAATATGCATATATGGACGACAAGAAATTAAGTGTCCTTGCCGAAAGTGCAAAAAATGAAGTTTTCAAAATCACGGACAAAGTAAATTTCGACTTGTATATCAAAGGTTTTATGCTGGAGTATTATAATTGGACTTCTCATGGTGAGAAGAGGATGCATGAGTATTTTGAGGCCGTTACAGCAGCCCCGTTGCAGGAGAAGCAAACTCTCGTTTCTCATGTTATGGAGGGTGCGGGTACGCCTTGGGGTGATGCGGCGCAGAGGATGGTTTTTTATGCCGCCAGGCCGGTTGTCTAGTCTTCTAATTATAATCAGGATGGTGTGCTTGATTATGGTACAAAGTCGTGTCCTACTGATGCATGACCTAGTTCATATTATAGTGGGGCCCCTACAATTATGTGTCTAGGCTGGCAGATCGATTTCAAGATGTAGTGCATGCTGCTAATGGCAAATCTCAATTGGGGGTTGCTGCTGAGTTGGTGAAAATCAAGGCCGAAGGCCATATTTCTCAGCATATATATGATTGAGTATCCCAGTGGACTGATCATATATTGCTCCGCAACCACACTCCACCCCAGGATTACTATAGTATGAAGAACTTGATAAGAGACTTGGGTTTACCTGTTAAGAACATTGATGCGTGTAAGAATGGTTGCATGTTGTACTGGAAGGACGACATTGATTTGGACAACTACAAGTTTTGTGGGGAAACTAGGTATAAGCCGACCAGGGAGCGAAATTCTAATCGCAAGAAAACACCATTTTTTGGTACCTGTCAATTACCCCACGCCTGTAGAGGTTGTATACTTCAGAAGCGAGTGCCGAGCAAATGACGTGGCATGCCAACCATCAGACGGGGGAGGTCTCCATGTGTCATCCGTCTGATGAAGAGGCATGGAGACATTTTGACCGGTCATATTCTGATTTTGCAGCAGAGCCCCGTAATGTTAGATCGGGGTTTGTGCATGGATGGGTTCGCACTGCACAGGCAGTACGGTCATACATACTCATGTTGACCCGTTATACTTACACCGTACAATCTTCTACCAAGAATGTGCATGAAGTTTGAGTATATGTTCCTAATGATGGTGATCCCTGGTCCTTCCAATCCGAAATGTCCCATTGATGTTTATCTGGAGCAGTTAATCGAGCAGTGCAGAATTTTATGGCATGTGGGTGTCCATATCAATAATTTTTTTTAAAAAACAAAACACAATATTTTTTTTTTTTATAAATTGCTACTTACATATATATAAAACTAACAATCTTATATGTAGAAATATACTTGATCTTTTGAACATGTATCAATTTAATTCAAAGCATTGTATGTTTTCAATGGCCTTAATTAATTTATGGTCTACTTTTTTCTGATTAGTAACATGACTGGGATGGTTTTTCCTACATTTTTTTTTCTAAATTATTTTAGAAAATAATTTTGACACACAATTAGGAATGATTTTTTAAAAATAGGAATGGTTTTGTTAAAAATATACCAAAACAACTTCGTTTGTGCATCAAACTACATCGTTTCGGTTTTTTAAGGAACAGTTTGTTGGAACAGTTAAAAAATTAGGAATGGTTTTTTAAAGAATGCTCGTTAACAAAAACGATGTCGTCTTGGTTATTTGGAACGGCTTTTGGAATGATTTTTCAAAAAATACCTGTTCCAAAGTCCATTTTAAAAATTCAATATATATACAAAACTTAACAAATTTTTTTCTTTCCTTCTCCCTTTCTCTCCCTCACTCTCTCAGCCCGACTCCTCGCACTCCTGTGCCGTCCGTCGCCATAAAACTGCTGTCTATCCTAGTAGGGGTAAGCCACGTTTTTTTTTTTCATTTAAATACCTATTTTTTTATCCCCCAATTTTACTTTATTTTTTTCCCATTTTCGTAAAATGAATTTCCCCCATTTTCTGAAATTTTTTGAACCAAAGTTTGACAAAAAAATTTTGAAAATATTTTCAGAGTATATTTCTGAAAATATTTTCAGAAAATATAACAGAATTTTTTTCTAAAAAATTTAGGTAAATTATATAAATTTTTTCATATTTTCGGTAATTTAAAAATTTTTCTGTAGTTTTTTTGAAATTTTAATACATTTCTAAAACTTTAAAAAAAATCATAATTTTTGGCAATTTTTTTAATAATTTTCTATAATTTTTAAAAATTTTCTTTAACTTTTTGGTAAATTCAAAAAATTTCTGTAAATTTTTGGTAATTTTAAAGATTTTCTGTAAAAGTTTTGGTCATTTTTGAAAAGTTTATGTAAAAAAATTTATTTTATGTAATTTCTGCAAGTATAGAAATATATAGCTGTGTAAGAATTATGCAATTATAGAAATTTATTTTATGTAATTTTTGCAATTATAGAAATTTGTGTAATGTCTCGAAATTAATTGTATAATTGTGTAATTTATGCAAGTATTGTGTAATTTAGTAATTGTATAGTGTAATTATTTGTGCAATTTACTGTATAATTCTGTAGTTTATACAATTTTTGTGTGTATTGTAACATATTTCTTAAATTTTATATCACATTTATTGTATAGATGGTGCAATTTATTGTATAAATAGGCTAATTGATGTAATATTATTTTTTACATGAGCCAATATATAATCCCAATAATAATATTATTTAGATAATAAAAAATATTAGATTAGTATTTCTAATAATAATATTTTTAAATAATAATATAAATAATCACAAAAATTACACCAATATTCCCAATAATGATATTTTTACATAATAACGGTAATAACCACGAAAGTTAGACCAATTTTCCCAATATTAATATTTTTACATAATAAATATAAACAATCACAAAAGTTAGATCAATATTCTCAATTAATAATATTTTTACATAATAATGTTAATAATCACAAAAATTAGGCTATTTTTCTCAATAATAACATTATTTACATAACAATGTTAATAATCACAAAAAATAGGCTAATATTTTCAATAATAACATTATTTACATAACATATCAATGATCACAAAATTAGAAAATATTCCCAACAATAATATTTTTACATAATAATGTAAATAATCACAAAGTTAGATCCTAATAATAATATTATTTACAAAATAATATCAACAATAACAATGTTAAGGTAATATTTCAAATAAAAACACAATTGCATAATCATTAGAAATACAAAACAAATTGAGGATAATATTTCCAATGATTAATAATTATTTAAAAATATATATTTTCTTTGTAACCACATACAAATTGATCACGCATGCCTTTAATTTTGTTTAGCCCATCAAGTGAATTTTGTTAGTAAAACTAGTTAGATTTATCCATCTTCACCTGTCAACAAAAGATAATGTTGATAGAAAAATTGGACAAACTTAAGTAGTACTACAACAAAAAAAGTTCATGTAACAGGCTAAACAAGCTTAAAGCAATGTGTGGCCCGTTTGTATATGTGCACAAGAGAATTATATATTTTTAAATAATTAATGAGTACAATAATCATAACTTCATGATAATATTTTCAATGTGTAAGAATTAGTATATTCTTTTTTATTTACATATTAATGTCAATAATCGCAAAATTTAGACTAATACTTCTCGATAATTCGTTTAGGTCTTGTCTAGTGCTACGCCTCCTGTACCACGTGCTTGAGGATGTGGTCATGGTAGTGGCCACGGTCGTGGCCCGCCACTTCCAACAGCGCCGTCGGATGCTTTCCAGGACCCACACGAGCTCACCATCTAGAGCTGCACTGGCAGCTGATGAGACGATACAACAATCTGCCACCCCCACCACTACCATTAGCACGCCAATACACCAGCCTCGATGACGCGAGGTAAATTTGTTTATTAAATTTTTTTTCGTATTCTTTTATCTTGAAAATGTCTAACATAACATGTCTTTTCAGGTCTGACCGCCACTTCCATGAAGGCATCAATGCGGGCATGCGTCCCCACCTATGGTCGTGTCTAAAGCAGGTGCAGCTAAAGGACCAACACTTCTAGTTCGAGAGCATGAAGGTAATCAATTTTAAATTAATTTAATTTTATCTAATAATCTAATTGTTTAATGAATTTTACTAATATTTTATTATTGTAGATGGCCAACTGGTTGGACTGTGACGAAAAGTCCATGTTCCAAATCTTCCACGTGTGGGTTTTTTGTCGCCCGCTATCCAGCCTGGTCAGGCCACTCTAGCTGACCAACGAGGTCTGGCTCCAGCTCCAAACGTACTGGGCCAGCGAGGACTTCATGCAGGAGTCCTCGAAGAATAAAGCAAATTGGGCGGCGAACCCCACAACATCCTCGACTTTGTACCGGGAGGGTCTTCCTCTGTCGGCATGCACAAAAGAAAGTTAATAAGTAAATAATAGTATTTTATATGGTTTATCATTATTTCATAAATAAGATGTTAACTAATTTTTTCTTCTAACAGGAAGCAGAGCTCGGTCGGTCACCCAAGCAGATGGAATTATTTGAAAGGTGCTACAAGAAAAAAGAGGATAGTGGCTGGAGTGGGCCGAGGGCAGCAGAGGTGGCGGTAAGTAGCTACATCATTAATTATTTTTTAAAAAAAATAATTTTTTGTTAAAAGTACTAATAATTTTGTTTGTTTTGTAGGAGACGTTTCAGAAGCTGCTAGAGGTCGTCAGCCTCAGCCCATGGCTGAGGACCATGATGCCCCCACTGAATCGGAGGCTTTGATGGCAATGACGAAGCACAGATGTGGCTGGCTGCAGTTAGGGGCCAGAACAAGGGCCGGGTATTCGGTCTTGGTTTTGAGGCCCACGTCTCCAGCCGCACCTTCACATCACCATCGCCACCCTACCACACTGCCACTGCCATGGAGGATTGCATCGGTTGCCTCGAGATCATGATGGCCATGAAGAGGGAGATGTAGACCTTCTCGTCGACCGCAGCACTGCCTCCGACAGACCCCTCGGCCTCGAATTAGGACAATATGGATATCGCTGACGAGGAGGGGTTAGATTAGGTTTTATTTTTTTATTTTTATAATTAGATAATTTTTTTATATTAATATAATATTTTTTTAATTATTCATGTATCATAACATTTATTACACTCCATTATTTCATATTTATTCAATTAATTAAATTCATAAATGCAATTAATTAAAAATTTATTAAATTAACTTAATTATATATAAAAATTTATTAAAATATATAAATTTATTTATTTATTTAAATTTATTAAATATGTTAATAAAATATAAAATATAAATCAATTATAAAATTATAAATAATTATAAAATTCAAAAATTAGGAACAACTTTAGTAAAAGTAAAGAAAATGTTACAAATTTAAATAAATAACCGTTCCAAATACCGTTATTAAAATAATTCTGAACACGTATTTCTAAACTGCATCGACTGTTCCAAATACCATTACTACAATCATTTCAAACAACTGTTTCTAATTAGTGGCTAACCGTTTTAAATACCATTACTATTTCAGTTTTCCATACGTGTTCCAAACTAAAAAAATCGTTCCCAGTACCATTATTAAAACAGTTCTACAAATGTGTTTCTGACTAAAACTATCCGTTCCTAAATTTGTTGCAGAATAAAGTTACAAAAATCGTTCCTATATTTATCACCAATACAAATAAAAATAGTTCCAAAATTCAGGCACGAGTATTATAAATACCATTCCAAAAGTTCCCCAACAAAACTAATGTAGCCGTTCCAAATTTCGTGAAAACCGTTCCGAAATAAAAAAAATTAAAAAAAATTTGGACAAATTCAATATTAGGAACGATTTTCAATGAGTGTTACAGTTCCGTCCCAAATTGGAATAATTTTGTCTGAACCATTCCTAAATTTTTATAATGCTATTTGTAAGGATGGATTCAAACTGTTCCAAAATCGCTCCAAATAAGTTTGGTGTCCTAGAAATTGTTTCAAAGAAATTTTTTTTTTTTCAAAATCTGCCCCAAATCCCGCCTTTTTTGTAGTGACTATTAGAATTAACAAATACTTACATAAAATTAGATCTCAAGTCTACAACCTCAAGATCATGTGGTCTCAATTTCTCTAACTAAATTATGCCTCGTTACAATAACCTCAAACCCTAATAAATGCCTTTTAATCAAACAACTTATGAAAATGAATTAATATTTATTCACAACAGATAATAAACCCTAGAATGTAAAAAAATTAGAATAAATTATAGGATAAATTACAACTGCATCTTCTACAGTTTGACATAATTATAAAACTCGAGTCTATGACCTAAAAATCACATGGTCTCAATTTTTCTATATTACTATAATCTCAAGCCCTCATAAATGTCTTTTAATCAAATAACTCATGAAAATGAATTAATATTAAACACAACATATAATAAACCCTTAAATGTATAAAAATTAGGATAAATTATAGGGTAAATTACAACTGCATTTTCTGAGGTTTGACATAATTACAAATACCCTTTATTTGAAAAATTATAAATACCCCCTCTCAAATGGAAAATAATTATGTATCCTCTAAACATTGAAGTGGACGTTACTATTTTACCCTTGTTGAATTTCTTTTAGAAATAAAAAAAAAAGTATTTATAAAAGTATAAAAAATTTTGAGGATGGGTAAAACAAATAATCTAGAGAGAATATTAATTCATAATTATTTTAAAAAATTATAAAATATATAAAAAATTATAATTTATAATTCAAAATGACATTTTGGTCGGTTCACCATAAAAATTAGATGAAAACCTAATGGAATAGGCTCATTGTTAGACGAACGTTAAAATTAGGGGGTATTTGTAATTTTTTAAACAACAAGAAAGTATTTATAATTATGCCAAATATCAGGAAAGGTAGTTGTAATTTACTCTAAATTATATAAACTTTTTTTAGGTTGATCATAATTATAAATAATCTGTTTTTTTATTTTAAAAATTATAAATACTCTTAAAATCAACGATCGCCCAATAAATACCTCCTTGAATGAACTGTCACGAGGGGATATTTGTCATATGGCTGTTTATTTTAAAAAGTATTTATAATTTTTAAAATAATATTTATAATTATATTAAATTTTTTTAAAAAATATTATAATTTATCCTAAAAATTATCTAAAAATACATCATTATTACTAATTAAGAAAAGAAGTAACATGTGATTGATTGGTCAAACCGAATCATTCAGTCAATTTTTGATTGATTGGCCATTCACCCAATTACAAAAGAGATGCCTCCGTGATATCATTATACTTTTTTCCTTAATTAAATATATAAATTAAGTGCCAAAATATTAAAAAAATGTAAATCATATACATCATTTTTACAACATAATTAAATATATAAATTAAGTGCCGAAATATCTAAACTTATAGAACATATATATCATTTTTGCGCCAAAACTTACGTTATGCTACCGTGGCATAATATTATTTCATATTTTAATTTCAATTCATATAAAAAAAATTCAATTATTTTTATAAAAGTCCATTTAATATTGATCTATTTTAATAGTAATATTAGTCTACTATAATAATATTTATTAATTATTTATACATATTTAATATTGATAATTAACGTATACTAATTATTGATGGTTGAAATTCCTGATGCAATTATAAAGAATTCTCCTAATATTTTATATTTCAAAGAATGAATAATAAATGCAATTAGTCTACGATCAAATTAATTGAATTTGAATGAATTAAAATATAAATAAAAAGCATTTATTATTTCATTTATTTTATATTAAACAAAATTTTCTGTATCATCTCAAAATTGAAACTATAGGATCGTTCGTAATTGTAATATGTAATTTTTTTACTACTGTTTTTTGGATAACTTCTACGTGTATGAAAATTTTAATTTTTTTCTTTGCATTAGAACAAAATTCCAATGTAAATATCATAGAATTTTCGTAATTTGCACAAATAATCCAACAAAAAAGCCACATCTTGTACATGAAAATGAAAAAACATTATCCAAATTCATCACTGCATAACACAAAAAACGAATTTACAAAGTTGTAAAAGCGTGTCTTAAAAAGCTGGAGTGGGGTGCAATCGAGTCGAGCTCGAGCACTAGACAATTTGAGCTCAGGAAATAAAGAGTCTACCTCAATTATGTATTTTTTTGAAATATTTGAATTTAAAAAATATGGACTATTGTACCATATGAAATACATTATTCAAAAATTTAAATATAGGAAGAAAATATTCACAAGAAGACCAAAAAGAAGTAATACGATGAAATAAAATTGACAGCTATTAAAACATTCGATCCGATCATTTAATGAGAAGTAACTAAAGTTCCATACCACTACTTAGTATTTAAACCAACATCAATAAATTCAGTTCACCTAAATCTCATAACCCCATTATATAAATACTTATTTACAAAAAAATATATACATAAAAATGTACTAAATTATTGATTAAGATTTTCTTTTAGATAATATAAACTAAAATACCATATTTTAATATCATTTTTAAGATATGAATTAATAATATAGTGAATAAGTGCATTTTGTTCTAATGCATTGAAATTATAACGATAAAATATATGCATTATATTAAATATTTATTTAAAAATTAATAATTATTTAAACGTATTAATTGTTGATTAAACTTATTTCTAGATAATATAAACTAAAGTATCATATTTTAATATCATCTAAAACTAAAATATAATATATTGACTAGCAATTCTAATATATGGTGAATTTTTAAAATAAATGCATTTTATTATAGTGGATATTGAAATTATAACGATAAAATTCATATGCATTATATTAAATATCTATTTACAAAAAATTATGAAAATGTACTAAATTATTGATTAAGCTTCTTTTTAGATAATATAAACTATAATACCATATTTTAATATCATCTAAAACTAAATTATGAGATATGGACTAATAATTATAATATATAGTGAATAAATGCATTTTGTTATAATGAATTGAAATTGCAACAACAACAATAAAATTTATAGGCATTATATTAATATTTATTTACAAAAAAAATTATCAAAACATACTAAATTATCTAATAAGCTTGTTTTTAAATAATATGATATAAAATACCATATTAAAATATCATCTAAAATAAAATATGATATATTAACTAATAATTCTAATTGATAATGGATTTTAAATATTTATTTACAAAAAATGTATCAAAACTTACTAAATTGTTGCTTAAGCTTATTTTTAAATAATATAAATAAAACTACCATATTTTGTTATTATATGAAATTAAAATAAGAGATATATTGAGTAATAAATTCTAATATATGGTGAATTTTAAAAATAAACTTGATATAATATTAAATATACACTTAAATAATATATATATATATATATATATATAAATTAGAAAAACAGGGGGTGAGCTGGCAAGCCGGCTCTTGAGCTCACGAACGTTAACGTATAGAGCTTGAGCTCGAGCTTGCCAAGAGCTCGAGCTCGGATACAAGCCGGCTCGGCTCATCTTGCACCCCTAAACTGAAGTATTTGTCAGAGTATTTATCATGGTTTTGTGTCGGATTAATTCTTATGGAGCATTTAAGTTCTGAATAAACATTTGATATATATCTAAAGAAGAAAAGCAATCTATATAGAAAATGAATTCAACATAATATCAAATATATCATAATCATAGGTTGTTTTAGTAGTAATGTTGTAATATTACAAATCTTGGGGTTAATTACAGCCGAATCATTTTTAAAAATACAAAATTATATATACTTCTCTAAAACAAAAATTTGAAAATTATATTTCAACCCACTCTAAGAATTCTTCGTTTATTATGTTTTAAACAAAATATTGACATTAAAAAAATTTACAAAAATTTTTAATTTTTCGCCTAGCTCATTCAATATTTCGTATAATTTATTGACAGAGATGCCCAAATAATATTTTTGTGCTTGTAAATTGGGTGATGTAATATATAAAGTCACAAGAATGTAATCATAATAAAATATTATTTACAAAATTATTATAATTGGATATAAAAGAGTTGCTGATGAATGAAAAAACTAACCATATTGTTAATAATTTTTAAAGAATGCTTAATGAGTCATAAAATTTGAAGTTTATGTATTTTTTCTTTTTTTAGCTGAGATCAATATTTTATGTCCAATCCTTAATAGAAATGTATAGTTGTAAACGGAGAAATATCGGCGGGTATATAAGTGTAATTTCAAAAAAATTTCAGAATATAGTGCAATTTCATATTTTAAAAAGAAATTTAAGCGTAATTAACCCTTAAATCTTACATCTTCAAATGGGTACGTACAGCAACATAATTTAAAAAGATAATTACACTATTCTCTCCTGAAAGTTTAGTGTAATTACACGTAGACCCTATGTATTTTTAGAAATTGTATCTAACACTCATAAAGTTTGATTTCGTCTAACAAATAAGTCCATCCATTAGTCAAAATTCATTGAATTTTCTTATATTAATAAAAAAATTAGAAAAAAATCTATATCAACCCCTGATTGACTTATATATTACTGACTTATTGCAGGTCAAATAAATCTTTTTATGATCAAATTACCCTTATAAATCTTCACGCATTAATGCATGTAAGAAAATATATCTTCACCGTTATAATGGTAGTTTAATCCGAAAAAAATACTTGATTTGTAGTAAATCAGTAATCAATCAATCGTGGGTGAAATTTTTACTAACGAATGACTTATTCGTTAGATGGAAGCAAATCTCAAAGATGCTAGATGTAATTTTCCAAATTATAGGGGCCTAAGTGTAATTACACTAAATCTCAAGAAATGGAGTGTAATTATCCCTAATTAAATGTACTCTTTTTTTTTTTATTCTTGTACTATGTTCACATTGAGTTAATCAGTTGTACTTGTTATGTGATCAATCATTTTTATCAAATAGTATAACGGCGAAACAATAATTTTTTTCATACAATACTCAAATAGTATATCGGTCAAACAATCATTTTTTCATTGAATGGTAATTTCATTATTACATTAATATCAATAAATTTAGTACATACAATCTGATCAGTAAACACAAATTATAATAAACTGATTTGTATGACAGTAAATTCATATGAAGTGAGATAAACACTCATTACGATACTCACACTAAGTGAGACAAATACCCATTAATTTAAAATAACTCGAATCCGCAATGTCAAATTATTCAGAAAACTCAATTTAAACCACTAAACTAAGATATCATTAATAATAAAACAATAATTAAGCATACCAAACAATTATAATTGTATAATGAAGTGAATTTTGTGTCTGTATATGATTAGAATTAATTCCTGGAGATGTAAAATCCAAATGTTGTCTTGAAAGGTTGCATGCATGCATGTGCCTGAGATTTTAAGGTTTTGGGATCCCAAAAGTTTCTTGAAAATTTCATATGTTGGAGTTTGCCAGTTGTTACTTGGAAAATTGCAACAACATTTGGTTGTACAAAGTTGTAATGAAGTGAAATGAGAAGAATTGATTATTCCATAAGTTGCTATTTACTGTGATTTGAAAATCGTAATAAATTTATATAATATACAATGGTAAAATAAAAATAATATAAAAATTTAAGTTTTGATCACCACAATATGACGGAAATATTTGTTATTATTTTTAGATGTAGCAAATGTTTTGACATTATTTGCAGAAACAATGACGGATAGCGTTGTGCAATCGTGATTAATTAGTATCTGCCACAGCTGTTACCTTTAATTATGATCATATTATTAACCATAGTGAAAAGTCATATTTCTTTTAATGAAATGTGGGGTTTGATTATACTTCATTACGTCCAAAATAATGTAATTATATTTTATTTTCTTGAACTTATGAAATTACAGATGGATTTTCTTTAAAAATGCTCTATATTATTGCACATTTGTTGTTCAGAATTTGAACGAAAAATGTTGAGAATACACTGAAAAAGAGAAGATTAGCGATAAAAAAGAGAAGAAATATAAGTGATGATTTTAGTAATATTTTATCATTAATTAGCAGTATATATACTGGCGAACTAGTGACAACAAATATATTTTTGTTAATATTTTGAAACTTGTTGTATTTTTTTTTTCCAAAAATGCAAAGATTAATATTTTTTCTAAATTAGAAAAAAGGGATAATAACACTCTCTTCTCCTCAAGTTTGTTATAATTATACATAGATCCTATATAGTTTGAAAAATTACATTTAGTACCTTTGAAGTTTGCCCCGTCTAATAAAGAGGTCCACTAGGTAGTGAAAATTCATTGAATTTCTTAATATTAACAAACAAAATTAAATAAAATTTGATATTTACCCTTGATTGATTTATGTCGACTTATTGCAGGCCAAACATATTTTTTTTTCTAATTAAATTATGCTTATAATGATGAAATATACCTCATCACATTAACATATCCGAAAATGTATAAGGGTAATTTGATCGTAAAACAGATTTATTTGACTTGTAATAAATTAGTAATAAATCAATTAGGGACAAAACATAGATTTTTACCTGACTTTTTGTTAATATCAGTAAAATCAACGAATTTTGACATAATAGAGAGATTTATTTGTTAAATAGAAGCAAACATCAGGGATAATATATATAATTTCTCAAATTATAAATAATTTACGTATAATTAAATTAAATTTCAAAAAAATAAAATTATATTCTCAAATTATAAATAATTTACGTATAATTAAATTAAATTTCAAAAAAATAAAATTATAAATTATCTCTTAAAAAAAAAAACTACATCAACACTTTTTAAAATTAAATTTTTATACAAATATCTCTTATCTTTTATATATATATATATATATATGTCCCTATGGTGTGCCTGTCGATATAATTAGACGAGATGTCAACGATGAGACATCCCCGAGGGGCATCTGCCAATGTAATTATAAAAGCCCATGACGAGATTTGTACAAAATTTCAAGAAAACAAATACTATAATTAAAAAAAAAAAAAAAGTGAGGAATTTGGGAGCAAATCTTAGTAGAAAAGATTCTAATGTTTCCTAAATCATTATTAGTTACATTATTTAATCTATATATATATTTAGATCCCAGGTAATGTTCTTCCCAACCTAGGGATATGGGTAACGTGCAATATACAAAATATGAGACAATCACATTCTTCTTTCTAAAATTTAATGTAATTATATACAGATATGTGTGGTTTAAAAAATTACACTTAATACTATTCACATTTGTTATCGTCCAGTAAATAAATTCATTTTCATTTTGCCATTAGCAAAAACGTTGAATAAAAATTCATATTTACTTCCTGTTGATTTATTGTAGGTCAAACATATTTTTTAGGGAAAATTATTATTTTAATCCGTTAAGTATGCCTAATTTTAATTTTAGTCCGATAACAATGTCCATTTTTGTTTAGGTCCAATAGCTTACGAAATTACTTACTTTTAGTCATCTGGCAGATTTTTGGACAATTTTACCCCTGTGAGTGCATATGGACTAAATCTGTCTTTCAAAAGTTGCATAGGAGTAAAATTGTCCGAAAATCTGCTAGAGGACTAGAAGTAAACAATTTCGTAAGTTAATGGACCTAAATAAAAATGGACAAAAATTAAAATTAGGAATACTTAGCGGATTAAAATAATACTTTTTCCTACTTTTTAATGACCAAATTAACTTTATAAGGGTGAAGATGTACTTTCTTATATGTGTGAAGATGGAAAAGGGTAGTTTAATTAAAAAATGATAAGTATGAATTTTCATTCAATTTTTTTGCTAATAGCAGCAAATTTCGTGAATTTTATGAACATCTGAATCTAATTGTTAGACGAAAGCAAACATAAGTGGTATTGATATAATTTTCTAAACCACATGAAATCTATGTATAATTTTTATTTAGCAATTCGTACAGATACTAAAATATTAGTCTTATATAGATATTTTTATATTTATTGATTATTTCTATATTGTTTATATTATTCTACTTTCAAAATAAAAATAGATAAATATATATTTGTAATTTTGGTATTTGATTTTTAATAAATTTTTTATTTTTAACAAAAAAAATTCAATTTATTAAAATACTCATTCCAAACATAAAAACAATACGTCAATAATTAAATCTAATAAATCAGTTTAATTAAAAATTGCTTACCAAGATTTGTATTTATCTAAATTATGATACCAATTAACATACAGACAAGTTTGAAAATTGAAATCAATTCCAACAAGGGTAGTTTAGGTAGTTAGATATAATCTAGGCAAATTATTTTGATTATATTTAAAAATTATTCAACCAATCATAAAAAGACATATGTCAAATTGGATGTGACCAATTTAGCTGACAGCTCAGTCTTTGTTGACTATAAATAACAACGACCCAGAAATCAGAACACCATCAGATGGTCAGATGCGTAAGGAAATATTATACATATTTCACTTAAATTATTTTTGGGGCCTTCAAAATTTAAATAGATTATTATTAACTATCCATCGTCCATCTATCATTTATTCATATATATATATTTAAAAAAATTGCATATTTAGTCCTACACGATATAGAGTGTTGTACTTTTGATCCTACAGTTTATGTGCTTAGCACGCTTGGTGTCATAAGATAAAAAGTTATAAAATTTTCCGTTTCATAGGATAAAAATTGTAACACGTTTCGTCTTATAAGATAAAAATATTATATTGGTCCCAAATGCTGTAAATTTTTAGTTTATGGGACTAACTGTAATAAACTGGTAAATTATGGGACAAAAAATGCAACACTCTTTATCTTATGAGACCAAAAATATAATTTTTTTTCCTTATATTAACATTAGCTACCGATTGATATTTATTATTTTCTTTTAAATGAGGATCAGAACTGATTTTTCAAGTTTTCGTTGTGATTTGAACCCATTTTACAGGTAGAAAGTATCATTATCGAATCACTAGATCATCTGTTAATGATTAGTTATGATATTTGAATGGTGAAAAAAGCTAACGAGATTTGTCTCTGCAATAGCTTGAAAAAAAAGGCACAGGTGTTTGGATGATTGTCATATATTCATTGTATTTTTAAAAAAATAAAATATGTATCGATTATCTAACTATGCTAAAAAAAATATTAATGGCTATGGCTAAAAATCGTTGTAAATAATTATTATTACCCATGATTAACTAAAATCAATGGAAAAAACTATTATTTACTCAGCTAAGAGCCCTTATAAAATATTTGTCATGGCTAAAATATTTTAGCCACATTCGCAAAAACTACAGCCACCAACCGTCGCATGCCCGTGTCAATAGCTACTTACTACTACTATTTATTATTAACTATTATAATTAATTAAAGTTAAATGTTATATTTTTTTTAGTACTACCTAATATTAGGGGTCAGTTTGGTCGGTACGCCAAAATATTGTACCACATATGTAATCGACGTAATCGATTTAAATTTATTCTTATATCTTGGTTTGGTATTGGGTAAATTGATTTTTTCGTTTTAAATATTAAAAAATACATAAAAATTAAATATTTAAAATAATAACTACACTTTTTGTTTACATTTTTATTTTTAATAAGTAAAATATAAAAATATGTATTTAATAAATAAATATAACAATAAATAAAAAATTAAAATAATAACTACACTTTTTCCCGCATGGTCGTAAATCGCTAGCCAAATAGGTATAAAATGTGTCAAATTTAAAAAATTAATGGACTAAATGTATATAAATAATTGTCGGACTTAATTTGCTCGTTAAGTAATTACACGACAAATATGTTGAAATTATAAAACTTACATTTTCAAATGTGTTTTTCAAAAGAAAAAGGGGCCAAATGTGCAAGATTCGTATAGTTATAGGACTAAAAATAAAACTTTGTCTTCATTGAATTGGGGGTATAATGTCACTTTTATCCTTACTTTCTCTTTCTTAGCTATGAGCTTGGTGGATTTCATGGTAATTTCTCCTCTTTCTGTTGATACTCCTAATAAATTGTTGGTCATTTATTTGGGATTTGATTTTATTTCTAAATGGACAGCTTTTATTCTTTGAAATTGATTGCGTTATTTCTTTATGAAAAATAGAATCTATCAAGTACATTTTAGTAAATTTATATTAGAAATTAAAATTGAATCAAATATTGAAATTTTTAAAAAATAAAAATTAAATTTGGAACCAAAATTTTCAATTCGATTATCAATTTTTTTAATTTGGTTTGATAAGATTTACAGACTATCAACATTTTTTTAATACAAACTATCAACATTCAATTCTCCTATTTTGTCAATGAGGTCTAATTCAGTTGGCGAAATTGAGGCCATAAGATCATGAGTTAGAACCCCCACTAATGATTTATTACACAGTAGATATTGTCTACTGTAGTAGTAGGTGTTGTTTAGATTTTATTTAGGATAATTACATTCTTCTTCCCTAAAGTATGATGTAATTACATATAAACCTTCTATAGTTTAGGAAATTACATCCAATACGCTTGAGGTTTGCTTCCGTCTAACAAAAAAGTCTCTCCATTTGTCAAATTTCATAAAATTTGTTGATATTAACAAAAATAAAATAAATAAAAATTATTATTTACCTCGATCAACTTATTATTGACTTATTGGAGGTCAAATAGTTTTTTCCGACTAAATTATCCTTATAACAGTGAAGATATATCTCCTCACATGCATTAATACGTGAAAACATATGAGGGTAATTTGATCATAAAAATATTTATTTGACTTGCAATAAATCAGTAATAAGTCAATTGAAGGTAAGTATAACTTTTGTCTTCAATTCTTTTGTTAATATCACAAATTTGGTGAATTTTGACTAATTGAGGGCCATATTTGTTAAACGAAAATAAACCTCATGGGTGCTAGATGTAATTTTTCAAACCACATGAGGTTTACGTGTAGTTATACCAAACCTCCAAGAAGGGGAGCATATTATCCCTTTCATTTATCTGATATTGTTGATTAGGATATGAATATTCTAATTGTCTTTGTTAGATATTGATAATTAAACAAAAATAATTGTAATCGAGTTATTTCAATTAATAATGACAGTGCTTCAAATAATAATAAAAAAAAAATCACCCCTACTTTATATATGGCATCTACGATGCCAAAGAGTAGAAAGGTAAAGAGGAAACTGTTCTCTCTCTCTAGAGTGGAACTCCCATGGTGAAACTGAAGGGTTCTCCTTCCCTTTATAGAGTGAGGGCTTAAGTCATCTCCCCTTTTTCCACCCCTGGTCTGTCCATCTGCCATTTCTCCTTCGCTCTAACCCCCATTCACTCATCTACCAACGAAACCCTTCTCTCATCCCTTTAATCCTTTGACTATTTGGTCAACTACCCACATCTTATGGAGGAAATAGGCGTTGTAGCAAGTCTTTTTGACAAAACCATTCACCTTGAACTTTCAGATGACGAAAACCCACCTAAACACCCAAATCCTGCCTCCTACTACCCATCGTCGCTAAAGCCATATGTGAGAAACCCCTCAACAGGTATAAAAGAGTCCCCTCTCTGTCTCTCTCTCCATAATCCATAAAATCGACCCTTGTCAAACTTGGAATATCCCTCCAAAAGCCACAATTAATGTCATCACCCAAAATACCCTGGTATTTCTCCTTGAAAAAGAAGATGACAGCAGGCGTATATGGAAACTCAGCCCATGGTCATTATGTGGTAATCTCATTGTTTCAAAATCGTGGCACCCTAAAGAAGCCCTCGCAGAAGTGGATCTCAACAAATACCAAATTTGAGTGCAAGTATTTGGTCTCCCCATTATCAATGTAAACAAAAAGTGGCAGGAAAATCAGGAACTTGCTCTGGAAGTATATTGGAGCAGATCTTGCTACAGATAGTCACCGATGGAGAAAAACACTCTGAATCAAAACATAAGTTGATGTGGCGAAACCACTCCAAGATCTTATTATTTTTAGTTGTCAAGAAAACCGGAAATTGGTGCTTGAAGTTAGGTATGAGCAATTAGGTGATTTTTTTCATAGTTGTGGTACTATGGGTCATAAAATCAATTCCTGGGTTGTTAAATCAAAACCAACAAATAGATCGAAACACCAATTCCATTTCGATCCCTGGCTTAAAACAAAGAATCCCCCCATCCCAAATCCATTCATACACATCTACAAAACCAGTTTGGAACCATATCCACCTGAGAAACCACTTGCAGCCACTGAATCCAAATAAATAGAGCTCGTTGTAAAAGACAACCCAAACTACAAACCCACCAATCCCCAGGATGCAAACCCAAAATTTACCTAAAACGAACCTGACTTGGCAGATGATATACGAAAAGAAAATAACAGACCAAAAATATTCCGAATTGTCCTAAACCCCCTGACACACCACAATCAACATGCGGATCCGTTGTCCCCATACCCACAAACCCAAAACCCAATTTCCCCTTAAAGCCCAACTGCTTCCCCTAAGTCAGCTTTAACCACCTTTGGAATGGGCTAATCCTAGATAACCCACTCGTTAAACCACCAACCCAAAATGATTTCTAGTAACTCGACAAGACCCAAAATTCCACTCCCACTGCCTTGAATAAAAAACATATGAGCCCAGTCCAATCTCCAAAAGAAACAAAAACTATTCTACTCCAGACAAGCCCAAACAAACACCCAACCAGCCCACCAAAAAAATAAAAATAGATGACTGTTAAAAGGACTGCCCACCACCAATTGGAAATCAACCCAACATCCAAGAAATTGAAAACTGATGAACAATCTGAAAGTTGGCTTTCCTGCCAAATGAATGTCCTTCTTCTTTCACCTGAGTTTCTCTCGCTTAACAGTACCAGTTCACATAACAAAAATCCTGAGTTCATCCTGGAGTTGGTGCAAGAGAAAACAACAGTTCACAAAGAAAGAAAGATTATTAGAATGAAAGAAAAAGCTAGAAACAAATACAAAATCCTTGGTGGGAGCCAAAAAGAAGCTGAAGTCCTACACTGCCCAGTTAATGCTGATGAGATTTCAATTTTTTCCAATTCTGTCAAGGGCCCAGCGGGGTCACGGGAGTGAACTTTCAATGAAGATTATCGCTTGGAATTGTTGTGGATTGGCCCGGCCTGCGGCAAGGAGAATGCTACGAGATTTTCTTCAATCTCACTAACCCGGCATCATCTTTCTCTGTGAAATCAAAACAGCAAACTGATAAGCTTTCTTCTCTCTTACAGTCCATCAATCTGATTCACTTTTGAGTTTGTTCCTGCTTTAAATAAAGCAGTGGTCTATGCCTAGCTTGGACCCCCAGCTTTAACATTTCTGTTGTTTTGAAAAGCCCATGGATGATCAGTGCTCTCATCTTTCTCAATGCAGAACCACGACCTTGGCAATTCACAGTTATCCACTGTCCAGCTGTCACAACCCTTTTTTCTTAAAAAGTACCTTTTCGAATTCCTGGAGTTATAATTTTATATATTTCTTAAAATTTTCTAAAATATATTTATGAACTAATACGTGCTACGAATTATTTACTTTATATACCCTCATTTTCTTTTTACATTTTCCCAGGCCTTTTCTTTTTAAATCAATCAAGGTAAAGTAAAAATTTGCACATCACCATTTACAAAAATGCATAATTTAAAAATAAATATTTATAATAATAAATAAATATTCATAATTATGTCAAATACGATGAGGAGAGAGCTTTTAACTTACCCTTAATTATACGTAATGGGGTAGAAGTAAGGAAAGAGGTGTTTGACGTGCGGAGTCGAAGTTCCATTTTCTGCAAACTACCTACTCAAGAATTCAAGGACACGACAAGAATAACAAAATCTCTCAACATTGGACTTTCGAGTCATGTCGCCTTCCCCCCCACCCCCAACCCAACAATACTAACAAATATTATATCAATATTATTAAATTATGTTATTATTGTTTGGTTGACAAGTTATCATTCTTAGTGGGTCTACTTCAAAATTAGGAGGTATCATTGTCAAGTTTATCACTCACAAAAGTTAAATAACAATATAGAATTTAATGAAACTTACCCCATATGATACTGTTAGAAATGATTAAATTATTTTTTATTAAAAAATATTTTTTAAAATTTTTAAAAATTAAGCAATACCATCGCCACGTAATTTCATTTAATACACATGCTTTTTATTTTTTATTTTAACTATAAAATTACATTTATAATCTTATTAAGAAATGTTGGATTATATGTATACTATATTTTTATATATAGAATAATATATGTATATATATGATATCTTGATTTGCAATGATTAATTTTTTAATGTATTATTACCTATAAAGTCAATTTAATTTATTTTTTACTGGATGGTCCCACTGAAACAATTAATTCAAACTAGATGTGTTTTTCATTGTAAACATGCCCAAATAATACGTAAAAAATAGACTAAGATCAATTCAAATAGTCAAGTTATATATTTGTTGTTTTCAATAAGTCGTGCATAATAATTTGTATAAATAAATCATAGATTATAAAGTATACATGCAATTATCCATGGGGAAAATAGATATTTTACGAGCCTAAAATCATATACCAGTTGCATCCTGCACGATTTAGGCGAAACAGACATTACACACTAATAACATGTATGGATGATCAAATCATTCAAAAATGATAATCAAGAACATTATTGTCTAAACATCTTTTTGTCTTATTTCTTTTCTTATAATTCATTTCATTGGTGTCCTAATTTCTTGTTTAAACATGTAGGAAGTTCTCCAAGTTTGATATTTGTTGTTTCCACCCCATCTTCTTTGGGCAAAGACAACCCCACCCCACCCACCATCTATGCATGAAAAATTTCACAATCTTTCTAGATCTGCGTGAGTAAATTGTGCGTACTAGGAAAATCATCCTTCAAAGTGGGCTCCCTCATCTTTGAGTTATGGGCATATCAACTCGCATCCCTTCTCATCTTACCTACAAAATCAAAGACTTTTCTTGAAAAAAACCTGCACTATATTTGTTTTCATTTCTAAATTATTTTTGATACAACTCAAAATATATTTAATGTTTGTCATTATTTAAAAATATTTTATTTTTAACTGATTTAATATAAATACATATATAAATATATATAAAAAAGACATAATTTGACAATAAATAGTAATTTTTGTCTCCCAAAATACAACATTAAACATATAATACTTATTTTAAATTATCTCTAAAAATAAATCCAAACATACATACTATCTCTAACACACTTATTTATGTTTGTTTTTTTCCATCTGTGTATTTAATGGGAAAGTCTCACATGCATTTAAGTTAGTGTTGAGCCGTGTTGAAAGTCGAAGGCTTTGAGTGAGAGAGAGTCCAAGAGGGTTGTGCCAAACCAGGAACAAATGCATTGAAGTAGACAGTATTCATCCTTTTTACAGGTAGATGAGATGGGATAACAACAAAAGAATTAGCATTTATTAATCACCATCAGCGTCTCTCCACCTCTCTCTCTGTTTCTTGCATTAAATTCCCGGCTCATTTTGTTCAATCACTTCTTCTCTTCCATTTCTTGCTTGAACAATTCATCAGGTTTCCTTCGCTCTTCATCCATTTTCTATTCCCCCCCAGCAAAGGGTAATTTTGGTTCTTCTTGAAGCTTTTAGTTCAAATGTTCTTTTCAATCTTTGTTTTTTTGGTTAAGTTTTTATTGTTTGCTAGTGAGACTCCCTTGTTGCTGACATTTTCTTTTTCTATTTTTTTTCTCTATTATATGCTGATTATTGTTCTGTTCTTGAACAAAATTACCCCATTTGATTCAGTTTCGCAGTTCTTTCTGCTTTTAACAAACTGGGTTCCCTCTGATTTATGTTAAATTTCATTGCCACAATTATCTGAAATTTTTTTTGTCAATATTTGAAGGGTTCTTGGATTTTTTGTTTCTTTTATTGACTCTGGTTTGTGGCAGGTTTCCTATGGCTGTTCTGGAGTTCAAAGTTGAATCTTGAAGACTCCTTTTGGCATATAAGGGAGAAAAAAAAATGAAGTGTTTCTATTACTTCAAGGATAGAAACAAAAGTAGAGTACAGAAATCAGCTCCAGTTCTGAACAGCCAGAGCAAATCTGATATATCAGAAACTGACAGGGTTACCAAGAGTTCTTGTTCAGCTACTTCTCCTCGCAGTATACCTGAATTATATGAGGAGAAAGCTCAGAATTTGAGGGTTTTTACATTCTCAGAGCTAAGACAGGCAACTAATAATTTCAGTAGATTACTTAAGATTGGTGAGGGTGGTTTTGGATGTGTTTACAAGGGAACCATCAAGCCTGTTGATGGAAAGGGTGACCTTCTTCTGGTTGCTATCAAGAAACTCAATAGGGATGGTTATCAGGTACTGTTCTTGTTTGGAGATATGTTGTCCTGATATTTTGATGAAGTCAAATGTTCTGAAAAAATTGTCTGGCTATTATTATGCTTCAAGATTTGGCTTCACTTTTGATTTGGATTGCTTTGTCTTTCTTTCTTAATTGAGTTTTCTAGATTGAATTTGGTCAAATAAGCTGTCATTTTCTGTTGGTCGTCTTCTCTTTATGTTGTTTTACTGTCTTACTCTCTTCAGTTTGGAAGTTGTGTCTGTGGGAGATGAAATTCAGTTCCTTCTAGGATGTATGTGTGTTTTTGGCTTTGAGGGATTCATTCAAGGTCATCATCTGATGTTGTTCTTGCACGAGTGATGAGATTGGCATATACGTTAAAAGGCACAAGTTTTGTGTTTTGAATTATAACGACACAAGCTGAGGTTTGATCCTTAGTAATTAGTATTCGTCGCAAATTATGTTGGAGTTAAATATCAGAAAATCTTTAAAAGTGCATCTTCCACTTTGCAAGTTGAGCAACGATTTCGTCGGGAATCAATAAGTAGCAAGAAAGAGCCTTATGTTTAAACCACCAAATTTGGTTGAATATGTCAGTGCCCTTTAGACGCAGAATAACATGATGTGAAATTGCTGCATCGCTGGAAGAAAGAAAAGGTTGCCGAACGACATTTTGTGATGAACAAGATATCTTAGCAGCTTGTTAGCTAATTTATTTTTCATATCTCATCTATGCTTTTTTACTGAAATCAGATGATTATCAAATACTTTGATTGATCTCTCAATCTTGATATGCTATTACATGCAGTTGTAATACAGTTTGAATGTGGTGTGTCAATCCTGAAATCTTGTCCTATGCTTATGAATTTTCAAATATTTGGTCGAAAGCTCTGTTCTCTGAACTAAGCTACTCTATCTTCGTCAAGCTCCCAGTCTACGTGCTTTATCAACATTAGAGGTTTCGGGCCAACAGGAATATGAATTATTTTGTATGATCACTCTCAGGGTCATAAACAATGGGTAGCAGAAGTGCAGTTTCTAGGTGTTGTAGAACATCCAAATCTCGTCAAACTCATTGGATACTGTGCCGTGGACGGAGAGAGAGGTATCCAGAGGCTACTCGTTTACGAATACATGACGAACAAAAGTCTCGAAGATCATCTCTTCAACAAGGCTTACCCTACTCTGTCCTGGGATTGTAGATTGCAAATAGTGCTCGGGGCAGCTCAGGGACTGGCTTATCTGCACGAAGAACTAGAGATCCAGGTTTTTACGCACACGGCATTAATACCATCTTTTCATTTTTCTAATTTTTCAACTTAGCATATTGTATCTGAGCGAGCTGCATTATGCTTTTTTGGGTTCTTTTGAGATGACAACAAAAATGAGTTATGGCTAATTAACCTTGATCTTTGTGCAGAGCTCTAACTCAGAAATATTACTGGCTGTTGATGCTTATTGTTGTTTGCTCCAATGTTAGGTTATATATCGAGATTTCAAGTCATCG
This sequence comes from Sesamum indicum, assembly GCF_000512975.1. Lineage (NCBI taxonomy): Eukaryota > Viridiplantae > Streptophyta > Magnoliopsida > Lamiales > Pedaliaceae > Sesamum > Sesamum indicum. The sequence goes on along the minus strand of NC_026155.1, from coordinate 6,768,914 downwards.
AACGTGCTGCTGGACGATAATTTCAAGCCAAAACTCTCTGATTTTGGGCTTGCCAGAGAGGGTCCTACGGCTGGTCACACTCATGTTTCAACTGCAGTATGTTTCAGTACTTTGGTTGACATATGCATGCAGCATATCGCAACTAATTCTTGTATTATGTAGTTAGAGAAGTTATTTGAACTGCATGTTTATGTTATTCCATCATAGTTGAGGGAATGTGAACATAACCAAAGATTTATTCAACTTAGGACCAATACCTTGAAACATTACATGCATCTATTTTTAGTTTCGAACATGAGAGTAAGTATTCTGAATATTCTTGTCATGTATATGTTGTCAGAGTCCGACTTTATAGCCCGTTTTTGGCATGTAGGTTGTCGGAACATATGGATATGCTGCTCCCGACTACATAGAGACAGGACATCTAACTTCAAAGAGCGACGTTTGGAGTTTTGGTGTAGTCCTGTACGAGATCTTAACCGGCAGACGGTCCCTAGAAAGGGACCGACCAAGATCAGAGCAGAAACTGTTGGAGTGGATTAAACAGTACCCTGCTGATAGTCGGAAATTTGCCATGATAATGGACCCAAGACTTGAAAACAAGTACTCTCTCAATGCAGCTCGTAAAATCGCTAAGCTTGCCGATAGTTGTTTGGTCAAAAGCGCAAAGGACCGGCCAAAGATGAGCAAGGTGGTCGAAACGTTGAAGCAAATAGTTCAAGTTTCTGGCACAGCCAGCCCTCCAACAAAATTCGTTGAGGAAGTCGAAGATAAAATGACTGACGAAAAGCCCACGAAGCAGATGGGGGCCTCAGAGTCAGCCAAGAGACGTATGGCACACTTGGCCAAGATAAGCGAACACATTGGAGGAGTAAGCAGGAGGAGGTTTATGATCATGCAGAGGGCTAAAATAACATAAAAAAAGGTGGTCGGTTTTCAGTCATTAGGCCTTAGTTGCACAGACAAGTATGGTTCCTTTTGAGGTTGTCAATGGTAGAAATACAGCAGCTGAAATACATGCATTTGTACTGGTGTTTCTCTTCTTCTTCTCCTCTCTCTCTCTCTCTCTCTCTTTCTCTCCTTTACTTTTTTTTGGGTTTTTGGGACCAGGTTTTGAGTTGTTTGATCAGCTTACAAGCTCCTGTTCTGAAGACTTTGTAGAAAGAGACAATTGTAATAATGTTCAAGTGTTGATAGGCTCTTTTTGTGGGAATGGAATTCTCATCTTTCTAGTAGTTGGGAAGAGATTCTACTGGACAACACTGGAGTATGGGAGTGCCCATACGAGCTTCTGCTTTTAGAAAAGTGATAATTTGTGCACAAAGTCGGAGTTTATAGACGTTTTATAGCCGTATTTGTTGTAGCTTTTGCTTTTAGAGAAGTGATAATTTGTGGAGAAAGTTGGAGTTGATAGTAAAATGAGTGTTTTGCAAAAAAAACCACTAAAAAAATAATTAGATGTAGGAAAAAATAAACAGAAAATGTTTGGGAAAAAATGATTTTTAGGAAGAGATCAATTTGATAAAGAAACAGTACTTACCTCATATATAGGGCGTAAACAATTCAAAAATTATCATGTTTGTTCATTAGAAGTTCAAAACAGCTAGAAATATCTAAAAGCACGCTTTTAGGAAATTCTATTTTTTGGCTTAAAATTGCTTCTTTTTTTTTTCAAAAAAAAAAAGAGTATAACAAGAAATGAATTTTATTGCATTTTTTATGTTTATTTAATATATATGCACGCCACTTATACAAAAATTCTACAAATAAATAACAACTTATTTGATTCTAATAGTATCATGTCTATTTTAGTTATTTTACCAATTAAAGACTTTATTATGCCGAACACCCTAACATCTTATAAGATTTAATATCTTATTTTATCCAAACACTTTTGGAACTTATTTTTAGAATAAGATCCAATATCCTATAAGCTCCTAAAACATCTTATAAGATGTGAGAACTTATAAGATGTATTAGAAAAGCTTAGCCAAACACCCTCTTCACTTGATGTGTAATCTGGGAATCTGACTGTATATCCTGTAAGAAAGGAATATATCAGAACAACGCTGGAAAGGCCCCAATTATAATTCTCTGATGTTTAAGTTAGTGTGGTTGTACGGAAGTAAATATGGAACAAACCTATGGTGTAGAGGGAATCAGTATTTATAAATATTTTGAATTGTATTTGTTTACATAAACTGTTGATTCAAGATTGACTGGACGATCATTAAGAGTTTGTACATATCTGGGTTCAGATTGCGTTGGGCCAGATCAGTATGTTTCGAATTTGAGATTCACGAATCTTGGCCATTTGTATAATTATTGGAAAATTTGGAGGCATTTATATAAATTCCTAATATCATTGGGCAGCCCCACATTATCACTAATATCTCACATAATCATGCCCCAATTTTCATCTCAAAGTATAGATTCTTTGAGGTTTCTTTTATCTGGAATAATTGCATTTACGTCCCTTAAATTATAGTTTATTTATATAAATCACTCTTATATTTTAGTAATTATATATGCACCTGTTAAAAATATTAACATCATCTATACAGACCATCTTACACATACCCTTAGAAAATATTAACACTATTCCACAAATTACTCTTGATTTCGACTATCAGAGGTGGTTTGTATAATTATGTAAAAAGAAAGAGTGATTTATGTAAATATATAACAAGTTAGGGGATGTAAATGTAAATATCTCCTATTTATTTTTATTGTTATTTCTTAATATTCTCTTTGTATTATTTATTTTTCTAGTTGGTAGAGTTTTGGTGGGAGACCTGAAGTCAAGGTCAACTTTGTAATAAATACAGACAAAGTCAAACACTGCATGCTGTCATTGGAGGAGATGTCTTTGAAATGACATATTAGATTGGTTTTAGAATTATTGTTAAGGAAAAAGATGACAAAAATAAACACAAATCCTTTGTAATGTTTTGCTGCCCAAAAGCTTAAATAAAAGTTAATTATCAGGACCTAACTTCAATAAACAAAAGTTGGTGTTCTAGAACTACAATTTTTTATTTAAATCTATAGGATAATTGCATTGCTCTCTTTTAAAATTTGATGTAATTATACGTAAATTTTCAATAATTTGGTAATTATATTTAGTATCTCTGATGGGTTTTTTTTTCTGTCTAACGAATAGATAAATCTGTTAGCCAAAATTAATCGAACATGTCAATATTAGTAAAAAAAATTGCATAAAAACTTATATTCACCCCAATTGAGTTTTTACTCATTTATTGCAGGTTAAACAAATCTTTCTGGCCAGCTTACTCTTGTAAGGGTGGAGATACAGCTTTGCACACGCATTAGCGTGCGAAGATGTACAAGAGTATTTTGTTCAGAGGAGATTTATCTTACATGCAGTGGTCATTAATAAGTCAATTGAAAATAAAAATGAATTTAAATTTAATTTTTCTTATTAATATCAACAGATTCAGTGAATTCTGACTGACGGAAGGATCTATTTTAGATAGAATCAAATATCAAGGGTTCTGATGTTATTTTTCAAATCATAAAAAAATTATGTGTAATTACACCAAATCTCATAAATGAACAGTGTAATTATCCCAACTTTATGTATCAATATTATGTGTCCCTATTACATATGGCTTGTTAATACCCATTGGCTTAGTTAATAACACAAGATATTTTTAATTAGATAGTTGTGGATTCAATTTCTTTTGTTGACGTAAGGATTATTTTGGCATATAATTTGTATTAAGCTATTTATGCTTTAGAATTACGATGTTGATCGAAATCGAAACTATCCAAAATTTTTTATAATTAAAAGAAAATAATAAAAGATTATATGTGGCTTGGGGGGGGGGGGGGGGAAACTTCCACTGCCCACTCACTTTCCAGTTCTTCATAGTCAATCAAGATTTTATTTCATTAAATAAAAAAAAATAGAGCACAATTTAAAAATTATTATGAAGAAGAGAAAGTGAAATATTGGAGAGGCCATAAAAAAAAAGTAAAGAAATTAAAGTTCCAATTTGGAAGGCATAAAATAAAAAATAATTTCTAAAAGCATCTTGTTGATAAAAATATAATAACAAAAATTAATGTAAGAATTAGAGGGTGTTGGGCTAAATTTTTTTAAAATATTTTATAAGTTCTTAAAATTTTATAAAATATTTCAGGAGCTTATTATAAAATATTGAATTTTATTTTAAAAATAAGCACCTAAAGTGTTTGGATAAGATCATATGTTAAAATTTATAAGACGTGAAAATATATTATAAGATGTCAAGGTATTTGGCATAATAAGGTCTTTTATTGTTAAGATGACTAAAATGGGCATGATACTATTAGAATCAAATAAGTTGTTATTTCTCAATATATTTTGCTTTAATATTTTTTAAAACGGTTTTATAAATAGTACACATTAATTTAATTCAAAATAAAAATTTAATATATAATCTTTTTACAATAAAAAAATAAATTATTACCTAAATTTTTGAATAAAAATAAATATATATGTGAATTCATGCTAGTCGAATATTGATTTAGAAATGTAGTTTATATTTTCTTTGTTAATGCAATTATTATTTCTAGTCGTGTAACTTATAATGTTTTGGATTTATATTTTTCAGTAAATATCAGCACCAATCTTATTTTTATTTACAATAATAATTTATTATTAAATAATTGAGTATTTTCTCTTTTTTGAATATTAAAAAAATTAAATAGTAAAAAATGTTTTTAAACCATAGAAAGAGAAAGTGTGTGTGTGTGTGTGTGTGTGAGAGAGAGAGAGAGAGAGGAGAGTGTGCGAGTGTATGAATATGGATATTTTTATCTTATGACATATTAATTTTATATAGTTTATAAGATTTTATAAAAAAAAAAGTTAGAAAAATTAACTTTTATTTTAAAGAGCTTATAAGATCTAAAACATCTTATTTTGATATTTTATAAACCCTTTTAGAAAAAATTAGCCAAATATTTTATTTTAGTTTATAAGCTCTCTGACATCTTATAATATGATTTTAGGAGCTTATAAGCTTAACCAAACACTCTCTTAGACTCTTTATCTTTAAAATAATGTCATCTCGTGCTTATTCTGTTAATATTAACAGCTTTATCTTTTGATATAAAATGAGTTCCAAATTCTGAAGTTGCATACCAAAATTACCAGATCAATTTTAGAACTCTGTAAAGGCAACACTGGGCGCACACGTGCCATAGGGTGCCTAGTCGAGTTGGCTACTCAACTAGCATCCGATAGGACTTGGCCTCGGATAGGCCCTAAGGCTCAATTTGTCTTGCCCATTAAAAAAATAATAATGAAAATTTATATTAACTTATTTAAAAGTAATTTATTCATGATCCCTACTGTCTGTCGCTCCATGAGTTAGAACTACATGATTCCTACCTAGCGAACAAGAAAAATTTGCTCGTTTTGTGATTTTATCAACATTAGGTTATAATTCTTTCAAAATTCCCTCTTTTTTATGTTTTCTTTTATTGATTTTTTAATTATGTATTTCGATTTTTGACCAACTTATTTCTTTAGATAATCTTTTTGTAACATGACTTATTCAATTGTTGATTCTATTCCCTATTTATTTTCATTTATTAGATAAAATAAAATTTAATTTTTTCTCGATATTTTTTCGTTTCTTGTAAGAAGAGCACCCAAAAGTATGTGCAAAACGATCGAATTATTTCAAAATTTTAAATTAATTGTTCATTATTTTATTTGATATTTTTTTATTTAAATCTCTTAGGATAAATAAATAAACTTGATAACAATTCAAATAAACTTAAATAATAATCAAGTCGACTCGACTCGATCCGATCGGATTTGTTTTTAGCCCCATTTATATGACATAGTAAATATTGCAGCCCACAATTCATCATTCCCACAATATATATCGATGTGAAAAGAAAAGATCTTATACACTCACAAAAGATGGTTAGTAATACCGTCGCACTACTTTTTAAATATGACAATTATAATCAAAATTAATCATAATTACTCTTTTTTTAATAAAAGCAACTAAACGTCATTTTAACACCATTATATCATAATTTTTGGCTTTGTCGATAACACCTTAAGTTATTTTTTCATTTTATTCTTTTTAAATGTGATTTATTAGTTTACATATTTCTTTCTTGTTTATAATATATTTTAATATGCAAAAATATTATATATTATACATCAAAACAAATGGCGACTAAGAATAATAATAATAAAAAAAAGAATATCACATAAGAATTCATAACAAAACAAACAACTTTGATTCAAGTAAAAACTCGTTCGAGCCCGATCAGATCAATAATCAGACTAAATCTAAATACAATTTTCAAATTTGATAATAATTCAAATAAATTCGAACAATAAAATAAATATTGCAGCCCACAACTCATCACTCTCACAATAATAATTAAAAAAAAGAATATCATACAAAAAAAAAAAACAAACACATAGAAATTAATATAAAAATGAGACAACTTTATATTTTATTACAATAATAGTATAAAAATATAGTTGTCAACAACTACTTTTCACAACATGATTGGCCTTTGTAAGAATCTAATAATTTTATTTTTATTTCAATAGATTATTATTTAAAAAGAGTACAACTTTTAAGACAATTTAGTACTTTTGAACAGTTAATCTCTGCAATAAAATCAGTACTTACTTAATTTTAAATTTAGATTAATTCTGCAATTTTTGTGGGCATGTTTCCTTGAACTTTCAAAGAAGCTTCCTCCCCATTTATTAGTATTATTTAATTCTAATTATTTGCAATTTTGCCCCTAAATCTTAGCATCCTTTTCACATGGGTCCCCACAAAGTCTTTTCAAAATATGACTCTAGAAAAGCACACTCTAAAAAACCTCTACATGAAAAAGGACATAATTTTATTCATATACAATTTGAGTCATTTATAATAAAATGATACTATATTATAACAAAAATATTCATGTTTTATTTAATACATACACGTCGTAAATGTAAAATCGAATTATTAATCTATATATATATATATTTACATATATTTAAAAGAATTTCATGATAAAAAGTTTGAATTGCCCAAATATGTCATTTTTGTGATTATATTTCGATTTTTCTAATTATACAAATTCCTTTTATTAGATAATATTTTTAAAATGAATTGTAATATCTAAAAGTTCATCAACGTACCTTTTTGTCCAAAACAATCGATCCATAGACTCATCTAACGAGACGTTTTTTTCAAAGACGAACTTTTGAGACTCGTTAAATCCGAACAAATAATACATTATGAATTTAAACATCGATCGAATTGTCCGTTGTACATGCAAATTTTTAAGTAGGAGAAATTGATGGTATAAGTTTTTTTAAATGAAAAATATATATTTTTATATAAATTTTACATATACAAAATTATTTTGAAGGAATTTTAGTATTTTGTCCCTTTTTATTATTATCTTCCTCACAAAAATTCATACTATAAAACTTGTTTCTCTTTTTATATATTTTCCTCACCAAAATTTGGCATCCCAGTATAGCATGGAGAAATCTACTAGCATAGATCTCAGTGTATTTCACAAAAAAAAAAAAAAAAAAAAGGCAAAAAATTC
>NC_026155.1:6714454-6761131 GCF_000512975.1 Sesamum indicum | reverse complement strand
TTTCAAAAAAAAAAAAAAAAAAAAAAAGGGCATAGATCTCTATGCAATTATTAATATCAATAATTTTAAACTTGATATCAAATTTTTATGGGTAAATTATAATAGTTTTTTGAGATTTATTTTAATTATAAATATTTTATTATTATTTTAAAAATAACAAATACCTCTTAAAATTACATACCGATATTTGAAATTTTAAAAAATATTTATAATTTTTTAAATAATAAAAAAATATGACAAATCTCATACCGATATTTAAAGTTTTAAAAAATATTTATAATTTTTTAAATAACAAAAAAATATTAATAAATATGACAAATCTCAAAAGCCCGTTGTAATTTTGTAAATTTCAAAAATAAAACACTCTTATTACTTTATTTAGATCAAAATTGAGAAAAAACTTGCAATAGCTTTTGATTAAAATTAACTAAAGTTAAACAAAAGTTACTAATAAAAAAATAAATTAAATAAACACTTATTTTAAGCTAATACAAAAATCCCAAAACTATATTCCAACTCTAATGCTAACAAGAGAATAACATTCCACAACAAAAAGCTGCAACATAATTAGAAAACACTTAATTCCATTAAAACATTAAAAAAAGACAAAATTAATAATTATAATAATGCTTCTAATTTCATAGATTAGCATTCAAATAGAGATATCATTTAACAAAGATTTATATCTCATGGCAATCTCAATTGAGGGCCCTCCTCATATAGACACTAATTGAAATGCCATCTAAATTCAAAAAAAATAAAATAAAATTTGAAAAAAAAAATAAATCAAAATTGTTTGGTGGATCTTCCTCTCCTTTCTCCTTCTGCCCACCTCTTTCTTTACAGATATCATTAGAGCTCCTCAAGATTTGCAAAATGCCCCCTCATCTCCTTTTTATTTTCTTTCTCCCCCTCCATTTTTTTTTGTAGATTCTTGATATTTTATATTTTTTTAAATATTTTTTTCCCTTTTTTAGGCCACAGCCACTGTGCCTGTCCGTACAGCTTTCTTGGTGTCATACTCTTTTGTTGAATCCTTGTTCTGTCTCACTGCACTTGATCTCTTTGATGATGATGATGAAGAAGAAAGTTTCAATCTTTTCTCACTGGCTTCATCCATTTCAATCTGTTCTTGCCTGCATTCTTGGCTGCAAAATGGTGTATCCCCTCTGCAAAAAATTAATTAAAATATATTAAATTAAATAATTTAAGCCAATATTTTTAAAGAAAATGAAATCCCATTTGAAAATACACACATACAAAAAATCCCACAAAAAAATGAAAACAATCAAGGATATTACAAAATGACCCCATCAATTTCCCAAAATTACATTATGACCCCACAATCACCATAAAACATGACTTCAGAGGACTGCAGCTTAATTTCACAAAAGTACAGAGGTCTTTTCGTAATATGTCATGGACTTAAATCACTACTAACCTGTACATGTAGATGTCACTGTTCTTGCCGAGTGGCTTCCGGCAAAGGAAGCAAGAATCAAGAAAATGGGGTTGCTGCTTGTCATACTCACATCCAGAGTAGTATGGACCGCCTGACCTCATATTCACGGCGGACGAAGTGGCGGCTCACGGCGGCGTGGGTGGTACTTCACGGCGGCGAGGTGGTGGTGAGTTTGTGATCTGAAGCGCAGAAGTTATGATTGTGGGAGGAGAGACTGATGGAGGAGGTGGTGGTGGATTTATATAGTGAAAGAGTGGGGCAAGGGGGGTGGGAGGAGTAAATATGAGGTGGTGCCTGGACCACCAAAGACCATTAAGTGCAACTAATCAAAACGTTCACAAGTTTGAAGTGACGGGTTTTATTGGCTAGACCACTGCGGGTGTAATGGCCGTTGGACCACAGGAAAATGATTTGAGTTGAATTAAATAAATAATAATTAATCGATAAATAAAAACCACTGGCAGTTTCCCCAAATCCAAGGGGTTGAATCCTGTGGCAGGAGTAGTACATTGCATCTGTTGCCCAACAAAGGTTTTTGTAGTAATATTAAGTACTACTTTTTTTGCAGTTTGCCCCCTCCTTTTTGAGGAAATTCATTTTTAGTCTACTAACTTCTTGTTATATTTAATTCGACTTATTTGTGTACTCCCTGCAACTTTCTTCGACTCTAAGTTTTTCAAAATAAGTAATGAAATTTATTCTGGGGTGGTAATATTTTAGAATTTAAGCAATCTTGCGAGAAACATATTTTTATTCTTTATAAATCTTACTATTCTTGTACGTAGCCAATCAGTATTGGCGAAATTAAGATTTCATGATCGAGAGATTATGCATTCGAGTCCTATTTATATATAGGTATTTAAAACTAGTTATTTTTTTTATTATAATAACAATTATTGCTCAATTATAGGATAAATTATAATAAATTCTCTTGAAATTTCGGTATAATTATAAATATTCCACCATTATTTAAAAAATTTTAAATAATCAAAAAATATTTATAATTGTGTTAAATATAAAAAAAAATTATTATTATTTATTTTTATTTATATATATATATTTGATATTGATAATTGACATGTAAGAACGAACCGTAAGTCGATTTCAATAAAGATCTATTGGGGCAAAACTATAATATCATTAAAATATTAGGGGATAGTACAAAAGCACATTGATTTTGCAGAAAGCACTTGGAAAAATAAAATTACGAAAACACACAAAAATGTCATCATAATTAGAGGAGGTCCCCACAGCTTTTGTCCTTTTCCCATACCCCCACCTTGGAGCTGCGTCAGATGGGGGTCCCACCTCCCACTAAAGCGGGTCCCATATCTTTATAAAAACCTACAAAAAATCATGCACTGGTGGAGCCCACCGGGGGACCATCGGGTACATGCGGGCTCAGATTCCAAGGCCATTGTCTCCCCCTTGCCCCCAACTCTCTGCCCGTTGCCCGCGGGCAGCTTGTAGTATTGTAATATTCCACCCCCTCTTTTTTTATTTTTTTATTTATTTATTTCTAGAATTGTCCGTTACACGTGAGGCCTCGAGATACCACCAGCGAAGCAGCTAATAATTACTTGGAGGTGCCACGCGGCCGTTGATGGGCAGACTCGCCGTAGGGGTGGCTCTCGATCTACGATGTTGGAGGTGTCACTATCCCTAGGTCAATCAGATCTACGGCCTAGATCAGCCAGCGCATGATACCACGCATGAGTCCTCTATTATTGGCCCAGGGTTTGCAGTCTGCTGCACCGCTCCTCTTCTTATGCCGTGTTTGGCACACACCGCTCCCTAAGGGTTTGTTTGTTTGTTTTTTATTTCCAATTTTCAATTAAGAATGTGTTTTTAATTAATTTTGTATAGATTTTTGTGTGAAATAAAATTATATTTAGATTAGTCAATGAGATTGTTTTACATCGAATTATTGTATTAAATTAATATACTTTCAATAAAAAATATATAAATAAACATTTTTATTTTAATTACTTTTTTAGAAATTAAAACTGAAAAATGAAAACCACTCGAATTATCAATATATCTTGAAAATAATTGAATTGCTTACAAAATTATTTGATATAGACTAGTATCCCATATTAATTGCAGAAAATAATTTTCAACAACTTATATGTTTTATGGCGTTCTTTCTTCAGTGATGTTTCTTATAGGGCATAATTGTAAGACTCATAAGAAGTTAGAATGAACAATACTTAAAGTATTGGGTACCAATCAAGTCGCAAGTTGCATAATTTGATGTTGTCTGTAGGAGGGCTATGTGTTCGTCTTGAGCCACTCATTTGAGGGATTGTTAATGTAGGTAAGCGTTCCACGTTAGCTATAAACAAGAAGTTTAAGCAGTTTATAATCTCAAGGCCTCCTTCTATTTTTTGAAAATTGATTTTCATATAAAGGTGGAGAAAATAACTTTAGACCTGATATGGGGATATTTATAACAGCACATTAGAGACCTTCAAGATTAACATTTATCTTTATGTTTTTTGAGTTATTATAGAGAACTCCACAGGAGATCTCCAAAATCAGTATGTTAGAAAATCTTACCAGATGGTACATTATTTCGCTAAGTACACGAGACATCTGCTAGAGCTCCGTACTTGACGAAAAGGACATGCGTCCTCGACTGACAAATGCATTGTCCTGTCTGTTAAGACCACAAAGTCACTGTTCATTTATGGCATTTACAGCCCACTGCACACCATTAAACATATTTTAAATCAATATTGTACGTGAAATCATATAATTTAACCAGCATGTATAAATATTGGCTCTCTCCCATCAGGTATGAATTTTGCTACCCCAACTCTTTATGCTTGGAGGCTCTTGAAACTGATTTAAGCATCAAATAACCATCGCCAAAAACCCTTCCCACACTGCCCTAAAATTATCTTAGTTTGCAAGATTTAGATAATTTTTTAGAAATTATTTAAAAGAATAGATACCTTAAACACTCACTAAAATAACCTAGAGATCTTACTGTTGTTTTTAGGAACATCAATAACAAAGAACATCATTGTGAGATATATGCATAGTAGATGGATTGTTTTTTTTTTATTTTTTATGAATAATAATAATAATAATAATAATAATTGAGTGGGATATTTCCTTAGCTAGGGTTTAGAGTAGACGCAGGAGATAGTGCTTTAGGGTTTAGAGCTAGGGTATTAGGTGAGAAAATGTTAGGAAAATGATGAAATTTCTGGTATACCAAACAAATATTAATTTTCTTTCTTTTTTTCTTATTTTTTTTATACCTAGAGTACGTAACCTAGAATATAATAACAACGTATAAAGATATTTTTAAAATTTTAATGATGATCATTTTATCTTAAAAGTTATTAAAATATTTCTGAGAAAAAAAATATAGAATTTTATACTGTTGGTCCCTCCCATGACCTTGAAATTAAACGTAAAATAATCATTTATTATATTTTTATTTATTCTATATATATATATATAATTGAGATAGTAGAGTAAGGTTTAGCGTTTGGATTTCTGTGCTAATTTTTACATGATTAGATTTTAGTTTTTATTATAAAGATTATGGCCAAGTGTACGTATTGATTTTTATGTGATTAGATTTTAATTCTTGGGAACAACAATTTGACTGTAACGACTCTAGCCAGCACATAAGATACGTTCGCAATTCTTCCTAACGAGTTTGTGGATGTGACGCTCCTACTTTACTGTTCTTACAATTTTCATTCTTATAAATAAATAAAAAAAAATATTTGTATTATTGGAGGACTTCTTCTGTATCACACGTATGTAGTATTTATCGACAATAGGTCAGTTATAGGGACTCTAGCCTGCACATAAGGTGCATGCGCAATCATACTTTACTATTTTTATGATTTTCATTCTTGTAAATATTGTTTTTGGAAAAAGAATACTTTGTATTATTGGAGGAGTTCTATATTATTTATTAAGAGTGAAGGGTTAAAGTAATCACCTTTGATTAACAAAATATACACCGGCTAAAACACCCTCCAACATATTTATTTATTTTATTTGAATTTTCTCTATCAAAATATTCTACTTATGCATATTTAAAAGTAAGAAAATTTGTTTAAGAAAATATCGGGTTGATCAATTATTTATTTAACTTTTTTTTCTTTTACTTGATTAATAATAAAATTAAAATAAATAAATTACATGTACTGACGGGAATACCCTAATTTCTGGTGATAATACCAAAATTACCCTTAATGAAGGGTATTTTCGTAATTATAAGTGAAGATCCGGTCCTTTTCTATCAGGGCGGGTTATCCAACACTTGACCCAGCTCGGTACCCGAAGTTGGAATCCGAATGATGGATATAAGCTAGACCGTCCGATTTGGAACCCTACCTCGTGGATGGCGAGGTAACTGATATTCTGTCATTTAATTTCAACCTATCTCTTCTAGTTCGAATATTTCCACCTCGATCAAACTAACTTGAGCGTCGAAGGGTCGTTGTCGGGGACGAACTCGACGAGTCTCACGTTCTTCTTTTATCCTCAGGACCCAAATATCAAATCTTGGGAGAGTATGTGGCCATCATCAAGATCACCACTCGAGGTTGCATATTTCGAGCGAGATTATGTACGCATCCAATGTGATTCAATAGCTAATACAATTTATTAATTGCGATGGTCTTAATATTACTAACTTTCGTCGATAAAATATGTTTTTACTAAAATACCCTAAACTCTATTTTTTTTCCCCACAAAATGGTCATATATATCATCAATCACTTGATTTTATCAATAATTTTATGTTAATGTATATTTAAAATTAAAATATTTTAACAACTCTTATAAGTTATTTATCTTATATTTTATTTATTTTTTATTTTATTTAATCAAATAAATTTAATAAAAAATTTAAATTATGCACGTCCCTTTTAATGTAACTTCGATTTGATTGTCCCCCACCCCCTTTTACTAAAAATACATTTATATATTTGTATAAGGTACATTCAATACGTTTCGACTATTTGTGACAAAATTCCAAACACCAAATCAATACTTAGGAAATGTCGAATCAAACCATTATTAGATCACCATGACAACTCCTCAAACCACTTGTTTAATTAATATTTAAACTAAATTATATTAACATCACCTAACATTAGGTATAATTATAAAAATACCCCACATTTTTTATAAAATTATATTTTTTGAGCTTATAGTTGTCGTTACAAAACATACAATCACCTCTTCTTTCATTTCCCCTACTCAAGACATTGCTTGAGGGTGATCTAGCGCACCTTGCATTTTGATTGGCCCCACCGTGACTGGACTATCGACGTTCTGTGAGCAGCAAAAATGTGGCGAGGAAAGTATTGTATCTCGGCTTTTTATCGTGCACTATTGGGCTCTCTTGTATACCACATATGGCGCGGGCGCAATTTTCGACGATTTGATGGAGGAATATGCGGGGTACCTTCCGTAGGAAAACTTATTATTGAAAATGTCCGACAATGAATACTTGTTTGATTTACCTCCTTCTATTAGTACTTGTGCACTTTTTCGTTTATGGCGGATTTCTTGGCCTGTCGAGGTGACTGTCTAGCCTTTCTTGTTGTATTGTATAGAGGTACTATCATTTATTTAATGAAATTCACATTTACCGAAAAAAAAAAAATTCACAAGTGCGCCCCTTAAGTTAAATTATGTTGACACCTTCTGTAGGGATGTACTTATAATTTTATAAAAAAAAAGAGGTGTTTATATAATTAAGTGTAATTACACAAACATCCTCGATGTTTGAAAATTATAAATACTTCTTGATTTTAACGACTGCCTAATAACAAACCAATTCCATCCAAATATTACGGTGAACTGTCCAAAATATCATTTTAAATTATGAATCATAATTTAATATACTTTTATGGAGTAATAGATCTTCAATTTTCTTTTTTCTTTTTATATTTTTTTTCAAATATTTTTTATAAAAAAAATAAATCAGAAGGGTAAAGTAATAATTTTCGCATCCGATTAAGGGTCTACATAATTATTTTTCAATTAAATAAGTATTTATAATTTTATAAATAACGAATTTATATTTATAATTATGTTGAAACTCATAAGATATAACTATAATTTATTTTAATATTTACTCGGAATTTATCAATTAATTAATACATCGTGACGGCCCCCCTTAACTGAATATTTTTCAATAATTTTGCATCTTTATATCTCATCAACAGCTCAACAATTTCATTTTCAGTAGCTGTCCTATTTTTCTCCCATTCCCATCAATCAGCACACATTTGGCACTGTCTATTAATGATGCACAATGACCACTACCAACAATTTTATTTGGAACAATTACAGTTTAATTATGTTCCAATAAATCATCAACAATCAATATATTAATTTTTTTTCTTGAGATTAGGCCGAGGATACACTATTATCCTACTTTCTGTAAAATTACAACGATATCCTTAGAATTTTAGTTGTAATTACAACTACACCCTCTATTTAAATGCAAAACTTATTAAACAAACACTCGGTGAAAGCTATTACACTGACACCTCAGAGGGTGTAGCTGTAATTTTATAAAAAAATAGGAGATGCTTGTGCAATTTTATCTAACATGAGGGGGGTCAGTGTCAACACCCACACATTAATGAAATTTAAACCCGTAACTTCATGGTCATATGGCTTAAAATTTTGCCAACTAAATTAGGTTTTATTGACGAACCATTTAATTTTAGAGCTCTTTAATTTAATCAAATACTTTCGAAATTATAACGTATCAGGGTTTCTTCAATATAAAAATAAATTATTAAAGTATATTAAATTAATAAAACATTATAACTGATATAGTTACGAATAAGCTGGGATTTCGTTCTCACAACATCTTATAAAATATTTTAAAAAACTTATAAATTCAGCCAAAATACGTCTTTAACTTCGATATACCTGAACTCGGATCATAAATTCCAATAAAATTGGTATAAAATATAAGAAAATTAATTTTTTTTCCGACTTTTTTTCCATTCATATTAAATAATTTCGATATTTCTTCTTTTATTAAACATGCTTAAATAAAAAGTCTTCTACCCAATAAATTAACCAAATTTACATTGTTGAGACAAAAAATGATACGTAAATGGATTTTATTTTATTTTTTGTAGTTGATATGATCATCATAACACAAAAAGTAGCTGGAACCGAGTCATGGTCATGTTATCATGTGCCCATTTCATATTACCTCACAAACTGTTGACTAAGCGTGATTATGTCGTCACATGCCATTAAACAAGAAAGCGCTTACGTTACCACACGTTTCTTTTGTTTTGCTACCGATTACGCCATCACCTAGTGGTGCCAAAATTTGGTGATTTTTTTTTATTAAATTACAATAAGTTCTCCTAAAATTTATATAATTATAAATATGTCATCGTTATTCAAAAAATTATAAATATCTTTTAAAATTGACGGTCGTCTAACAAATACTCCCTACAATGGATTGTTACAAAAGGATATGACTGTTAACTCCAGAGGTATTTAGAATTTTTCAAATAATGAGAAATATTTTTAATTATGACAAATCTCATGGGAGCTTATTGTAATTTTTTTTCTTTAAAAAAGGTCAAAATCCAGATTATTAGCCCATGCATCGGTAATTGCTCTTCTGACGTGATGCTTGAACTGCTGTGCAATTTAAAATTTAAAATTGTATTATCGCTAGCAGTTATAAGCTTTTAGGAGTACGCATGCAGTACTGAAGTAAAAATTATGAGTCCGATTCCCATGAAAAATAATTTGTTCGAGAAAATGATGGCCCTAGTGACGATTATACCAAAACTATAGAACTGTTTTTCATAGAAATTAGAGTATATATTTTGAATCAATTTTTTAAAATAAGAATAATTGAATTTCAAGAAATTCCACCATAGAATATATATGCTCATTTTAATTATTTCATACAATTGAAACGCGTCACGTGTATAAAATATTGTTCGATGCGTTGTGCACGAGTATAACAACAATATTTTTTTTATTTGATGATAAAATATCATAAATAAATAGTTGGCAATATTATTGAAGAGTTGACAATGCTATACCCTAAACTCTATAAGCCCAAAAAAAAAATTCCAAATATTAATTAATATTCACCAAAGTTTTTAGGAAAAGGACATTCAAAATTCACTTATAAATAGAGCAAATTTGTCAACATCATGATGGAAAATTGATTTCCAAAACCTAACCTATATATCAAGCAAAACCCTACTTGTATGTACGTACTAGCATATGTAGCACACTCAGACGTGTGTGTAATTAATTTAAAATTTAAATAATATAATTGTTCTTCGATTATTTATACTATATGTTAAGGGAGAACACTTTTCTTCGATGTCTCTCTTATTTTTTTTTTTCCCATCTACTAATTTTCATATTTTTTTCATTGTCTATGAGTGGTAAAAATTATTTTTTTCAAATAGTTAGTTATTTTTAATTACTTTTTTTTTTCTCTTTCTCCTCCAAATATTTTATAAAAATATTTATTTTGTATTAATATTTTTTCTACTACAAATTTTTTTATTAAATAATATTTAATTATTATAATTTATTTTATGCACATGCATTGAATGTGTCGCGTTCAACCAACACTATATATTAAGGGCGAACACCCTTTTGGTGTCTCCCTTTTTCTGGTCTTTTTCTTTTTTTCTTTTTCACTCACTAACTTTTCCATTTCTTCCACTGCCCAAAAGTGGTCAAAATTATTTATTAATAAATTGTTATTTATTTTTAATTAATATTTTCTTTTTTCTTTCTCCTATTTTAATATTCTCTTTTAAAATTATTTTTTACCACATTTATTTCATATAATCAATTTCTCTACAATAATATACTTTTTAAATTTTTTATACACATGCATCGAATATGCCGCATTATATTAATAATGATGGTGGGAGAAGTGAAGCTACAACTTTGGCTTTTTTCTCTATTTTTCCTTATAAATTTCATTTTGCCCCCTTAAAAATGTGGAAATGGCATAAAAGTTCCCTTCTACCTTTAAAAGAGAACCCCCTAATTTTAAAAGAATGAAAAATAATCCTCATTCATTTATAATAAAAATAAAAAATGCATTATAAATATAAACTTAAATAAAGAAAAAACTCAACAATGGAATTTGAAGAAAGAGCAAAAGATCCTGAAACCAAATGTGAAGGACAAAAAAATAGTTGGAATTTGTTGTAAAGATATCTTTTTTATTTTCTTAAAAAATTATATTTTTAAATAATTTCCTTCTTAAAGGCTTTATATTTAAAGGGTGTGTTTTGGTATATAGAAATAGAGCGAGAATGAAACGAGCATTCTCAAGATCATTTTTATATCTTTGATTTGGTATGCTTTAGGTTCAAGAACTTTTATTTTGATTCCTCGTACTAATATGGTATTAGCTATTCCCAATACGTTCGGAATGATTTGTTTTTTTTTTTTTTGGGTTCTTTTTTTGGTATTTGTTTAGTGTTTAGTTTTAATTGTAATTAAAATTAAGTACTTTATATATCTAGTAGTGAGAAATAATTATATATTCATTGTAAGAAAAAAGTAATTACTTTGATATTTAATTATTTTTATAAGTTCAAACAATGTCTTTCACTGACTATCGAACAAATAATGGTAGATGGGCTGATTAAATACGTTAATCCATTTGGTTGTTCGAAACAATTTTTTTATTTTGGCTGAAAAAGATTATCTATATGCTTAACGCGAGTCAATAAATTATTTATTATGTAAATAAATACTTTTTATATATTTTTTTCAACAATGTATGAGATGTTTTATAAATTTCTTATAACCTTTTGTAAGCAATTTTGAAAATATGTACTATTGTTGTACAATTGAATTCAACATACCCAATAAATTATGAATAAATATTTTTTTTATTAAAATTACTAAAGAAAAAGTTTGTCATAAAAATAATTTTATTTTATTACTAGTCATTATTTTTTAATTATCAATTATGTTAATGGAATCAACTAAGGAGCTAAGGAATGACAATTCTATTATCTTCTAAATTTATATTTATTATACCAATCATAGGAATGTTATTCAATACGATTCCTTTTTCTTTTTTATCCCATTCCTAAATCTATTGTTGGAAAAATAGCCCATGATCTTTAGTAGGCCTAAGCCCATTTGGCCTTCTTCTCACCTGAATGGCTCAGCCCTCTCCGGCAATCGATCCACTCGTTGGCTCAGCCTACTTTCCAGTCCACGGGTCATCCGATTCGGTTGGTGTTATATTAAACCCTCTAACCATTACCCTAATTCATTTCTACCCCATCGTCTTTTCCCCACCGTCTCTTTGGTTTCTCTCTCTCTCTCTCTCTCTCTCTCTCTCTCTCTTATTCTTGTGGCTTTGGAATTATTCATTTGCTGCTTTGGAATTATTCATTTGCTGATTCATTATCCCTTCGTCTTCAATCCTGAACCATTATAAAACCTTCCATGGTTTTTGATTTTCTAGAGAAGTAACAGTTGCTAAGCCTTTCCCTCTCCTTCCTCTACTCCGCTTGAAAAGTTCTTTGTGAACCAAAGTTTGTGGAAAAACTCTGCGATTTTTTAAATGGGTCCGTGTGGCCTATTTGACGTTTGAGTTTGAGCAACCGTGAGAGACTGCCAATTTTTGTAGCCGTGGGCTTTACCTCAATGGATCTGTCTCTCTGAGCCTTACCTTTCCTCTTACTATTTCCATATTATTGTTAATAGATCTGTAAATTTATTCTTTATATTGTTTAGATCTGTTTATATTACACATTGGTCTGTAATCTTTAAGGGTTTTCGTAACCCACTATTCTTGTAATAATTGAGTTATAATTCTTTTTCTGTTGAGCCTACTATTAAAGGGTTGATACCCAATATCTATTTGATCCGCACTTAATTTTATTCCTACATATCAATAATGCCCAAAATGTTTTCTTTTGCTTATATATTAATTTACTATAAGTAATATCTTAATTTGTTAATATATTGTGTTGCTAATATTTTTACATATATTTGTTTGAACTTACAATATTAAGTAAATTGAGACACTATCTAATTAGTTTTTCACGAGGAATAAAGTATGGGGTCAAAAATAATATTGGTTTATTGTTATATATATATAGAGGGACTTTTCCCTTTTGTTTCTTCTTTCAAATTAGTCATATTTGAAATATTTTTTCACGTTTATATCTAATATTAGTACTATATTTTATTAGTACAATATTATATCAATCTTTTATATACTCAATCGAATTCACCTAAAATGAAACTAACATGTCATTGAATTATTCTATTTCGAATTATTTAATTTTATAGGGGTCGAAAAGCTATATAAAAGTGAAATGATATATATATATATATATATTAAGGCATAAAGCTATTACAGATTAAGAAAAAAACTGACTTTAATTAAAAAAAATTAATTTAATGAATGTTCTTTTAGGTTGTGTTTGATCAATTTGAGGATTCAGAATGGTATTTATGAGTATCCACAGTTTGATAAATCGATCGAACCAAATCAGAATAACAAACTCGCTAAGTATTGAAATCGAGCTGCATTTTTCAGTTTCGTATTCAACTTTTATTTTTCTTAAAATTTTGTATTCAATTCAGTTTACCAAAGTGTACCTCATATTGAAATACTATTTTTATGTTTATTAGTTATTTTAACTGATTTTTATTATATTACTTGTAAAAATTAAAAAAACAAATATAAAGTATAATCTTTATTTTTAATATTAAATTACTTTTTAATAAAAATATTGATTCCCGAAAATGTTGAATCGATGTATCAAAATCGAACCACTAACTCAATTCGATATTTGGTATAACATTTTGGTGTATCAAATGAACACTTGTAGAGGATATTAGTAAAACAACACTACCACAGGATGCGGAAAACTCAGATGTCCAAAATAGATATTAATAAATTTGGATTTCCTTGGTTTGCAATTGGAAAAAATATTAGTGTTGGAAAATTGGCTCATGACCAAATTTGGTAGACCCAAGACCACAACCCCAATCCACCACCTGGAACCCACCAACCCGATCCATCCATTACCTGACCCCATTTCAATTTTTAGATGACTGAAACCTTTTTGCCTTTTTATTCTTTTTTGTTGATCGAATTTATTCACCCTCCTTGTCTCTCCCACTTTCTCGATGTTTTGCGCCATCATCAATGACTTTTCTCTATTTTCACTACCTTCCGGAAGAAGAAGAGTGAGAGAAACAAGTGAGGAAAAATAAAAGAGAGATGTGAACCTGAGTGGTTAGATGATGCCTTGGTAGCCGTGTGTTTGTCTTGGTGGCGTGTGATAGCTTTGGTGGTTGTCGTCCCTTGGTGGGTTTAAGCAACCGGTGGTTGGGGTGCCGTCCTTTGTGGCTGTGGGCTTCCCCATCAGATCCGGCTCTCTGAGCCGAAATTATTTATCGTTTCTGTTTCTTCTCACTGTTCCTACTAATCCGTAATCACTGTTGTATTGGTTTGTATTCCACTATAATAATTACATTCCTTTGTGGGCTCACTCTGGGGATAAATTCCCAACAATTAGCAGTCAAATCTAACTCATATGAAGGGAAAATCATATAATTAGTCATTAAGTTTGTGCATAAAATCATTTTAGAGCTTTAAACATAGGATAAATGCTATATTTGGTACTTTAAAATTTTATTTAAAATCAATTAAGTACCTCAAGTTCATTTCTTGATTTTAATATCCATAAATTTTAATTTTTGTCTCGATTTGATCTTTTGATAAATTTTCAACTTTGTCATGGTTCCTAGAGGGATAACTTCCGACCCTCTGAATTCCCTCAACGGTGTAGCAACTGTCTTAAGAGACACCATGTCTAAGATTCATTCTCCTTAGGACATTCAAGGATAGTATCCACTCAACTTTCCATACAAAAATATCTGTAAAAATCTCTTAAAATGAATTATATATATATATATATATATATTTGAAATTCACCAAATAATCTAATTAAAAGTATATTTCACCAATTTTTTCTTCAAAATCATAGCCATTAATATTTAAGATTTAATTTTATTAGATATATCTTTAACTCCTAAAATTAAAAAATTGATTTATATTTTTTTTATTAGATAAGTTTTATAAAACTTATTTATAGTTTTGATTTTTTTGTCACTTTTGAAAATAATAAAAAAATAATTATTTATTTTAAGTTAAGCAGTATGTTAATATTATGTTCACAAGAATTCAAAATTTTCATTTTTCATACAAGACAATTGCATCATTTTCACCATATAAAAATATAAAAAATATAATTTTCTTTCTAAAAAAAGGACTAATAATAATTTTGTAAATTTAAGGTATTAAAGTGATAAAATCAAACTTAAAATTAACTATTTTACCTAAAAAAAGTCAAACTCCAAACACATTTTTTGCCAGAAAATGATCAGAGGGACCAAATTGAAATAAAAAATTAAAGTTCAAAGATGCTAAAGTCAAGAAATAAACTTGAGAGACTGAAGTGACTTTAAATGAGAACTCTAATTTATCTTAGAGTGTGATTGGTCGGGGAGAAAAGTGAGAGTATAAGAGAAGTGCAAGTAAAAATGAATGTATAAGAGATAATTTGGTGTTTGGTTAATGGTAAGTAATGTTAAGTGACGTAAGACTCGATGTATATTAAACCCCTTCGGACTCCAATTTTGTTTTCATTCAAAATTGGGTACAAAAGTGAAAGTATAACACAAAAAAAAGTACAGTTTTTATTTTTATTACTCTATTACCCATATGTATCTATTATACATAATATATCTCTCCAATTCTTTTTTCATTCGCTGATAATACCGTACATAATTACCAAAGAAAAAATAACAAAATCGTTGGAAAGCTACTGCATCGAAGTCAACAATCGGGTAAACAATTTTGTTATTAATTTTTATTTATATAAACTAAATAGTTTAAAATAAATGCAATGCTCATTTCGCTGAATATTTTTATTAATAAAAAAGTACTTTTATTCTTTTTTTATAAATATTTTTATTAATAAAATTTTAAAATTTTTTATATACTAAAATTATATTAGTCTAATATTAATTTATATAATTTCTAATACAAAATGAAGAGAATGGTTATTCAGTAAAATTATAAAATTAATCTTTTTCTCTGAATTTGTTGTCCCCGTACCAAACAATGAAAAATATTTAAGATTTATTTCCATTCTACTCATACTAAACAAGAAAAATCATTATTATTTTTCTTCCCTTCCCCTTTCACTTTCTCTCCACTTTTGACTTTTCTTTTTCTTTCACCAACAAACCCATAATTACAAATACGGATCGTTATTTGAAAAATTATAAATACTCTTTGAAATTATAAATAATTCTGCAATAAATTGATATAAGGGTTGTTTACTAAGACATATATATATATATATAATAGTTTTTTTTAGAGGAAATATATATAAATAGTTATAATAGATAAAATAAGATATTTTCCTAAAGGAGTTCTAATAAATAAGGAAATAACCCTAAAAATTGCATGGTTAATTAATCAATCTTCACGCCCCCGCAACAATGGAGAAACCTCCGAACTCCCGCCACCAGATCGACGGCGAGATATGGTGGCCGGCACTGGTAGCTACCGTCGTGAAACTCCTCCTGATCCCAGCCTACCGCAGCACCGACTTCGAAGTGCACCGCAACTGGCTAGCCCTCACTCACTCGCTCCCACTCTCCCAATGGTATTCCGACACCACCAGCCAATGGACACTCGATTACCCCCCTTTCTTCGCTTACTTCGAGAAATTCCTCTCTTTCTTTGCTTCCAGAGTGGACCCGACTATGACCCACCTCCACCACGGCCTCAACTACGCCTCTGAACGTACGATCCTCTTCCAGCGTCTCTCGGTCACATTATCGGACTCCGTTTTGGTCTACTCTGCTTATAGATTGACTAGAAATAGAAATTTCAGCAGTTTTGAGAGATTCTTGATCTGGGCATTGGTTATTTGGTCGCCTGGGTTGTTTATTGTGGATCATTTGCATTTTCAGTACAATGGGTTTTTGTTGGGGATGCTTCTGCTGTCCATTTCATTTTTGGAAGAAGGAAAGGATTTGGTGGGAGGTTTCTTCTTCGCTGTTTTGCTTTGTTTTAAGCATCTATTTGCTGTGGCTGCGCCGGTTTATTTTGTTTATTTGTTTAGGCATTACTGTAGGGGTGGGTTGGTTAAGGGATTTGGGAGGTTGGTGCTGATAGGGAGTGTGGTTTTGGTGGTTTTTGCTGCGGCTTACGGCCCCTTTTTGTACTATGGGCAGGTAAACGTTTGTCCCATGTTTGTTAATTTTGATTGTTAGAATGTGTGAAAAATTGTTGCTTTTCTTCAAGTATTTTTTAAGTTTTAGGAAGATTCTTGAATGTTGTCTGAATTTCCTATTTACCTATGTGTTTGTGGTGATCTGATTTGTTGCTGCTTTTATTTGTTTCTATGTTGTGAATTTATGTTTAAATGTGATGTTGTATTGAAGTAGAGATTCAGAGCTGGAGATTGGGATGATTAATTGATGCAGGTAGTTCCACATGTTGTTTTCAAGAGCGTGGCATGTTCATGACATGCGTATCATTCTATCTTGTTCGTAAAATCATTTCCACTATCCCAGATGGAATGTAATTAGCGGTTGTACTTACGTGGAACTAATTGTAAAGTTTGTACTCTCAAGTATGTTACAAACATGCATCTAAAGATTCGGCTATCTCTTCACTTGCTACCTTGCAGATGCAAGAAGTTTTCCGCCGCATGTTTCCTTTTGGGAGGGGACTCTGCCATGCTTACTGGGCTCCGAATTTCTGGGTATTCTACATAATGTTGGATAAATTTCTGGCCTTTTGGCTTGTGAAACTAGGGTTCAATATCCAAGCACCAAAAGCTTCATTCACTGGTGGTCTAGTGGGGGATTCCTCTCCTTTTGCTGTATTACCCACTGTAAGAATGTCCATTCTCTTATCATAAGTAACCATATTTTTTATTATTTCCATTTAGTTGCTTTTGTTGTGCCTGAACCATCAAGCAAGTCATTGTCAAGGAATATTACTATACCTGGCACTCTCTGAGTCCATCAATCTTGCAACAAGAATGATCTCTGGAAACTCGGACCACTTGCAGGATTATTTTTGCTTCAAGTTTTTTTGTCATGTTTATATTCTTTATCAAAAGGTTCTGGAGTGTACTCGAAGTATAATATCTTTGTTGTAACATTGTGATTAGGTGATATTTTTGAGTTTTTGTATGAGTTAGTAAAGAGTGATATTCGATTCAGTTATTAATATATTGCAGGATAGTTATGTGAAATGCCGAGAGTAAGTTTTTGATTCATGAAATAATATAATGCAGATCACACCTCTGATTACATTCATCACCGTCCTCTTGGCAATATCTCCCTGTCTTGTAAAGGCTTGGAGGAATCCCCAACCAAGGATGGTTTCTAAATGGGTATCCTATGCTTATACATGTGGCTTTTTATTTGGGTGGCATGTTCATGAAAAGGCATCACTTCACTTCGTGATTCCCCTTGCCTCTACAGCCTTGACAAGCATGGAGGACGCTAAGCATTACTTCTTTTTGTCCATAGGTAGGGGAACTCTTTAATCTGTCTTAGGCATATAATTAATTTTCATCTTTATAGTGTACTGTGAAGGTATGGATTTAAATTAGTATTATTTTCTTTAAGGGTTGAACTCTATTCCAATTTTATGATATGAATGGTAGCCTGATCTACATTGATTAGGCAAATCTGTTATCCTCTCAAATAGCATACTGATTTTGAATTTACATTTAAAATATTTACAATTTCAAGTTCAGCCGTGCTGATGCATGAATTATAAGTCACCTATTTCTTCAAACTACCTTGTGACTCTCTAAAATGATAATTCTAGAACTGTATTGTGTATGGAAGATATTGATTGCTGAGGTGTTGGGAACTTGATCTGTGTACATTAAGGTGTTGGGAACTTGATCCTAGTTGGAGATCTTATATAATAATTTCAGGAATTTTGAAATTTTGAGACTTTGACGTCTTGCCCTCTGATGACTGTTGTAAGTGAGTATGCACTCAATAATTCTCATGGGAGCATGATTAGCCAAGTTAGCCACACAAGCTAGCAATGACTATAAGCCAGGCGTGTGTGTGTTTATGTGTGGATCTGTCTGTATATAAAGTGTCAGTAAGCTGGGCAAAACCATTTTTAAGCCTGTTTCAAGTAGTTGTTGCATCCTTTTTGTCACTCAATGATCATATGCCCACTTTGTTTGGTTCTGGATGGAGCCCTTCAAAATTGATTTTCGTCCACCAAAATATACTGGTATTTTTTTCTTACGGTTTTCTGTCTTGTTCAGAGTTTATTCAGATATTCATCCAAGCAATAACTAATGTTCCACCTCCAATTCCGACATCCAGCTACGTCTAACTAATAAGCTTTCTTTTAACATCTTTATTTAACATTTCACAATTATTTCTGCAACACTAGCAGTGTTGTGGCTCACTGGTTTTAGAGAATTGTAGTTGTAATTTTCTTTTTTAGCATTTTCATACAAGAGTGAGATTATTTCATGTGCATGTTGTTACTTCATGCAGATATTATTTTATAATGGTGGTATTTTATGTCGATCTAAACACTGTTGCGAGCTAACATGGATCTCTTGTATATTCTGCAGTTTCTTTCTACTCGCTTTTCCCTCTTCTGTTTGAAGCCCAAGAATATCCAATTAAAGTTGTACTTCTGCTTCTACACACTATACTGATGTTCTTTGGGTTCTCCTCACGTTTTCCTGCAAGAAGTGCTACAACAGCAGGTGCTGTCGTGAAGGGAAGAGATAAGACATCAGAAACTCCTGCTTTCCACATTGGGTGGTTCGGCAAGTCCTGCCTATTTGGCTTATTGTTTGTCGAGATATGGGGACAGTTTGTGCATCGCATGGTTCTTGGCGATCGGCTTCCATTCTTACCACTTATGATGATTTCTATATACTGTGCTCTAGGAATGATATACTCGTGGATTTGGCAACTAAGACATATCATTTTGATACATTGATTCTTCAGACTTATAGCTGGGATCATCTAAAAAACTCAATTGACAAAGTGAGTAGATTTTCTTTTCCATTGTATTCGTGTACTTACTTTGATCTTACATGTAATTTGAGGGACTGCCGAACATAGAGAACATTTTTCCTCTTTTATGACAATCAAAAGTGAAACTTCTGTATGTCCATTTCTAGACTTCTCTTATTGTAAATCTAATTACAATCTAGATCTCTAGGGGTGTAAACAAGCTCGTCGAGCTCAACAAAATCCTGGCTCGAGCTGGACGAGCACAAAACATTTAGCTCGAGCTTTATTTATAAGTAAAATAAAAATTATTTTAGAATATTTATATATTCTATTAAATTGACAAGCTCAAATTATTTTTAACAAAAATATGTTCCTAACTTTCTTCAATTATTAGATAATTTGAAAAAAAAATCAATATTTAGTATAAAATATAAAATGTATAGTAATAATAATGAACTAACTAGTTTGTTGATTAAGTTTATTTTTGTGTAGAGATTAAACATACAAACAAAAATACCATATTTTATCATTAGCTAAATATAAAATATGTGATATTATTTAATAATTATATTATATAGTCAATTTTGAAAATAAAGTTAATATAATATTGAGTATGGAGTTAAATATATAAAAAAATTGAAAAGCTCGTGAACTTATGAACAAAAGAGTTTGAGCTCGAACTCGAGTTGACTCAAGTCGACCTCCAAATTGAACTGACTCGACTCGTCTGCCGTCCCTATTACAATCAGACTACCTACCTGATGTTGCGAATGGCTATTGAAAAATTCCAACGTTCATAATGATTATGACTTTTTTCCCTTTCTTAACCATTTAATAAGTTAAATGTCTGAATTCAAATTCAAGTCCACAACACATACTATTGGTACTTTTCATCTCTTCTTGGTATTTATTTTATTGAATCTTTTATTATTACTAGTGTGTGGCACATTTTTTAGTAACTTCTTCTAATAACCGTAAGTATGAAACGACGGTAAGTTGATTTAAAAAGTACTAACTTGTGAGAAAAATTCAATTTTGAGTCTGTTGTTGTATTTGTAACAGTATATCGATACTCACTTAAAATTAAGTGTCTCTACCTTGTGTCTAATGTCAAGAAAGGCGGAGATTCAAACTATACAATGGGGAGATTTAATGTCGGCAATGTTACTCGCTCTGGTAATTTATTGCTGCCTCCTCTTCAATTCTTGATAACAAATTCTTTATATTTATTTTAATAATTCTAAAATTATCAAATTTGAGCTATTTGCTTTTACATAATGATGAAATTTCAAAATTTTTTAATATGTAGTCATTTTAATTTTTTTTCCAAATACTCTCATCAAATTGAAGTCTATCAATCCAAGTAAAAGAAGCTCCACATGAGTTTCTTCTTCTTCTTCCTTTTTTTTGTTTTTTTTATGCACACACAAAATATAGTAACACATTCATCCAAATTTAAGCTCAACACCAAAAAAATCTTGAATTCGGACTATCTTAGCTTTTTTTCCCCGAAAACCCTCTATAAAACTTTTAGAAAAAGAAAACAAGAAAATTGGAGTTAGGAATAGGAATGGGGGAGAGCAGGGCCCAACAGCCATCACACGTTAACATGCCAACGACTTTCCAATCACACACTAATGCACTTTCCTTGTTCCAACATCAACATCCCCTTTTAATTTTCAACTCCCCAAGAAATCTTGAAATTTTCTGAGGAGGAAAAATGGGTTCGACCAGCAGTCATCTGGGTTCCTCGGAATCATCATCATCATCGTCGTCGTCAAGAAAGTTGTCTGGGCCTGGTGGGTCAACCCTCAGCCGCGCCAAGCGCAAGCTTTCCTCTCTATTTTGTGGTGTTTTTAGTACAAAGTCAACCTTTGAGGTATAATCTTGGGTTTCTGTTCTCATTTTCTTTTCTCTTATGGTTTTGGAGTGTGGATAAGCCCGTGTGATTCTTTTTTAGTGTTTTTCTGTGGATGTAGTGGTTTTGATTGTTGTGATCGTGGTTTTCTTGATTGACTGAAGTGTATTGCTGTGACGTTGATGGTCAGGTTTCAAATTTTGGGCTGCTTAGATGATTAAGAATTATTATTTCATGGTGAAAGAACCTGATAAGTGTATGAAATACCTTAATTCATATAAAGTATTATTACTTTCACTAATATTTCAGAGCATTGTGGTCATGAAAGATCTCTGGTTTGGCTGAGAACTCATTCATGGATCAAAGTTGTCATTGCACGAGATTTTTTGGGCAACCAGAAACTAGATGTTTCTAGCATTATTTTCAAGATTTTTTGATATAACATCATCTTGCTAGATTTTATCTTGATATATACTTAACAAAATTTGCTCGAATACTGACATTAATGCCTTTTTTTCCAGAAGCTGGAAGATTATCACGAGTATTCATCTATTAGCTGTGCAGAAGACTTAGCTCCAGTTGATAGTTCTCAAAGCTCCATAGTAGAATCTTCTTCAGTGTTCACCTCCGAAACCGGGGATACAGGATTCGTACACGACAATGGGAACTCATCTGAACGAAATAGCAGCACTAATGCGGAAGCTTTTCTTGAATCTGGTTCGTTAAATGTTCAAACAACCAGAGATCTTGGACCACTTCCACACCAGGTATATACTCATTGTGGTTGCATGGATTTATACTGGAACTATTAATCATGAAATCACGGGTGCTTCATATGACAGCCCACTCAAGAATCAGATTCTGGAAATGCAATCGATTGCATTGCTGCAGTTGTTGGTGCTCATGATGCAACGGCAGAAGGAACAACTTTCAGTTGTTCGGATCATGATCAGTCAGCCGGTCCAGCAAGGGTGCCTGCCATTTCAAGCTCTCGGTCAAATGATCTCGAACATAGCCAAGATGCAATTATGGGCTATAATGATTCTGATTTAAGGTCTCTTTCTATTGCTTCTGATTCTTTACCGAGATTCCGATTTCCTGGGGATGACGATGCTCACGTGACAACCACTTCTAGTTCAGGATTTCTTGTTTCTGATAGTGACCAGGATTTGAGAAGCGAAGATCTGCTTCATCTTGATATGGTGAGTATCTCTTCCAATTTCTTGTCAAGTAGCATTGCTGAAATAAATAGCCGGGAATCAAGAAGAAACAGTAGGAGACTCTTTTGGAATGCTTTATCGAGACGCAGCTTTACAAGGCATAGTGATTCTCCAACAATTGTTTTTGCCACTGGTCTTGCTGATGACCTGGGGTCCCATGACAGATGGCCTCTCGATTTCAGTGGCGATCTCCATTACAATGGAGCTGGTCATGATCACATAAATGAAAGGAGATGGTTATTGAGATCAGAGGTGAGATACGGAGTTGTTTACTTGTTCAAAACAAGTTAGATACTTATCTACTTACCCTTTTTTACCCTTTTACAAAAAAATACGAACTGTTGTTCTTAATGCTATTCGTGAAACACATTGCTGGACAGATAGTCCCTTTATGATGGTTTATGCAAGACTTTATGCTGAACCCTTTAACGAGATGAAGCAACCCAGGACAACTTCTTCCTTCTCCTTGTTTTGGTTCTTTATTTTTTATTTGGTAGAGGTGTTGTGTCTTCTCCGTAGGAGAATATGATGCTGCTGCCTGATTTCTTTGTCTTTTCCCTTTTTCTCTGGGGGGAGGGGGGGCACTGGTTCACACATCCACAGTTTAATGATTTTGTACAATCCAGCAGAAGTAGTTGCCAAAATAGAGAAATGTTTTATAATGCACGTAAATGGTTATTGTCTATAAGTCCCATCTAAATAGCCTATATGGAGATATCAATGTCAGTTCCTCCAAGTTTCTTTTTGGGTGTCAATTGGTTATGATTTAATATTTTGCTCTGAATGTGCGTGACTCTTGTATTCAATACTCTGACCATGTGGCTAAGCTTGCATCCAGTACATGTATGGCCACAACCATGAAGAACTTTTTCGGGATCATCAGCATGATATTATGCAATTTATCAATATATAAATATATGGTCCACATATCGATGTATAATAGGGCAAAACATTATGCATATGTTTCAGTCATGTGATTGGCTGCCTGAATCTCCATATCATGAGTAAATGTTCCTTGTTTTTTTATGGGCAAGATAATTTGGATGTTGGATACTAATGCCTCGACTTGCACTTTTGTTGTTAGAGAATTGTTACTGAACCTTTTTGTTTTTACATATAACTGCTGACATTCTGTCGGTTTCCGTTAGTTCTTGTTCTTTTTATTCACTGTCTACTATATGTGACCACTTCCTTGGACCAACATTTGTGCTTCTAGGTCTCAGAGAGACTTCTAGGTGGCCTTAACGAGGGAGACAGACAAACTACATTTTGTGCATCTGGACTCCATCTGGATGGTACATGTTCATGTGACTCCTTCTTTACAGCAGAAGAATCAAGAAGTCTTGCAAGCATTTCACGAATAATCATGCTTGCTGAGGCATTATTCGAGGTAGATCCTTGAGATCAGTAGATTCCCCCTTCATGTTCATATTTTTGTTTGTCCTAGATAAGTTGTTCTATTAGTTCAAATGCATAGCGCTTTGAAGAATCCTATGAAAACAAACCACCTTTGAAGTTTTACCAGTCTTGGTTGGAAATTCTTTTGCCCAAACTAGACCAATCAAATTGCAAGTTATTGCACTTGCTAAATTGTTGATCATTCTCCTTAGATTGTATGCATATATGCATATGACAAGTTGTAATGTACTGATCATGTGATTAACTTTGCTTCCACCAAACTTGGTCCGGGCTATTTCTAGTTTGTTAAGTAAGAAATGTTTGCTTTTACGGGCTCTGTCCAGAAAATATTAAGCACGTCTATCAACACTTTTCTTTATGTCCTTTCAAGCTATGCTTTCTTGGATTTATTTTCTTACACGCTTTCGTAGTAAGTTCACTTGATATCCATTCCTCAGGTTTTGGATGAAATTCACCATCAGTCTTTGTCGCTTTCGCTGTCCACTCTTTCGCTCCCTGCTCCTGAATCTGTTGTGGATGCATTTCCTCTCAAGTACCACAGAAAAATAAAAAATGCTGACAGTGATCCCAATGACGTTCAACAGTAAGTTGATCTTTCGGGAAAATTATAATACTACAAACATGGAGGTTCATGTAAATATTTCCTAAGCTTATTATTGCATTTCTTTTCAACGTAGAAGAAAACATGTCCCTTTGGTTGGTTTTAAGAGGAAAAATATGAGAAAAAGTTGCATAATAATTCATAAATCTGTTCGTTTTATTAGGTTATGTTCAATTACATTAAGAAGCTCCTTAATTTCATGTGTATTTAATTTTATCTGTTGATATATACAGGTGCTACATTTGTTTATCCGACTATGAAGAGGGCGACAAATTAAGAGTTCTACCGTGCAATCACGAATACCACGTGCCATGCATTGATAAGTGGCTCAAAGAAGTAAATAGGTATTCTTGGAGAAATTTACTCTCCACGAACATGTGTGTGTGTGTTTGTTTGTTTGTTTATCCCGTCTGATGATCATGATAGTTTCCTCACTTCTCCTTTTCACCAGGGTATGTCCACTTTGCCGACACAACGTTTGTGAAGGCCCTAGAGAATGTTCCGTCACAAACACACAATTGTCATCACAATAACTGTATATATCTAGATATATAGCAAGGTACATGCTGTGTTTGTACCTTCAAGAAGATGTAAGCATTGCTTATCTCTCTACGTTCCGTTGTTGCAAAGAATAATTACATTAATACCCCTGAAGTTTCGGTATACTACAAAAGATCCATCGATTTCAGAAAACTGCACTGACACCCTCTGCAGTCACAGATTAAGAGTTTCCGTGGGCGACCAGATGGTCAGAAGGGAACGTAAAACATGACTGCAAGGAGTGCAGTGTAATCTTCCGAAATCAAGGAAGCATTTTTTGCAATATATTCAAATTTCAGGGGTTTTACTGCAATTATTCCTGATACTCCACAAGATTGCGAGGTTAGCAGCAGTCCCATATGAACTTGTACTATGGATTGGCTGTGTGTATATGAACATCAATGCTTCTTGCAACCTTAATAAAAGTGAGTATTATTAGGAGAGATCTGGGCTTCATGTTTGTTTGTTTGTGCATGACTTAAGTTTTTTTTATTCTATTTGGGGTTTCATAAAATAGTGTAAAAGTTGACAATGTTGTTATGGAACATATGTGAAACAAACATGTTTTTGATCAAACCTTCTTGGAGTACTTTGAGGGCCCTTTGTCCCACAAAATATGTGTCCATCTAAATAACTAGGTTCTTACTTCTTCTATAACCTATATATATACATATAACTTCTTGAAAATTGTTTTTTTTTTAAAAAACTTATAAAATTTTAAGCTTAAGATGTTTTTAAATCTTATAAGCTTTTTAAAAAGATGTTAATTTAACTTATTTTTTTAAAACATCTTATAAGTCATTTAATCTTGATATTCAATAAAAAAATATACTTATTGTATATTTACAACTATTCAAAATAAATATTTATCAATTTATTGTATAAATTATTTTTTTTTTAAAAAAAAGAAGTGTTTCTGCCTCATATCTTCTATTTTTAAACTAATTGAAATTAAATTAATTTAAATTAAAAATTATAAACAACTCTCCCATCAACTTCTGGTAAAATTATGAATTCTAAATTACTTTCTCAATCACTCAAATTTTTAAATATATTTACTTGTGACACTTATTTTCACACACTTAATTTATAATTATTATTTTAAAATTTATTTTCACAATAAAAATAAAAGTTATTACAAACACTCGTAGCCACCTAAACCACCTCTATACCCACTTCAATATGTTGTATATATATATATATATATATGACGACTCCTTCCTACAAATGAAAAAAGATGATGGCAATGAGGGAAGCAGTAACATTTGCAGTTCAACAAAACCAAACCCAAAAAGATGAGAGCACACACCATTTGAAGTACCCAAACCTTCTCCCCATCTCTCTCTCTCTCTCTCTCTCTCTCTAATATCTTCTCTAACATTATGTCTACTTCAACCTTCTCCCCATCTCTCTCTCTCTCTCTCTCTCTCTCTAATACCTTCTCTCACATTATGTCTACTTCATTCCCACAACTGCCTCCGACCACCGTTTCCACCGCTCCCTCCGCCCTCCTCACACAACTGCCACCACCCTACGTCGACCCCTCATCGCCATATGCCTCCTCCGGGTCTTCCTCGTCCATTATCATAGTGGTTATTATCATTGGTTCCGTCGTAATCGTCTCCGCCTCCATTTACCTCATCCTCCGCTTCCTCTCCAAACGCTTCCGCCGAAACTTCACTGCTGCCGACGACGTCGTCATGCTGCAGGATGCTTCTTTTAACCGGAACTGGAACCAGCAGCATTGCCATGTGGCTTTCAATGGTTTGCTCGACTCCCTCCCGTTCTTCACCTTCCAGTCCGTCACCGGGAACCTCGCCGGAGGGGACTGCGCGGTGTGCTTGTCGAAGTTCGAGCCGCATGATGAACTCCGTTTGCTGCCGCTCTGCTGCCACGCATTTCATACCGCGTGTATCGATACGTGGATTGTCTCCAATCAGACGTGTCCTCTCTGCAGGTCCCCAGTTCTCCCCTCTGGCTCGGACGTACTCGATAAGATCCTCTCCGGCGGTAACCGCTGCTCTAGTAATGATAGCTTCAGAAACGAAAACGGAAACGGCGAGAGCTATCGGATTGAAATCGGAAGCATCAGTCGTCGCGGCGGCGGATCTGAGGAGGCGGCCGCGGAAGCTGGGCAGCGCTCGTACTCAGTAGGCTCCTTCGAGTACATTGTGGATGATAACGAATACGAGGTTTCCATAGCTGGTTGCCAAACTCAAGGAAGAGGATTTCCAGATTCCACTCAGAATGACAAGGACTCATCGGTCCGAACTCCGGTACCGGAGCCTGGTGAGGATATTTTGGCTGCGGAGGTTTCCGGCGGGAGAAACTGGCTAAGGGAGTACGTGGACAGGCTGGCGCCAGTTTCTTTTTCGTCCCGTGCGATGTCGTTTAGAAGCTCCGGGAGATTCTTCTCCGGCAACAGCAGCCGCCGCGGCGACGCTGCCGTCGTCCCACGGGATTTAGAGGCGAACCGGGTCGGAGAGGAAATCAGTGAACTATTTCGCTGGCTTTCCGGAACTTAATTTAATTTTATTTTTCTTGATGAATTCATTACATATATATCATGATATTTAAGGAGGTTATTTGAATATAGTCCTATTTTAAAGTCAAAGTTCTTTTATGATACCTTACACACAAATCTATTATATATGATTTCATTTTTATTTGGGCTAACGGGAAAATCGCGAGGGTCAGGAAAGGACTTTCCTTCCCTTGCTTAAACGCTTCTGTCTGCCAACTAGACAGTCAGTCACTACAACTATAATTGTATTCTGTCGTTCGTGACTTCGTCACTCTCTCGCTTTAGCTATCCCTTAAACTCAGCAACTCACAGGTCAGACGATTGATCATGCTTGTCCAGACAGTTTGACTAGATCTTCCTCAGTTGAGGGACAGACTGACAATCTGAGTGAGGAACAAAGTAGCTTGGTTGAGGTTAGCTTCAATCTATTCATTCGTTTTGATAGGTCAACCATTCTCTTTTCTTATTCTATCTTGAGCCGCCCTAAGGCGTCGCTTTAGGCTGTTGTTAAGAGATTGGGGATCGCCCAAAGGTCTAGCGATCAAAGAAGAAAGCCATTCGACCATGAAGGAAGAGACTCAACCTAGCTGCAGATGTGTGCTGCAGAAATTCGATAGCTCCATCAGCTCGACAAGCGTTATTACATATGTAATAAGAATATACGGAGAGGAGCTTTCTCGAACCGAATAGGCATTACATATGTAATAAGAATATACGGAGAGGAGCTTTCTCGAACCGAATAGGCTAAAGGGGAAAGGGGAATATCTTTTTATTTCCGGCTGAAAGAGAGACTAGAAAGCAGGATCTTGGCGGATCTATGGTAATATCGGTTGTTGATTCTTGTCCTTCATTCCATCCACCTTCTTCTTATCCGTAACGGCAAAACTTTCCGTCGAAGGGCACAATCATGTCTGGCCTCTCAACATCCCTGTTCGATGCAATGAAAGGCCCCTTTGGTCTTAATTGACAACAGATCAGGTCTAAATGTTTGCCCCTTGCGAACGTAATAGCTGAATTGACTAGTCTAGTCATCTCTTCTCCCTCTTCGCCAAGAAGGAGAACTAAGAACATAGATACAATTATAGTTTAATTTAATTATTTTTTAAAAATATGACATATAAGTCATATGATGCACTTAGATAAAGTGACGAGTTCTATTTGTTCTGTAGAATTTGAACTATCAAGAATTGCACCCACCATTATTCTCTTATACAACTATAGAAATGGATGAATTTTATTTTATAATACATTTATATGAAGTGATGGAACTATATATTTTAATGAGATTCAAATTCATAACATTTTGAATGGCAACGGTCGAATTTGGGATGCGTCTGTCAAAATTTGGAATCTATTCCGTTAACAAAAGTTTGGATTTGGATCTACCTCGAACTCATGACCCTTCAAGTTGGATCCGGTTAATATTTTTAAAATATTAAAAATATATATTTAAAAAGGTAATGCTAC
The DNA here is from genome assembly GCF_000512975.1 of Sesamum indicum. Lineage (NCBI taxonomy): Eukaryota > Viridiplantae > Streptophyta > Magnoliopsida > Lamiales > Pedaliaceae > Sesamum > Sesamum indicum. Next base: position 6,731,956 of record NC_026155.1, on the reverse strand, counting down.
CATAGCTTTAAAAGGATTAATAATTTTTGAATTGATTTATATGTGTATGTTTTAGACATTAAAATATTAAAGTTTTTAGAATATGTTTTACTTATATAAAAATCACAACATTTATAAACTATTTATATCGTTATTTTAATTGATAAAAATATTAAGTTTATGTAATATATATAAGTAGAAATAAATTATAGATATTGTATATACGTACAAATATATTCTACATATATATATATAATATATATACAAAAAACGTAAAAGATAATCTAGATAGGTTCGAGACGAGTTTGAGTCCAAACCACTAAAATCTAGACCACCCTATGAGTTTCAAAACCTAACTTTCTACTCGCCTCTTTTTATCCTAACTTTCGGAAGTTTCGTACATATATATGAATTTCGATTTAATTATTTTTTTATTACAAAAAAATAATAAAAATATATCTAAAATAATTCATACAATGTAAATATAGCAGTTCGCGACTTCACTTCACCTTTTTAAAAATATTAATACAAATTTGCGGGTGCATCCGCGACTCAAATATCAATTGACAAGTGAAGGCTGTCAGGTAACTTACATAAAGTGAAATAAAAATTTAACTATATTATAATATTTACATTCATTGTAATATCTGTACCAATTGATTGTAAATAATATGTTATTATTATTTTTAATACTATATATACTATTATTTAAATATTATATATATATATATTATAAAATTAAATATGTTTCTAACTATAATTAATATTTATAACAATTGATTGTAAATAATATTATGATTGAAATATTTAAAAAAATGAATAAATATATTTTATCATATTTTTTAAAAAAATATGTTAAGAAAAATTATATTTCATTATTCATTTTTATCTAAAAGAATAAATAGTTAATAACTTAATTTTATCATCAAATTAATAAAATCTTTTCATGAAATTTTTTTGTATGTTTATTGTGCTCATTTATTAGTTAACTTTGAGTCTATAAAAAAAATAAAATTTAAACTATTTAATTCACTAACTATATTTAATTTATTATAAATAAAATATCTTTTTTCCAATTAAGAAAATATTACTAAACTTAAAATACAAAATTACTAAAAAAAAAAAGAAATTCTTTGAACTAAATACATATATATATATATATAATATAAGGACAATATTATCTAAAAATTTAATTATGGGGGTAAGTATTATATTTATTATTTTGTGGGGATAATTGTTATATGATGAATAGTTCACATAGACAAAATGTATTTTACCTTTTATTTAATTGATCTAAATTTTTCAGAATTTCATATTCCTCTTTCTTAGCATTCTGTGTATAATAGTGAAGAGTGTCGGCCTAATAGCCTTCACTTGTTAATTGATGTCCCGTTATCGTAATTTTGTATTAATATTATTTTTTTTTGTGAAGTCGTGGATATATATATATATATATATTATGTTAGATATGTTTTTTTTATTTTTTAATAATAAAAAATATTTAAAACCTATAAGTTCCCAGTTATAGTAAGAATGATGGAATTATCATTTCGCCCAATTACTGATCTATATTATATATAAAGATAATTACATCGCTATCCTATAAAATTTGATATAATTATATACAAATTTTTTATTATTTAAAAATTATTTCTAATACACATAAAATTTATTTTTATCTAATAAATTGGTACATTAATTTATACTTATCGAATTTAGTGTTATTGAAAAAAATAAAAACAGATCCATCTATTTTTCTTAAATTCCACACAAATAATTTTTTCTAATATTTTAACGAAATATTTAATTCTTATTTTTAGCTACAAATATATAAATTTTTATATTATGCATAAATATTTTATTTAATGAAACTAATTTAATATATAAATTAGTAATGTTATATATATATATGTAATAAAAATATTTTATAAAAAATAGTTAAAGAAATACATACTATATTATTATTTAGTTTCAATAGCAACTACATCAAAAAATAACTCCAAATATATATATATATATAATTATCCTGCATAAAAATAAATTATTTTGGTATAAATAATAAAAAAATAAATTAAATATGCTTGAATTAAAAAGAATAGATATTTTTTATGATTACTATGTATATATATATTTTAATTTTTATCGATATTCCTATAGAATTTTCAGTAAAAATTTGATATTTATATTATTTCAAAAAATAGGTATGATTTACGGGTAAAATGTATCGGGTATTTGGGTCAAGTATTGGAAGTCTCTAGAACATCTAGAACCCAATAGAATTCAGCTTAACTAAAGTCGCACAACGTTTGCTCTGGTACAAGCGTTTAGGACTGAAGCAGCGTAAAGTACAACACCTTGGCTTCTCTCCTCCTTATCCATGGCGTCGTCTTTCATTACCCTAGCAAAGCCCTTTACTTCTCACAAGCAAAACATCCCACTTCTCTCGAATACAACACCAAATGGTTAATTTCTTCATCTGAAATTGCTCCCCACCTCCCACATTTCTTGTTATTGTAATTTAGGCCCTCTTTTTCGTGTTTCTTGACATTATTCTTGTTTTGGGTATATATATATGTACGTATGTGTGTGTTTTTTTTTTTTTGGTGGGTATGAGGCAAAACTTGAAATGGTGAAAGGAATTTATTTGTTTGTGTTTTTGTGGGGTGTGCGAGTAGGTTGTGCCACAAGCTGATAGAGTTTTAATTCGCCTCGAAGAGCTGCCGGAGGTACTGTTTTTGTTCTTCTTCTGGTTTTGATTTGTGCTACTAGATGTGTTTAGGAAGGTTAGAAAGGATTTTTTTTTTTGGATATAGAGAAAACTTTCCATAAATTCCCACTGTAATGCCATGAAACGAAGCATGCTACTTGTTTGATGTCGAATTAAACGCATGTTTTATGGTGTAAATGCTTGTATGATTCTGAAAATACATCCGTGATGCTGTTTTCAATTGGTTACTTTTGAGCAAACTTGCTGGCTTTGAGTTCATGTGAACTCTGCAATTGTACATGGAGGGTCGAATTATTGATAAAGTCTTTGTGGATTTCTTGGTCATTCTTGGGAATCATGTTTGTTGCTAATGATTATCTCCTATATCGAATGCACCTTACTTAGCTTGTAAATTAGTTTAGAATTTGAACAATTTCATATGAAATCCATCTTGCATAAATTTATATGTTCAAATTAGACATGCCTCGCTGTTATCTTATTTTTCTGAAGAGTTCCATTTTAGATAATATGGCATTGTTTTAGTACAGAAATCAGCTGGGGGAGTTTTACTGCCCAAGTCAGCAGTGAAGTTTGAGCGGTACCTTGTTGGAGAGGTAAGTGAGGAACCAGTCCTCGTCAAGTGTTCATTCACATGGCATATCTTCTTTTATAAATGTTCATACAAGAAAATACATCCTTGTATTTTCCTGTCTTAATCAATAATTCTGTTTCAGGTTGTTTCTCTTGGTGCAGAGGTTGGGGAATTGGAGAGGGGAAAGAAGGTAAATTTGCTAGAAGTTTGGTTCTTTCGCCGTGTGAAAAGACGCTCACTTTCTTCAGTACACGAGCATGCAGTTGAATTCAGTGCCTTACAAGTTATATTGTACCCATTTCCCCATGTGTTGCATCCCAATGATGAAATTTCTTTTGTGCAGGTGCTTTTCTCTGATATAAATGCATATGAGGTATGTAGCTTATTCTTGGTTGAGGGCTAATTTTATTTGAATATTTGAGTGAATCCTGTCAATGGGCTTGATTATGGGAACATGGTCTTTTTGTTAAGCCTGGATGCAATTGATGAATCTCCATGTTCCATGAGTCATAGGGAGACATCCACAGCTAAACCTTACATCTTTCCAGTTTATGGGTAGTTCACTAGCTGTATTCTGTTACATTTTTAGTATTTCGCAGGCAGGCATAACTGCTACTAGACAAATATGATTCGATCTTTAGAGTGTCTCTCTAGACATCTTTAAAATATAAGAGAAACTAGGTGCTGAAAGATTCCAGAGTGATGCCCTTTTAGATTTTTACATGCACCAAAGAATTGGGAAGCGACTTAATGTATAGACCAAATTGTGCATCCTTACGAATTGGGAAGAATAATCTAAAAATTGTCAAAATGATAATAAGAAAGAGATTACCAAAATACCGTATTTTCCAAACCTTTAAAATTCTAGGCAGAACCTTGTTCAAAAATTTGGTTTTGCCATTCTTTTAAATATTAAAAAAAAAAATGTTAGAGAACTGTGTCTGATAAACGTGGTGCTCTTAGTTTACTAAAAAGAAAGGTTTTTTTGAAGAAGCCACAGTGTCTATAAAAATAAAATAAATTCTGAATTGAAATGGCAAGCTGCATGCATGCAAAGAAGGGCTTTGCTTGTATTCATTCACAGGTGTACTGTTGCACCAGTCAGTGAACAAATGATATGCAGGAGAGGAGAAGCACGGCTTATTTATAACTCATGGTTTTTGTTTTCTAATTAATTTCATGAGATTTTTTTTTAAGAAAAAAAAACCAAGGGACTTGTTATTTTCTATAATGATTCCAAGCTGTTATTTTGTTATGGGAAATAACTAGTTGATTCTTTTTTAATTTATATTTTAATTAATTCTAGTTAATGTTTAATAATTAATTATTATCTTAAATTATATAATATTTTTAGTAAAAAATAATATTGAATTTTTATTAATGTTTAATAATTATTAAATATTAATAATTTAAAATATATTAATTTTGCTAACAATTCATAAATTTGAAAATTTATGTAAAAAAGATATGATCATCTATTGCAAAATTAGTGGTAATTGTAAATATTATAAATGATCGCCTGTCCGTTAAGTGCTCTGTTGGTGTTGGTGCGGAAGTCGTCTTCTTTTCTCACCTGCTGGGTCTGTTGGCTTGTTTTGTTCTTGATCATTATTGTCTGCGTTAATGTGAAATTGATTTGATAATGTTGTGGAACTCGACTCCAATTGATCACGATATGCAACTAAATGATGGAAATTAGATTGGTGAAATATTATATCTTGATGAATATCTTTGAGTAATCCTTTAAAATTTAATTACAAATTCATAATTAAATAAAATAAAAAATTACTCAGAGATACGCATCATGATATAATATCTTACCAATTCAATGTCAATCATACCTAGTAGATGAGGAAAAAAGAAGACCTCATCATCAAAGCCAACGAGCATTTGTAGGTGGGCGGTCATTATTAATATTTAAAGTTATCACTAATATTATATAGTTTCTTACGTTTTTATTATGCAAAATTTTGAATTTATGAATCATTAAAATTTAAATAAATATTTAATAATCTTTTATGATTAAATAAAATTTTAATATCATTCATTTATTAAAAGTATTTAATATATTATTAAATTATAATTTAAAGTAATGATTAATTATGAAACATTAATAAAGTATCAACTAGAATTAATTAAAAATAACAATGAAGTCGTTATGGGAAATAATGACTCCTTTGCTTAAAAAAGAATGACGACTCATGGAAATTAATTAAAAAAGAACAAAAAGACTATGAGTCGTCTTTTGAGATGACAATTCATGGTAGTTTTGCAAGTCGCCCATATTCTTGGGTTAGACTTGCAATTTCTTTAAATAATAAAATTATAAATAAGTCGGGGAGGCTCCCCCTCCCACCATTATATAACTTGCAGGACCATATGCCTCCGCAAGTTAATTAAATTTAAATGAATTGAATTTTTTTCTTGGCACATTTTTATCTAGAGGGGCCTAGGCGTTGAGGAGGCGGCGAGGAGAGGGCAAGAGATATGGGGTTGCGGGAGGGAGGGGTAGTGTGCCGAAAGGTTTTCTTCATTGTTCATAAAATCAAATCGAATGTTGGAGTGCCCTATTCTTCCTCTTTCCGCATCAATTTAGCGCCGCTAATGAACAATGCTGGAGTGCCCCATTCTTTTTTCTTTTTTTTTTTGTGCTAGCTGCTAGTAGGTGAAGTATGAGGAAGTGGCGGTGGGATGGGGGGAAGAGGGCTAGGGAAGAAGGAAAAAGGGAAAAATAGTTTTACTTTGAACTAATTACTATATTTTGTTTAGTTATAATTTATCAATGCAAAATTGTTTAAATTATATTTTATTATTTTTTTAAAGTTTAGTTATAAATAAAAAATAGAAGATAATCAATAATAAATAAATATTAGTTTAAATGATAATTTTTAAAATTTAAAATATAATTTGTACAAGTTGAGGTTGTTTTATATTGAAATTTATAACCTAGTAACTAATCTATTAACAAACAAAAAATATTTAATATTTCAGTTGTAAAGGGTGTAATTTTATATAGAAGTTATATAAAAAAATAGTTAGTAAAACAGGGTAGTTATATTCATTTAAAATTTATTAATTAATAATTCACAAGAAAATTTAATTTGAAAGTTTTTAGAGATTAAAAAGTACAATGTTATGAAATTTTGTTTTCAATTATAAATTCGTATAATAATGGAAAATTATATGGAGTCATATTTCTTTCCACAAATATTACTTTTGACACCCCTGTGCCTTTTGGTACTTACAACCCCCCCCCCCCCCAAAAAAAAAAAGGTTATTTCTTTCTATGAAAAATCATATTTATGTCAGATCTGGTCAACTGGGGCATTTTTGGGTTTTCATTGGCATTTTTTTGTTGACGTCATCAATTTCTGGCCAGAAATTAGGAGATGGGGTGTCGCTGTATTGATGTTGACGTTTCTGGCGGGTGTATATAATTTTTGAAAAGACGGGGGTGGTTTGTGTAAATAGACTATACGTCACGGTGTTACAGGACCAAAATGAATGCAAGTGATATGCACCAATATTTCACTCACAGGTGCAACTTTGCACCCATATGAGTGTAAACAAGTCAAACTGCTGTTTGCTGTATGCATATCTATATATATATATTATTATGTAATTAACTTAGCCGGGATGCTACATTTAGAGAATAAACTAATTGCCTTTGAGTTAGAAAGATTAATAAGGGGAGAGGAGTAAAGTAAGCAATCGGCTACGGGTCATTAGATGTGGAAGTTCCAGGGTGATAAGAAGCTGACGGTTGCAGAAGATGGACTTCTTTGTTGACCCAGGTCTCCTGTGCCTGTAAGGGTAAAAAAGCGAAAACGAAGGGTAAAGACAAGATAGACTTTGACCGGTCTTTGTTTTCATAAAGAGCTGCAGCTATATTCAAACTTTTTTCTTTAATAAATTGTGAGAGCTGCAGTATGGTGTTTTGCACATTTGAAGGAAGTGAATCTGTTGCGCTAAGCAGTTTCTGCCAGTTTTCTCAAATATTACGTCCATGACTGTTGGCCGAGTATCTTGCATAAGTAGTAAAAAAAGCATGTCGTACCTTTTTAAGCTTTCTATGTCTCTACATAATGTGTCCATCTTACCAAGTGATGTAAATGGTTTATCAGGTTGACTTGGGGACAGATGCAAGGCATTGTTTCTGCAAAGCAAGTGATTTGCTGGCTGTGGTCGAGTAGAGGCCTATGATATTATGGATTGCTATACGTCCACACGCATAGATCGCACGGGGTGTTGTAGTTGAGTAAAAATACCATTATTGCTATGTAAACCTCTTGAACAGAAACATGGCTGGCATTTTGTTAAGAGTAATAATAGGGAGGATAGGTTTCTTGTTTATGGAAGATGAGAGAGATGTGAATGTGATGTTTGTGTTAAATGAACTTCCCATTCATGAAAATTACAAACTTCCACCTGCACTTTTTGTAGTTTCTTGTTCGGTCTTGAATTAAGTCTCATCCTGGATCAAAGTACACTCCCAGTGGATGCAAATGACCTGTCTTCTGTTTGGGTTTAGATCTTTTTTCTGGTACTGATTAGTTGAATAATCAATTTTGATTAACATTTGAGATTACGGATTAGTCTTTACCATCATAAGTGCAAAAGTTTATACAAATATCCCTATAACTATTGGGTGTTTAGCTTCACACTGAACAAGTTAAGCTATGGGCCTCTGAATTGGTTGAAGTAAACCAAATTTTAACATACTCATTTATAGTGTTTTCATTATTTAACCAAACAGGAAGAGCAGATGCATCAAAATTGAGAGTAAAATTAACTTTTCTTTCGTTTCATCTAAAATTGAACCCAAATCCATACAGAAGCTTTTTCCAGCTTCCCCTGCAGCAACGAAGACAGCCTAAGATTCTTCTTCTTCTTTCTGTTTATTTTTTTTTTTTTTTTTGATAAAGGAAAACAAGAATTGGCAGCAGAATCTGATTACTGCTGCAGTACAGACGGACGAGAAGCCGAAGTTAGAACTCAAAGAGCCGTAGCTCAACCATACCTTCTTTTCGTCTCGGAGAATACCATGCTACTACCTTCCCAGAAATCAGGATCCTCAGAGAGTAATTCAAGCTGTATATCAGATCTTCAAGATGCGGCCCGTGTCTGCCTGGGGACAAATCGAGGGAGAACTTGGAATCCACACGAAAAACGATAGGACCAGCAACCTGCATCAATCTAGAAACCATGAATACTTTGCCTTTACTATGTTACCTACTGAAGCAATTATCAAGAAAATGCTACACCTCGTTTTTGCCTGACTGAAAGCCTCGAGGTATGTAAACATACTGCTGCTTTTCTGTTTCCCTTTCCTATTTGTTCTTTTGAACAATTTAAGCAATCACAAAAAAGAATTTCAATCTTTTTTAGACTGCCACTTAGTTTCAAGGTCAAAAGAATCATGTTCATAAATTTTCTTGATCTAGTTAGTATGAGTTATGTGTTTGTTCACACATTCAAACCAACACGGAACCAAAAGGAGAATACTTCAAAGGAGATGACAAACTTCCACTAAAGCAGGAATCAATTTTCACCATAGTCTCCCTAGAGAGAATAGTCTGAACTCCAGTTTTGACTGTCCATATGAGATACAGCAAAAACATAGTGAAGGCAAAGAATGTAGTGAATATAAAGCTCACCTGCTGCTGATATATAAGATTGATTTTGGGAGAAGACAGTTCATTTGATGGTCGATTACTCTGTGCACTCCTAAAAAGGTTGGACGCCTTTTGGGCTAAAGCTGAAGCAGACAGAATATCCAAGCGAGCATCTACCCTGGTGAGGTCTCCAAATAAATTTCTGAATTTCCCATGTTGGAAAGTATAGCATACCGAACCAAATAAATCAGCACGAAAACGAACTCTATTATGAGCCCCTAAAGAACTCCTCTCCACATCTTGTGTTGGCTTGACAAATAGCGAGCCACTCCCAGCACTTGCCCATGCCATGCAAGTACCCCCTAAATGGAAAAGAGAATTAGCATAAATAATTCAAATCTCATTACAAGACGGAGACTGGGTAAGAAATGCTGCCTGTAAAGTATATGCACTGACAACAAACAACATAGATCAGGAGTTTACCATCATTACCACCAGAAGAAGCATTATGTTTGCTAAAAATTGAACTGTAAGGCATTCATTATCAACGTTTATCAGAAGGAGCATCAGAGAAAATGTTTTGTTCAGATACAGAACCCACCTTAGAATAATAGAACATTTTACGATGTAACTCTAGAGCTTATTATTCTTGACGTAAAGAAAACTTGTATAAACATCCGTGCATGTACTTAACAGTGATGTACATCTGAATTAGCAGTCCTTATAATAAAACAGAGCAAGCAAATATTGTCCAGCAGTATTACTACTAAAAGTATGATGCTTTAATAGAAGCATTTAACTATAGCATATGCACCCAATAATGGGAGTATATGTACATATGCGAAAGTGGTAACATACATTTGAAGGGTAAAGAAAATGGAAGAACAACAATGAAAAAACTTAAGAGGACAAAAAAGTATAGAAGTAGCAATAGCACATTGTTGAAACTAGAAATACCTATAATTCCAGATATTGTTGCGTGAGGCTCCCTGAGACGGATATCATATGAGGGACGCCAAAATTGGCCCTTTTCTGTCTCTATTATAACATCCTCTTTTGTTTCCTTTTGCCTCCATAAGTCCTTAGACTTCTGATAAGAAAAGGCAGCTTTTGCACATAGACCAGGCAATAAGGCAATTGGGTTTTGAGCATTAACAGAATCGACAGACTGTGGAAGGCCACTATTTTTATGTATGCCAAAACGGTATCGCAACCCTGAGTCAGAGATGAGGGACGAACAGTCCACGGATATAGATTCTGGAACTTCCCAGTATTTTCCTTTATGGTCTATGAACAGCTGCGGCCATGCGGCTTCTAGAGTGATATCATGATCTGGAAACTGCAGTTGGAGAGAAAGTATATCCAGCTTTTCACAAAGATTCAGTTTAAATAGATCAAAATACCAGGCTCAAGCACATGAGTAATCAAATCAGTTTTCATGGGAAGTATAGCAGCTTGAAGAATTGATATATTTAAGCAGGCCCTATCTTTATTGTGTCTCAAGTTTGTCAACTTGAGAGTTGAGACAACTTAGAACAGCTTTACGGACAGGAAGTCTTCGATTTTACTGGAACAGGTTTCTCAATGCTAACAGTCTAAGGTCATGTTTGGTTTTGTTTACTTTTTCAATTTTCAGTGAGAAATGTATATTGTTAATTTTGTCTAGATTTTCATGGAAAAAGGAGAAAATGTTTGGATTAGTTGATGAGATTGTATTTCATTTTGTTAGTGATGTCAAATCAATGTACTTTTTTATTTAATGAAAATGATAGTTACATTTTTATTTGTCAATGGTGTCACTAGTGGTGTTAAATCAAAAACATTTTTTATGCAAATGAAATTAATAGTTATATTTTTTATTAATTTAGAATTGTTAGTGATGTCATGTCAAAATATTATAAAAAAATGTATGTAGTTTATAGAAATAATAATTGAAAGAATTTTATATGTATGTAAAACAAGAGATACGATTCCCATTGATTAGCTATGCAATGCACTCATCACAGATAGAAATATATGGAACCCCTCTCTCCCTCTCCCCCCCACCTTTATCAAATGCGGTTGCTCTGATCATAAATAATCACATGCTACACAGAATCCAAGCTCTGGGTACAATTTCATTCTATTTCTGTTTATATATCTTATAAGTTATAATTCAAATTGCTCAAGTCAGAAGATTATGTTTGAATTATTCAAGAGCCCCTAAAAGTCCATCACCCTTCATAATGAGAAAGACAAAGGATCCACAAAAATCCTGCTTCTGAACTGTGAGCATTTTTGCAGAATTTGTTGCAAAAGTCTCAGCCCAACAGCTTGTAGTATATTCTTTAAGCTCCTGCTACTAGCTAAGCTATTACCTATCTCTTTAAAGATCTCTAGATTGATGGAGAACTTAACCATTCTGTCCTCTAATATGCAGCAAAATAAGCACGCCTCGTCTCAATTTGTGTACTTCCAGAGTTTATTTAAGACCACCAACTCTAAGGCACTGGCCGGTCATAATAGCTATAGTTGCATCTAAAGTTACTTTGGGAGTTAAACTATAGCAGAAATCATTCAAGTGCAGAGTTCCTATTAACCTACAGGCTGCAGCTGTAGTACTCAAATGATCAAGACAAAGAAACATTAAAACAAACTCAAATCATGCTAACAAAACAATAGTAAAATAGTACGGATCACTGAGCAGTGAAATTGAAGGAAAACCACGGCAAACATGTCTAGGCAGCTAACACATCAAATCAGAATCTTGCCTCGTGAAGGAACACGGCTTTGGTCTGTCTCCTCTTCCTCTCACCATGCTTCTCAGAGCTCAAAAGTAAGGATGATGATGATGTTAATGGTATCATCGAGCATAGGCCAATAGCATAGAGTGATTTGTCCAGGAAATGCTTAGCAGCATCTTTAAGCAAAGGCAGCTCCCACTCTTCTGCAGCACAAACTTCAGCTTTAATAGATGATATCAATTTCTTTGGACGAAATTGCCCAATTAATCCCACCCACCTACATAAAATGGTCGTAACTGATATATAAGCAAAGTTGAGTCTTCATTTATGGGACATGCATGCTTACATAACTACATACATACATGCACACAACACAACACACTCTTTTGTGTGTGCATGAAACCATCTTGTCTTGTCCATGTACACTTGTACACCCCCACAGGCCACAGTTACCTATTCAGGTTTCAATTTCATTACAGTTACAACTGATTTACATAAAACATAAGCACATTTGCCATTAAAATATGCCTTTGAACGAGAGAAACTAAAATTCATGCTAATCTTGAGTCATATCAAACCACTGAGGTCACACATTGCATATACATTAATGAGGTCATTCAAACAATTGTCGATGCAAACGCAATGAAATTTCCACTGACCACTCTTACTTGATTATCATAGAGCATAAATTCCAACCCTGCTTTCCACTGCCTCCAAAATTTTTTAACAGTATTCCAACAACACGAACACATATCCACACCAAATCAACCTACACAAAGTTTCGGAACCATACCAGCCCCCGATATCCACGTTGCCGAGGAGGGACTGCAGCGCAAAAGAGCCCAGCTCCTTGTGATTAGAGGTTGGAGAAATAGATGGAATGATGCCCAACGGGAACCCATTTCCCAATACAGATAATTGCTGAACCCTAATTGCTCTACTTGCTCTTGCACCACCTAGGGGTACGGGATCCCCCGGAACAGCCTTAGAAACACCATCAAGGGCATGTGGAGTTGATACATTCAGGTCCCAGAATGCTGCATCCATTGCCGTCCTCAAATCCGCCATTTTTCCGACGAATCTTTGTCGCCGGCGACTCCCCTGCTTCTGGGTCCCGCTTCTCCTTGATATGAAGGAAAGAGGGTTTGGTGTGATTCCTTATCTGAGAGTAGGATGAGACATTCTTTGGAAGAGAGTGACGAGGCAGAAGGGGAGAAACAGGAGGGGGTTCCTTCGCTTAATTATTATTTTATTATAAAAAAAAAAACAAAAGAAAAATTATAAGAAAAAATATTTTTTTTAAATGTATTAACACACTTGTGTGTCCACGATTCGACCGCGAGATTTATTTTTTAAAAAATAAAGGCCGAATCGTGGAGTGGAGTGAATGTTATTCACTATTACCAGTCGTGGATATCACCCACGACTTTAAGTCGTAGAGCATTCACGACTCCAATTTTTTTAAACATAATTTTAAATATATAAATAATTAATAAAAAGCATACAATTCCAAAATTTAAATGATAAATTATAATAATCGTAATGTTAAACTTATACTAATTAAAAAATACAATTTATGTGTATAATTTTTTTATTATACAAATGCAAAATACAATTATTGTGAATAACTTTGCATTGACACATTTGATCATCTTAAAGAATCTTTTCTTTGTTAGACTTGTTGCCTTTCGCGCATTTACGGCCAATTCATCCTATTCTCAATATGTTATGTTTGGTTTGACCATAAAGTGTAGAGTTGCGAATAGTAGTATCGTGGACCAATTTAAATTTCGGGACATCCCAATAATCTTCCAAAGGTTCAAAAGACTTAAAATATGTATTTCTGTAAATCATCAAATCATAATAATCCTTAATCATTGCTGCAATATTAATATTGTATGCAACGCATATTTTTTCAGCCCGAGAGCAAGGGATACCAAATTGAGTCCACTCGTCACATGAACATTCTCGGTTGTCAATTTTGACAATATGGGTTTGAGTCCATGTCCATACTGGCGTTTGTAACGATCTAGGCGGACTGCTCTACAGATTTTTCTTGCCAACTTGTGAACATCTTGCATGCAAAAATTGTCAATAGTTGTCTGTTGCTCAACATTACACGATTGTCGCCTCCTTGGCACAAAAATACAGACAATATTTTGAAGCATTATTCAATTATTGCAGTCACCAATAGGCGACAAACCTATTTCAAAACTCTATTGATGCATTTTGATATGTTGGTCGTCAAAATACCACATCGCCGTTCACCAACAGTGGAAATGCATCATCCCGAATAGGTTTTCACCAGTTCGGGATGAGGCAAAATATTTCAGATGCGGTAGATAGCCTGCATAAAATCTCCCGTTGCAATCATACAAGCATATATTGAACCTGAAACACGTACAATACATCACTAGATGGCAAAGACGATATAACACGATTGTACAAAGGTCACCCATTCCCAATAGAAGAGATACAAAACTAGGGGATTGGGAATGGTACAACAACATAACACGTCATTTCGTGTCGTCATTTGCTGATAGGAGTGTGGAAAATGGATACCAATCTGGAGATGCAACTATGTTGCAAATTGTGGTATATTATATAATATCACATACTTTATTTTAAAAAGTTTTTTTACATTAAAAATTCATTATTTTTTTTTTATATTTTTCAGACACAAAAGGTAAATGCCTTTGAGGCAATTTGTCAATCTAGACTACTAGATATTAAAGGGTACCGCCAATTGGTGGATCAATTTGCACATAGATTACAAATTATTAAGTAAGCGCTAACACATTAGCCACAACAAATTGCAATGTCATTCGAATACTCCCACCACGTCCTATAGGCAAAGGAGAAGTTCTAGTCGAATGTCTATTGGTTCAGTTGAATAATGATTTTAGGGTGGATATAGCTGGTCTTTTTACAGTATATACGCTCAAGATTACTATATGCCTCAATCGCCTCAAGATTAGTACGTGCCTCAACTGCCATAAGATGGTTGGTTTCAATCGGCTCCATATATGCCAAGCAGTACAGAAGCTTATTCTTCACATGTCGATCTTGACCTTGCCTTGGCATTAATCAACCATATGCACTAGGATATAATATTTTTCAATTCCATTCCTATCATTTAGTGCATCGTGATAATGTGGAGTCCAATTCTACAGCATCATCAAGTCGGTTGCACATTAATTTCGATGGTGATGATAATAATGAACAAAATGAGCTAATACAGAACGTGAGCGAGGAATTAGAAGACATCAATTTGTCCATATTCTATTCTTCCTCGTCTATTGGTTCAGTTCTTTTCCTTAGCTAATCTACGACCACCCTCTCTCCATCTTTTGAGAACAACAAGAGGTAGCTTTCCAGGTATATTCTGATTCACTTGCTAAGAAGGCATTTTCTTGCTAACAAGCCATTCTTGCAGTAAGAGCGCATTTTGCCTTTTTATTAGTTTAGATGGTGATAAGCAGCATATTGATTCCATACCGTACCGAAGACTAATTTCCTGGTGAAATAGAGGACACCTGCCCTCATAACAAATAGGTCAAGAAAACCTACGAGTCTTTTTTCTGTGTTCTCGTCGGCTTCAACGCCACACACGCAATTGTGGAATGAACGGACATTTTAAATATTTTAGTTAATACAATTTTAACATTATGATGTATTGTAATTATTATTTAAATTTATAATTGTATGGTTTTTATTAATTAATTATTAGATATAATTATTTAAAGAAAAATCGAGCTGTGGATGGAGACCACGACTTGGAGTCGTGGACAACATCCACAATGATGTGTATGGCCCAAAAGACTCGGCCTAAAAGGGAGTTGATGGAGTCCAAGACCTCTTGAGAGTAGCCCACCAGTCCAAGGAGAAGGTAGCTCACCAGATTGACCGTGGACCTGACCCAAGAAGGAGGCCTGGTAAACACTTTCTAAATCGCAGGCTTACATTGAGCGTCCAACTAGGACAATCCAAGAGAAGAGAGGCGCCCCCAAGACCCAGGACTCCTAAACCTAGAGGGAGTCCTGCAGAATAGGAGTCCTCACATGCAATGAGTCCTCCCCCAGGCAAAAACATGTTGTTGTGAGGTGAGTTGTTGATAAGATCGAGTCAGGCCTTATCTACATGTATTTTGACCCCTTTTTCTGAGAATAAGGATGGTGTGCAGAGATGGAGATAATATAAATTAAATAATTTGTTGATTTAGGCCTTTTATTTTTTTAAAATCCAAAGGTTGAGATTAATTGATTAAAATTTGATGATTATTATTTAATTAAAGAAGATCCAATGATCATTAAAATAAAATATAATATACATTACGTAAGGTTATAACAATCATTTTATAAAAAACTTAACAGTGTTAGTTAGATTTAATAGATAGGGGAGATTAAGCTATGTTTAACAAAACAGAGAGGGGTATTTCGCCTATATTTTAAAACAAAAGGGAGTTTTTAGCGGATTTTTTTTAAACACATGGGGGTTTTATGCATTTTAGCCAAAAATTTAATGGCATTTATATTTAACGAAAAAAAAGTGATTGAGCTACAATTAAGCAAACAAGAAGACCGCAGGGAGGGGGGTTTAGCTGAGTTTTCAAAACATAAGGGGGTTTTATGTATTTAAGCTTAATTTATTTTGATCCGATTAAATCATAACAAGTGATAGATTATGATGTGCGACGATAACAAACTCGTGCTACATGGATGATGATTGCTGATACCCAATCATTATCCAACCGTATCTAATCAACTGAGTATGTGTATTCTTTAGTTGAAATAATGTATCAATTGGATAAAACCCTTTGGTGAAACGATGCATCCATCTTAGTGAAATAGTATGTCTTTTGGGCGAAATGATACGTCCATTTAGATAAAAAGTCATAACCTTTTAAAAACATCTTTTTCGATTGGACATGTCCATTCAATGACACAGTTTCAACTTCTATAAATAGATTCCCCCATTCTGTTTCATTAAATCAACTTGAAAATTATTCTTAGAGCATTTCAAAGTGTTAGCAATAAAATTTTTTTATCTTTTATTAAAAAAGCTCCAAAATATTGTTTGGTTCATAGTTCTCGAAGTTCGTAGCCCTACTACTTAGAAATTGTAAGTCATTGTATTTTAGGACACAAATTATTATTTCTATTAGCACCAAAACAGGACAATAAATATCTTAAAAGTAAAAAATCTAAATCTTGTATCGAATTCATAATACACAATTCGCACATAACTTTTATTTCCACAACAAAAAAATCATTATGCACACATATAATAAATATGCAACAAAATTTATAGTAAAAAAATCAGTGTAAATGCATCCTACAGTTGCATTACTCTTTTTACATACCCCACACTATGTGCGATATGGGTGACTCAAAATCGACCAGTTCAGAATATTGTTAAGTACAATTCTCTATTTCTCCATTGTTTATAATCTTGTCATCCAGATACAGTTGACTTGACTAATTTTTGCTCCATGGATTTTGCATTTTGTATTCCAGGTCTTGCTACGTCTTCTATTTTATTTGATATATATATATATCACGTGTATAAATATTATATTATTTATTTTGTTTTTTAAAAAAAATCTAGTAATATGCATATATTAAAGGAGAAATAACATTTTTTATCCTAAAAGTTAGGTCTCTTTCACTTTTGATCTCATTCGTTATGGGATTAGCACTTGTAGTTTTGTAGTTGATAAAATTAAACACTTTTGGTCATTTTCCACTAGTTTTTTACGTCGATAGCCACGTGCCCAACACATAGCGTTGACTCTTTTTGTTGGAGGGGAAAATTGCGTCTTTTTCAGCTTGGTAACATTATTGAGCGAAAATATAACTACCATTGAGGGAAAAAAAAAAAGATTGA
>NC_026155.1:6702077-6714206 GCF_000512975.1 Sesamum indicum | reverse complement strand
TCCTCTCTCATAAAAATTCAATCACATCCCTCCCGTATTATTGTAATATGAAGTGAATAGAAGCTAACAAAAAATCATGTTTTCCATAAGTGAATCAAGTAGGCCGAGTGGAGGGTGATCCCCATGAAACTTGGGGTCTCGCAAGTTCATCTCGTCAACAATCCTTGTTGTTTTCTACCTCTCCAATATTGGAATCTCACCTTTTTTCAAGATTTTCGTTGTGAATTTCAAGGTACTTTGCGGGTTGATTTTGAGAGTTTTTGAGTTGCCTTTGATTCAGGGCAAATGGGAGGTTTCCATTTCTAAACCTAACTAATATGCCAATTTCCCCTCAAGTGAAAAGAATTTAACGACAATGTGTTGGGCATGTGACTACCATTGTTAAAAAAAGTAGCCAAAAAGTGGATAATGATTAAGAATGTACTTTTTGTAAGTTATGCAAATAAAAATACTAATTCCATAATGAATGGAATAAAAAGTGAAACAAACTTATTTTATGGAATATCTTTTCTATATTAAATAGAACAAAAAATGTTCTGTTACGAACTTTAGAGACCCATGCTTCAACTTGCAAAGTTGCACTAACATAATATCATCTTTTTCAAGTATTTGATGCAATCGATGCAGATGAGTTGAAGAAAAATCGCACGGCACCCACTAGATTAGACAATATTTGCCTGCAATAAATGTTCAACACTAACAATGAAAATCATGCCACGTCAGTATAAGATAAGTTCATAATTGACATGGCAATAGAAGTACTCGGTGTATATAAGAATTTTCAAGGAAGGGGTTAGAGACGTTGCATAGAGAATTTCATGTCACCTGTCGATGAGAACACAAGTCGCCGTCTGTAAAATACCGAATGAGTGGACGATAACTATGTCGCGAAATGAAATAACAAAAGGGTGTTTGGACGAGCTTCTTTTAAGCTTTTTGCTAATGTCTTCTTTAGTTTAGAGCTTATGTTTCTAAACTGTTTAAATTGAATTAATTTAAGCTGAAATCTATAATCATTCCATCAAACTTTTATATCTTATTGGTAAAATTATAACTATTAAAGATGGTTTTTTCAAACACTACAACTTCATCTCTTTTCTAGTTTTTATCGTAATTTTTAAACGCTCTTGACTTTTACTACAACTTATTTCAAAGAATGGGTATGGCCAAGGCCACCCCACATGTTGAGAGGTTGAAGAAGAGACGGCATCTCTCCTTTTTGGGCTCTATCACGTGAGTTCTCACTACTGCGTAATAAATTCCCTCATGGAATCAGTTCTATCTCATGGTTTCACTTTTGTACTAGAAAAAGGAATTCTTCATCCATCTATGACTTGTGCTATTTGTGGACAATAAGAAAAGTTCCCTTCATGAAATTGTAGTTTAGATTCGATTGGGCATAGACGAGTAGTGTATTGTACGTATTATGTAATTGAAAAAAAATGATCAATCATGTGATAAGTATGATGATACTTGCAACAATGCAATCATCTTCAGTTCTTAGCAATCGGTCGTTAGCGATGCTCGGACATATTTACTAAGTCTAATGTTGTAATATGGGACAAAGGATGGCTAGTTTTAGTTATCATGGGAGGGTTTACCTTCATGTTTGCATTAGGCAATACTGGTAATTCCAAGATTTCTGTCTCTATCCCTTGTCAGAATCCCATGATCTCCTTCAATAATAAGGTTCAGCAACAGTCCATTCTATTATCAACTGACAATCATAATCTCCACAAAACAGTTATACAGAGCTGTCAAGTATTTTAGATTGAATATTGTCGTCACCCCATATGTCTAAATAGATACAAATTAAATCAGATGTTGTTTCATTTGTCTGATTTAGCATACCATATCACCAATCTTCTCCTTACATATTATATACATTTTCAGTTCAACTCCACATACCAAGCCATCACTAGTCCAGCCAGCTCATCTCTATCTATATATATACATCACCATCTCTCATGTAAAAGATCAGATAGCACATTACAAGAAACAAGGAGGCTATAAAACAGTACCCCCTCCCCCCACCCCACCACCCCCCAAGAAAGAAGAATCAATGAAGCCATGTTCATCTTTCACTCCATTAGCCCTCTTACTTCCCTTCTTGATCATGCTCAAGGCCATAGAAGGCCAGAACATGATCAACTCCACTTGCAAAACTTCCGTGATCAATGATCCGAACATCAACTATGACTTCTGCACAACATCCCTGCAAGCCGCCCCGGCAAGCAGGTGCGCTACCCTCCAAGGCCTCGGCACGATTTCCATCCGGCTGACACGTGACAACGTAACCGATACACGGTGTTTCATCAAACAGCTGATGAAAAACCAGACATGGGATCTGTATACGAGGCAGTGTTTGAGTGATTGCTTCGAGCTTTTCTCTGATGCTGTCTCTTCTGTAGAGGAGGCCATGAGATATTATAGTGCGAAGAGGTTCGATGATGCCAATGTGCAGATAAGTTCGGTCATGGATGCTGCCACGACGTGTGAAGATGGGTTTGAGGAGAAGGGAGGTGCCTTTTCGCCTTTGACTAAGAGAAACAACGACACGTTTCAGCTTTCAGCTGTGGTGCTTTCTGTTATGCATATGGTTCAGGCAGGATCAGGGTGATTAGTGTAATCATCCGGGTTTATGCATGTTCTGTTGCTGCAAGGTTTTAGGTGTCATATATTCTTTCTTTGTGGTCTGTAAATGGAATTGAATGACTTGTTTTGACATTCTTGATTTAATTAGTTGGTTAAGTATATGCATATGGATCAGTCTTGGTTGATTTGAAAGTTTGTGCAGCTGGAATTCTTCAGCTATTTGAGTGACTTGAAGTTGAGTACTTCCTTTCATCAGGGTTCAGGTGATCTTCAATGCCCCCAAGGCAAAAAAGTTTGCCAAGATGAGTTTACTTCTCTTGAGGTGAAACCTCAAGAAATCACTATGTACATGTTGAATCATGATCTGATTATCTAAAATCTAACAGAATTGTCTGATTGAACCTAGTCAGTATGTTTTTCACGTAAGTGATCTGTCCTCGATTTGTGGAAACAACATATGATCAAGTTTCAGCATCTATTAACACCATGGAGAGCGTAACTATTGCGTTCAAAACTGAACTCCAGAGAAGTATTCGACTATCATTTCTTGATTATTGCTGACATTTCAGTTTGTAGTGAAAGGTTCTACAAAAAACAAAGGAACAACAGCATCTTGTCAAAACAATACAAGTAGAGACTTACAATCAACTCCACTTAGGGACACCTATTATCAAAAAGGGTAAATTATTTGCCATCCTAGATCAAATTTCTGCGGCATCCCACAGACAAGCAAAGACTGGATACAATTTCTTGTTGCTGTAATGAGATGAAAACCCCAAAACAGTGAACCATTAGTATATTAGCTAGCCATAGGATGGTTGAAAATATATTCGATTGCAAGAGGGCAGGAATCAATTTTATCAGCTTCCTTGTCTGGAATTTCCAGCTTAAACTCTTCCTCGAGGGCCATTACAATCTCTACAGTGTCTAAGCTATCCAAGCCCAGATCCTTCTGGAAATGAACGTCAGGAGTCACCTGCAGATATTAGAACGGAAGTTGGTGACGTTTCTGCTGCTAATTCCCAGAATGAAACATCAGAATGATGACCATAGAAAAGCACAATATCAAGCTTCTACAGAAAGATGTTAGTGTGTGAAAGAGACACCAAAGTTATGTAAACAGAGATGAATAATCAATATGATATCAACCAGATGAAAATAACAAAGGATCAACCATTACTACAATCATACAAAAGTTCTCTAGATGTTACTTCAAAGAATTCGTGGCTGAATTCTGAACTGGTAAAATATTAATACTCCACCTCAGGCTGTAGTTGTAGTACTTGTGCAACTGCATTAATACTATATGGCGTTCTGGCAGTTCGTACCTACCAAAGGTGTAGCACAACTTTTGGCTACACTGCAATATAAATATCTTCATTTAGGGGAAGAAGGTAAGTTCTGCTTCATTTCTTGATAATTTGTGATTCCAGCCAACTATTTCTTTGAGCAGTAATACTAACTTGACCACCTATCATAGACAACTATTTCTTTGAGCAGTAATACTAACTTGACCACCTATCATAGACCTGCCGAGTTTTACACGGAATCGTCCCAGCTCCTCTAAAGGTTTGTTTTCTTACATGGTTATGATCTGCAGGTGTTTTCTATCCACCCAATTCCATATCAACCACATCAGATAGCTTGGCACAAAAGATCAATGTGGGGCGAATTCATTAAACAGGTGAGACCATGTTGGCAAATTGAGCCGCGCATCTATGGACCAGGCAAACTTGAACCAGTTTCGACCTTATTCAATACTTTAGTTTAGAATGCATTCATATGTCCTCACATCCAATAATTCATTAATATTTATAACATGCAGAATCAAAATCATATTTCTACAATAATGCCAGAAAAAGCAATTATTCTAACACACTGTAGTACTGTATAAAAATGCTTAAGAACGTGAGTACAATTTTTTTCCTGCATGTAACTTACATTCAGTAAAGCTTGCACACTTTATAATTAACTACTAACTTTTCTAAGGTTGCATTTGAATGAAGGGATTCGAATTCGAGGAAAGTATGGCTAAAATTTCAAATGGCCCAAATAATAATGGAGAAAATACCACAAAATGGGTGCTTAAGAATTTAAACTATATATGTAACTTCAAATTAGACAAACAAGCCCAATTGATTAGTTAATTTGAAATGCATCCTCCTTCAAGACAAGTGAAGGATGTGAATTTTTACATTAGTGACAGGTTCTCTTTAAACTTATGAAATGCACAAAAAACAATAGAGCAATCAGATTATTTTTCTTGTCTTTAAACCAGAAAGCAAAGTTATAAACATCAGAAGTGCATATATATGACAGACTAATAATACCAAGGTCACATCTCCACATCCAGTGAGATAAGATGATCTTCAGATAAATGAAAAGCTGTGCAGCAGCCTTTCTCTTTTCATAAACAGTCCTAAGTGTCTTTGTTTTCTTCCCTTCTTCTTTTCATTGGAAATAGTGGGATAAAATAAGGGGAAGAAGAATTGCTTTTGCTAGCAAGTATACATTCTAATCCATGCTTTAGTAAAAGAAATTATGTCACTCATACTGCATTCCCATACAAAAATCAAGAGAATTTGATGCATAGACTTCCATAGTTACCAATTACAGGCCAAAAAAACAAGAAAGTCATTTGTCCAATCTCTTTCTAGTTTCAACACCCCCATTATCCCTGGTATCCAAGCATAAAGCCTCAGTGCCAACTGCCAACAGCATTCCTCAAGACAACTTTAAAAACTAACAGGACCATTGCTCCCTTTCAATGTACACAGATAACATTAAAATTTATGGAACAAGATTTACAAAATCCAATCGTACAACAACCTTTCAGAAAACCTTAAGAGCTAATATAAGTCAAGCACTCAACTATTCCAAGTAAGTACAATATACAAAATTCTAATTGAATTTGTCCCTGCACTTAATATCTGCATCTACTTACACCTCTAAATTGAGGGAAGAGACAGTCCCAGGATTATTTAGATAATTTCAGACCTTTTCAACCCTCAATCAAATCTCACAAAAACAGAATCACAATTTCATGGACAAAAATCAAGAAACATTTGCATAGAAGATCGAAATCAGTATCCAAATACATAACATAAGGGAAATAAACTTCAAAACAAGTGGGAGGCCAGAAACAAAGAGAGTAAACCTTAGAAGGATCGACTTTGGGAAAGCTCTTAACAACGTCGAGAACTCGGTCGACTACTTCCTTCTTGTCGAGATGATCGTCGCCGTGCGACGACATCGATCGGACCGCCGTCAGTCGGGATCCGTTCAGGGACAAGGACTGGGATATAGGTACCCGAACGTGGCGCAGTATAGCGGATCTCAACGCCGACGCCATTTTCCCTCCAGATTATCTGAGAAATGCTCAATGCGAATGTCTAAAGCTCCTCTCTCTCTCACCCTCTCTCTCTCTCTCTTGATATTCAGTGTTGGGAGTGGGGGCACCGAATTACAGTGAGGTTTGAGGATTTTCTGGGTATTTCACGCGAGAGGGTTTCAGGACCGGCAGCTGATACCGGGTCGCCGCTTTCCATATTCTAAACCCGGTTCTTCTATGCCCGGGAAAGTAAATGCTAATCAATTATCTGCCAACGACTGACCACTCAAATAGAGATAAATATATTTTTGGTTCTTAAATATAGTTATTATTGTGATTTTAGTTTTCAAATAATTTATGATCGTAATTTTCATTCTCAAAATTTGATTTTTTTGGCACTTTTGATCGTTCCATTATCTTTTTTTGTTAAGCTTAACGGAAATTTCATTTCAAGTGTATTGTTCTCACATTTCGTGGTATTTTTCAAATAGTAATTCAATGCATCTATTTTTTTATTTTCTATTTTCTAAAATTTATTGCTTAAATTTACTCTTTTTATTTATTCACTTTTGAAATTTGAAGAAAAATAAAAAAAAATAGATGCATTGGATTACAATTTAAAAAATTCCGCGAAATGTGAGAAAAATACACTTGAAATGAAATTTTCATTAAGTTTAACTAAAAAGATAATGGAATGACCAAAAGTACCAAAATTCTCTTTACGTTCGACTTAATTTCTTAATTAATATAATTTGCTTCTAAATATTATAATGAACTATAATTTACTCCATTCAAATTTTATTATATTCAAATTTCATCCTATAATTTATTATAATAAAATTTAAATTTACTTAATAATTATCAATTAGTCTCTAAATTATTCATAAAATCCTATAGACGTCACAACTTGGTAAGAACGCAACGGAAGCATGAAAATAAGCATATTTAAATTTTAAACAAAAAAGGAACTAGTCCCTTAATCCCAGGCATTTAGCACTCAACAAGCATAAAACAAGCTTGAAATACAATAAGTGGCTATTGTAACAAAGAGTGATGGAAATGTAATCATAAAATAGACATCTTATGTACTTGTTGTATGTATATATGTATAGTTGCATGTCAAGTCAGGAATAGATACAATGTGTGTCCCCACAGTACAATACCTACTAGTACCACAAGTACTCAAGCAATAACTCCCTCATCCTTACAACCTCATATATATATATCACATATAAATACATATATATATTGAATCTAGGGCTATATATATCCTATTGGGCTTAATTCAAAAATAAATTAAACTCATAGGCTTGACCTCCATAGAATTAATTCAATCAATTCTTGAAAGCCCAAATGAAATTTACTTGATCTTATCAAATAAATTATAGCCCATAGCCCAATTAATTAATCCATCAAATAATTGATTCTAACCCGATTTTTTTAATCTCATTAAATTATCAAGTCAAAACTCTAATTAATTGATCCTATTAATTCATTCATCCGGTTCAATAAAAATTGATCTAATCAAATTAATTAAAACTAATCCAAATTTAATTAATCTCATTGATTAAATGTTGAGCTTCCCATCACATAGGTTCTCCCATTTAAATGGTCACATCGTTTAATATCTCAAATTAATTTAAACTCTTTAAATTAATTCATGCCTGCTAGAATTAATTCAATATTAATTCTACTACTTTCTTGAGTGGTGTTTTGTGTGACTTTGTAGGTTCACTCCTAATTAGATTTATGTTTCTGCCAACACAAAATTTAATTGGTAAATATTTTTGCACTAGATTGATTAAATCATATCCAATTAATCAATTTTGATTAACATTACATCTGAAAGCACCTGTCACCATAGCTGGCCGTCTACCAACAGCCAATGGCACTAGAGAGTAGGAAAAAATAGCGTGAACCTTAAGGCTATCAAGTGCAATACAGGTATGGTATTTCCATTAGTTATCTCCTAATCTTAGTCTAGAACATGTAATTGGTCATCGATTTCTATCTTGGGCTAGACATTTATACTTAATATTCTGATTATGTTTCTCCGCTTGATCAATATAGAAAAATAATTTCCTATTTGATCACCCGTTGTGGCCACAGACGCCCAAAAGCACAACATACATCAGATGCATAGGATTGGTATTATCTCATGATTGGTGACGAATCCTCTCTTGGAATTTACTAAACTTCATACATGTTCTGACCGTACTAGAACAAGGCTTATAATAGCCACATCAGAACGTGGTCATCTTTTACCAAGCTTTAAATACAATCGTTCTATATATGAGATTGCGTAGATCCTCAAGTCTGAGGACTAGACCCCGTACTATCGAAGCCGAGGAGTTCAAGTCATATCGATCAGCCTCATGACCTTCCATATGATGATTCCTTGCGAGTCAGTTCATTCGGCATGACAACGTTTGTCAACCACCCACTAAAATTTGCACAGACGTCATACGTCTATCACCTATAAAATGCGCTACCCATCATATGGATGGAATATTTAGTGCATGTCTCAATAGAACCCTCGATGCCCATTCTCGGAGCTCTCAACTTGGAACGTTTCAAATCCAACCCTTGGAAGTTGGTTTCAAGTTGCCATCAAATGCGCACTCCAACTTTATTGGCTGATTAGTGATCTGTGGGCTTTGTTGTAATGTATGAAAATTACATGAGTAAGAACAACAAAATAAAGCCAAATGAATACTTACTCTTATTCATTTAATTTAATATATCAAAAATGAAAATAAATACTTAAATAGATTACAAAATAGCCAATCTAATTGGCTTTATGATCATCTATTCTAACAAGAGAGGGAAATTTAATTATTCCTATCTACTGATATTTGACCAAACTATTACTTTTGTACATGCAAATTTGTGTGTAATGGAATAAATAATTATTGAAATTAAACTATGAAGGATGAAAATGATTTAAGTTACTTCTATTCGTCAAAATTCACCAAATTTAATAATATTAATAAAAAAATTAATAAAAATTCATATTTGCTTCCAATTAACTTATTATTGATTTATTATAGTCAGATAAATACTTTTAATTACTAAATTACTCTTATACATATTCACTCGTTAATGCACGCGAGGAAGTATATTTTTACCATTATGAGTGTATTTTAGTCACAAAAAGACTTGTTTGACTTGTAATAAGTCAATTGAGGCATATATCGATTTTCATTCAATTTTTAAGCTAATATCACTAAATTTAGTGAATTTTCACGAATAAAGGGACATATTTGACAGACGGGAATAAGCTTAAAAAATATTAGATATAATTTATTAAACTACGAAAAAAATTAAATATAATCATCCTCAAATTAAAATCAAACCAACTATTATGGATCAATTTCAATGGAAGACTTAGTTTAATTTAATTGTATAGGAAGAATCATTGTTTACAATTTTTGTCTCTCTTGTAAAAATGAATTAATGTATCTCCATTATCATTAGTTGACGCGCACAAACTCGCATACTATAACCCCTTCATTTCGAATACACGTACGCGCAAATCTACAAACTTCACCTCGTCGATTTCTCAGACAAATTCGCCGGTCATTTTCCGGCGAGATTCTGGTCTTCGTTGGGAAGAACTGCGCTCCATCCTAACTTGAAGATCCGATCCAGTTCGCACTTCAACCGGCTCGAATTTGAGTGATGGCTCCAGTTTCGGCTCTCGCGAAGTACAAATTAGTGTTTCTGGGAGATCAATCTGTTGGAAAAACGAGTATAATTACTCGATTCATGTACGATAAATTCGACAACACTTATCAGGTGTGCATCATTTTGCTGCGGAGTGGAGTTTATATGTACTGTTTCGAGTTTGAATTTCTTTATTAAAATGTTTAAGGTGTATGGATCTGATTTCTGGTATCTTTGATTAGTTTGTAGTTTGTACTTGTCTTAGTTTTAAGTGCTTTTGGTCTGTATTAGCTGATTATTTTACTTTCTAGCACTGATGAGCTCGATTTCATTCTACAACTAAGTTTCGGAGTTTTTGCTTTTGTCACATATATGCTAAAGAGAATTCTTGACTCAAGCTAATTGATGATGGACACTAGGATTCCTACGCTGCAATAATAGTCTTAAGATGTCTTGTTGTCTCTAAGTGGTGGTGATCTTATGCTTTGTTGGTTTGTATTGTTGCCTCTCTGTGACTCGTTAGGATATCACTAAAGGAAGTTTGTGAATCAGGCTGAACTCCGATTTGGGATTTTTTGGTTCAATGATAAGGAGTTTAAGAATGGATTTAATGTTCTTATGATGGAACGAGATAAAATTGCACGACAGTGGAAATAAAACTCACATCTTATTCTTGTTTCCTTATATTTTGCTGTTCAGGCTACTATTGGTATTGATTTCCTCTCGAAGACTATGTATCTTGAAGATCGGACTGTACGATTGCAGTTGTGGTAAGATACGATTCTTAACAGAAATTCTTTGTCAACTATATTTATACTTTGCACTGTTGATGAGATATGATTTCTATATGGATCCTTTGGATCTCCCCTTTCTTAGTTGAGAATAATTCACCAGAAACAATGAGTGGGTACCACCCTTATATTTTCTTTTCTGCACATGCTGACATATATTAGCGGCTGTCGTTGGTTGACAGAAATAGTTTTTTTATGTGGTCTACAAATCCAGGCGTAGTATTGTCTGTTGTTTGATGCATTCAGCACCAGATATGACTACTCAATCTGATACTGTAACATTATGGTCTCCTAACAAGATCACAGTCGGCATGAAGTTGCTTCTCTTCCTAAGTTCTGGATGTTCCTGTTCACCCTTTACCAATTTCTCAAAAATATTGCCTATCCTTCTGAGTTGTTATCCTTCTGAAGGAATTATCTTACTTGGATATTCAGGGATACTGCTGGACAAGAAAGATTTAGGAGTCTCATCCCAAGCTATATAAGGGACTCCTCCGTTGCAGTCATAGTATATGATGTTGCAAGTATGTGGTTCCCTCTTCTTAATATAATTCAAGTTTACTTAGTATTTTGACAAGTGTTGTTCAAGTCGTGCCAGATGTATTTTTAACTTCCATGTTTGGATTCTTTTACATCTTTGCTGAATTGACTTATTTAATATAGCATAAACTTTTGTCATTAATGATATTTTACTGGCTATTAGGCAGACAATCCTTTCTTAATACTTCAAAATGGATTGAGGAAGTTCGTACTGAGAGAGGCAGTGATGTTATTATTGTGCTAGTTGGCAACAAAACAGACCTTGTGGATAAGAGGTACAAATTTTCTCTCCTTTCTAAGCCCCCTCTTTTATCTATTTTTGGTTTTTCCTTTAATAAAATATCACAATTGAAGAGTCAACTACCTGAAATCTTTTGCTTTTTTTTTTTTCTTTAATTTTTTATTTTATAATTTCACTCTTGGTTGAGGTTCCAGTTCCACACTTTCAGTTGTATAACAGAGTAGAAAAGCTATTAGATGAACCCAACCAAATTGGATATGATTGCATAAAGTATATTGATAGATGTGCTAGTTTTTCAATTAAAAGTTGCAGGACATGCTTGTTCTTGAATTTTAGATAATATTGAAATGATTCATATATCTATTGACAAGTTTGTAACCATGGTATCTTAGTCCTTTCCAGAAATTATAAATGAGTTCTTCCTCTCTATCTCTCTATCTCTCTATCTCCCTCTCTCTCTCTAAAAGGCTGATACCGTATTCATTTGGTACAAGTACACTGTTTGGAGTCTGGACTTAAGGTGTCAACAAATTGTTGTGGTTAATATACTAAACTTGCTGCACAGATTTCTTTGGGGTTCTGACATGATGTTCAGTCCTTGAGATGCAAATTATAGGAACGTAGAGTCGCCTGAAATGTAGCAAATACTGAATTCATTTTTCTCGTTGGGCTTTGATTGTGTCATAGCTGTATAATTCGAAACTAGGTTTATCGTTGGATGAACTGCATTCTTTTTTGGTTCAAAGAAAGTGAAATTGGTACTAAGGTGAAGCTTCTGCTTTATGATGTTAGGAAATTTTTTACCAAGGTTATAAATGGACACTGTGGGTCTGACGTTAGTGATTTGGATGTGGTACACTCAAAATGATTCATGTGTTATAAATATAAATCATTCTTTCACATCTGTGATATTTAACTTTCCATCTCATCCTTTCATCCATTCCTATACAACGTTAAGGCACTAG